>NW_015091083.1:4510887-4841189 GCF_001431845.1 Calidris pugnax | reverse complement strand
AAAATTTGTTTTAATTTTGGTTTGTTTTTCTCCCCCCCCCCCCCCTCCTTTCTAAAACAAGCCCCATCTACCCATTCACTTGAACCTCCATTCTTTAATGGAAGGTTTTCCACCATCCAGACTGATCCTACAGAAAATTAGAGTGAAAAAAACCTTTGCACTTTTAGGGCTTGAAAAGTACAGAGAAATGACCTATAGAATAAATTTGAATTTCTTTTCAGAATATCCTGTTCATGCCACTACTACTAACTTCTCCCACATGGAACAGAAGTGGACTTTTTCAAACTGCTTCATGATTATCTGCTCCATTTTGTTGAATTTTATCCTGAATCAGTGTGTGGCAATATTAGGAGCATGTTTAGCTAATCTCAGAATCAGACGGCATCTCATATGCAGAATATCAAGCTTTTGTTCATTCTTGCTTTCCTTTTCTGTGCCTTGAAAAAACACCTTTCAGTCAAGAAGTAATTAGCAAGACAAAGGTGGTGTATAGTTATGCTAAAACTTGCTCATTTTACCCCTTAAATAGGTTGTCAAATTGCATGTAGTAATTTATCCTTTTAGCCCAACATCAATGCCCTGATCCCAGGGACACCAGTTACTCTGAAATACCAGCTCTGCTTACTGGCATTGATACACAAAGCAAATTTATCTGTTGCTTGCTACAACTCTGTGAAAGCAAAACTACACAAGAAATTCCGGTTCAGAGCACTGACCCTTCCTCATATTTTGAATAAGGTTTCACCTGCTAAAATGAGGTAAAAAGATGATATTAGAAAGCTCTGCTATAGCAGTGTACTGTATTGTGGGCATATCTATTTACAGAAAAAAAAGAACTTCAGCCCCTATTTCACAGCAGGGAGATGAGATCTTTGAAAAGAGTCAGGCTGGAGATTTGTGGTGATGAGGAGCAGAGCTCCCATCCTCCCCTTTCCACAAAACAATTCCAATGTTAAGGAAAAACATGTACTCGGAGTGTACATGTTTCTAATGGAGTTAGCTTCTTTTATTTACAAAATAAATCATAATAAAAATAAAAAATCAGAACCATGTACAGGAATTTTTTTATATATTTTTTTTTAAGTTGAGGATTTTCAAAAGAGTCATAATCAGGAATAGACCCAGTCTGTAGAAACAGAAAGTTTCATCTTAGTGGTGTTTAGGATCTGGCTGGATAGAAGCTGAGAATTTGAGCTGAGGCTAGAAGAAAGGCACTCTGAAGAGAAAGTTACATGTCTTCTTTAGAGTTTATTTAAACTTCTCTTATTTCAGAAGTAATTTTACCTCACACAGAAGATCCTTTATCTACTTTAGAGTGCAGATATATTCCTCCTCCACCACCTTTTTGATGAATTTCAAATTCAAATAACTTAACGGCTAACAGCCCGCAATTGTTCTTTATATTAATAGAAGTACATGGTCTCTTTTGAAGTTCAGGTAGTAATTCAGTTCTTAAAATTCTTCTGCTGTTTATAAATGATTTGAGCAGGGATGTCATAGCTTTTGATGCATCATTACAACCCCTGTTCAGCTACATTCTCTTATTCAACTGGAAGCAACTTTTATATGCTCAGGAATCAAATTAAATGTTATGCTAACTTGGACCACTGAGTTGTCAATTTCATTTTATTTTGGACCAATACAAGTTCAAGGTATTAGTTATATTGTCTGTCCACCTCAGGAAACTAGTGAGAATGATTGTGATAAAACAGCTTTTTTGCTTAAAAACACTCAGGAAATTTTTTGTATGTGTGCTAGAAACGATGAGGTTTTAAAGATAAACCCTAGCTCTTCAGCACTCTTCAAATTTCAGTTCATAAAAACAGCTGCAGCTAATCAGTAGTGTGGGAAATTTTAATAGAAAAAACCTCCCAGAAATCCAAACATAATTTCAAATAATCAAAAACTATTAGATAGAGGGCAAGTACTTCTGCAATGAGATGCAGTTCTGCAAATCACTTGTGGATACACTACTTCAGAGATAAAAGCTCCCTTCGACTAGAGATGTAGGTGATCTGCTGCCATATCCTAGTGTGCCTTGATTCTCCCACTGTAGTAATAAGGTAAGTCAAAGTGACAAGTGAAATGAGTCAGGTTGATAGAACTGAAGGGGAAGGGGGATTGCTTATTTCATCAGCTAATATTGGGGGAAACACCACACTTTGTACTTGGGCCGAACATGAAAATTTCTTAACTCTGATTATCTTTCATAAGGATGAAGAATTATTGGTTTTTTGGATGCTCCTGCCCACAACCATCTCAGTCATACAGGCAATGAGGGGCAGCTGCACATTACAATCAGGGCTTACAAACATGAGCCAAAACCTGATTCTATTTTTCAAAACAGTTTACAAGAAATCTAAAGAATGAAATATGGTTGCCAGGAGAATATCAATAAAGAGACAAAGAGAGAGGGAACTAGGCTGTTCACTGACAATTTGCAAATAAAAAGAGGAGCTAATTTACAAAGAGTCATTTTAAACAGTCCATCCAACTCTGAGCTCAGAATAGTGATATTTCTTAAATACAGCGTGCATCCACTTGGTAAGGCAAAGCCTGTGTTTCTCTGTCAATACCATTGTGGGCGGGAGTCAGGGGGAGATAGGAGAGCAACAATACTTAAAGAATGTTTCTTTCCCTTTAAAGAAGAGAAAAGGTCTCCAGTAAAGGAAAATCTTTTCATCTTATCAACTCTCTAGCCATTCCTTGTCACCAAATGAATACTTGAGAGTCTACTCCAAAAGACAAAAAAAGAAATATACGTGCTTTAAATACAATAACTCATTTAAAAAAAAAAAATAGAAAAGAGATGCCTAGATATTTTTTTCCTAGGATAAAAGGAACCAACTGATTTTAAATCAAAACTGGAAGAGAGGGAAATTAAGAAAAAAAGCCAGAGGGAAAAACCAACAGGATTAATATTGATGCAGCTATGGCAAAAGCAAACAGACAGGCAGGGACAAGATTGCATCCAACCTCCAAAACACATGTAAAGTTGGAGCTAAAATGTCATATGCATATGCAATTTATATGCAAAAATCTTTTACATAAAGCTACAACTGCCAAGTCTTCTTTCACAACTTTTTCAAGGCTTGCAGTAACTCTGGGATTTTATATTCTCCCTCCGTCACCTTACTGAAGGCACGACTGTCTGTGAAGAACATGGAAACTTTCTTAAGGCCATGGTATTAAATTCTTCCTTACGTTGCTGGGCTGGTGGCTCAGCAGGAAGACCTATTTTTTGCTTGTGTTCAAGCAACTTCCCTGGCAGTTATTGCCTGCAACAGACTGTAGGGAAGTTGCCAACATTTAGAAGCTCTGATGATGTGAGCCAACCTTAGACTAATAATTTTTTTATCTCAATATAAGTGGAAGAATTACATAAAAATAGACAATTTTTAACAGTATGGTATTCTGTTATGAGAGAAGGCTAAATAACACGGGTGCCATATGAACATCTTTCTCCTATCTACAGCACCTAACTTTAGCATAGTCCATATGTCTATTTGTCTGATAGCTGAACTTATTCAAATAACATGAGGTTACAAAAGAGAGTTCTAAAGCTCAGCACCTCCAAACCTTTCGAGGTGAAGCACCTATCAGTCGTAAACACTTTTATTGCATAACCCTCAAAATCAAAACCAATTAGCAAGCACGCTAGACTATTACATGGGAAACCCAGACACATTTTTAAGAGTCCAGAAATCAGGAAGAATAGTGTTGTCAGGCATTTACTACTCTGTTATGCCTCTATCTTGATACTTGCAAAGAGCTTCTGCAATCAGCTCTTCAGAACCCGCAGGACAACGGCGTAGGCTGGAGAAACGAACCCCCAGAAAACTCAGCCTGCACAGGCAAGTGAGTCAGTGGCCAGCACTGGGGATGGCGTATGGAGGAGTTGGAAACAAGTATTTAGTTTCCAAGTCATTTTAAACTCAGCCAGAGCAGTTTCCTTCAGACAGGAAGGATGGGCAAAGCCACCAGCAGGAGACAAGCAGACAATGGTTTTACAAACATTTTGCTTTCACTTCTCATCTCTGTGGCTATTGTACATTGTCAGTCTGTTTAGCGAGTGCATATGAGCGCTTCCAGAGCAGAGGCTCTGACATCTCTGCTCCCAGCAAACAGTTTAAATGTTGGCTTTAAATTCCTCAACAGATTCCAGGCCATCATCTTTTTTAATTAAATGCAAAAAAACTATGTTAATGCAACATTAATGTTGAGATTGTCATTGGACAGATGTCAAGAAATTCAAAGTTATGGTTCCCACAGCAACCATAATTTAGCGACCCCCTCCCCCACTTCCACAACCACCCTCCTGAAACATATTGGGCTCAAATAGTACAACAGGCACCAAAGTGAGGAGAAGCTGTGAGAGGCAGAAATTGCATGTGGGACCTCCTAAAGCTGCTGCCAATGGGCTGGACTTTGCCTCCGTCGTCTTTCTGGAAGAGAAAACACTGCCAGTGACAGCACTGGGACAGAACAGCCCCTGCCTAAAGAAAAGCACAGATTGACACCAACTATGCTCTTCTGTTCAGGGGGTAAACTGGGAACTGATTTCATACCCTTTAGCAGTGTATCCACCAGCACAACCTGATCTAGCACAAACCAGGTGCACAGTCCAGCTACAAAAATGACCTCTATCGTCCCTGTGTGAGTATTAAGCCAAAGGCTGAAAGGAACCAGCTCACACCACAGCACAGCTAGAAATGTAAACACATCTCCGTAGCCAGCACAGTCGATATCACTCAACAGAACTATCCTTTATTCATCCCAGGATGTAATACTCGTCATCACTATGCACCAGAGTGAACACTAAAACAAACACACAAAGGACAGAAACAGTAATTTTCAGTGAGAGAACATTTTTCACAGTACAGCTTTTCAGACTGTAATCTCTCAGACTTCATGTAAAGGAAACGTACAAATTATTTCTAAAAAGAAGCTAGGAAACTTAAAATAACCTAATACAGTGCTAAAAATCATAAACTTGGTAGCAACACTGTTTTTCTGACATTTTATAGTTTTCCTTATGTGCCATTCCAACTAACTCCTCAAAATTCAATACATTGAAAAATTTAAAAATCCATTGAGCCAACCATCTCATCACCTCTCTCTTGCTACTATCTCTTAGTGCTCCACAAGTCCCAACTGCCCTTCTTTTAAATTGTCTAATCGGAGTTAACCTAATTAAGTTAGCCAAACAACTACCCTCAATATGTACTTTGAAGTTTGCTGCTTAACCTTCAGAACGGTGAAAGCACTTACATTCATGAGAGTATATCTATTTTTTCCAACTCTATCAGTCTTCTTACACTGCTCCCTCCAAGCCAATTTGAATGCATTTTGGAGGACTATTACAAGCAACAACAACACTGGACTTCTATCATTTTACACATGCG
Organism: Calidris pugnax; assembly: GCF_001431845.1. Taxonomy (NCBI): domain Eukaryota; kingdom Metazoa; phylum Chordata; class Aves; order Charadriiformes; family Scolopacidae; genus Calidris; species Calidris pugnax. Next base: position 4,835,784 of record NW_015091083.1, on the reverse strand, counting down.
CTTTTTGAAGATCTAGAGCCTTTGAATGATTCTGCATTTAATCCCAAAGCCAGTGAGATACCATTAAAATGGTTACTACATCCTACATAACCAAGACTCCATCTGAGTGGAAGTGACAAACCTCTAGGTAAAACACCATGAGAAAGAAATACTTTTACTACTGATGTTCCCTGACCATATAAGCCAGTGTTGTATTCAGGCACAGTCTGAATGCTCCATGTCATTTTGCAAAGCATGAGGATCAATGCCATTTGTGAACGGGGTGGGGGGACCAACAGCATTAGCCTTTCCTTACACACGCCACTGTCACCCAGGGCTGGCTCAGCTGTGCCCAGCTAAATGTAGACCAACTTTTCATCAGTTTTAAGACTGACATGGAAGAGAATGTACACTTATAAGAAAGCATAACAATTATTTACAACTGCTCTCTGTGTCTCTTCTACGCCCATTTTGGTAGTCTGGGCTTTAGGAAGCGTACCCAGAGCTTTCACAATGGGTCCTTTCCCTCAGAAGCACTTGACTTGTGCATGGAATGGGAGAAGAAGGTGACAGAGAGAGACAGGAGAAGGAAATCGTAACCTGTAGGAAGTCCACCAAGTGATTTAAGTCTGTATATATGACTGAAATTTTGCCTTTGAAAGATGAATCGAGTAATGCTGCCGACACTTACTCTTTCCTGTCAGACACTTTTACTCTCAAGCCTGTCGATAGCTTAAAAGTTACATTATAGCTTCTCCAGTATTAGTGCAGCAGTTTCCCATTTGATTTCATATTCAGTTCATATTTGTGGAAGCAGGAGGGGCTCTTTACTTTACTTGATAAATGGTAACATCTGGCTTTGTGATGGGCCATCACCAGCATGTTTAAAGAGCTGCTGACGCTTCGGGGAAAACTTGGTAAAACATTTCATTTAGAGGCAATTCTAGTTATTTATTCTATTTTCTGCATTCCTCGTCCTCCGCTTTATACTAGAGACATTTGCATGAAAACAGACTGCAGCTCATGAAGAGTTCATCTTCATATAACATTTTTTCATCTGATATCCTAATCACTAACCATGCTTGTATCACAGCAATCATATCCATAGCAACCACTTATGATGTCATAGAAAATTAGAGTTTCTGGGAAGGGTAATGATAGGGCAAATGGTATTAAAGGGCCAAACTCCATATGAAACTACAGCAGCATAAATTGGCTAGAAGTCTGTAGCAGAAAACAGAATTGTGCTATCGCTGTTCTATAACCACACACAGGACTTGACCTCTTCTTTTGATTACAGAAGTACAATGAGCTAAACATTCCTGAAAATCCGGATATTTATATAACTGCTTTGACCTGACTGTATACATACCTTTAGCAATTGAAAAAATGAATAGGCAGATTCAAAATCACATTTTTGCACATTCTCACAGGAAGCATCTTTCCTTGAAGTAGCAGCAGGTCAAATACAGCCAGAGGTGTAGACACTGTACAAACAAGGTTTTCCAAAAGCCAAAATATATTTTGACTCTTACATGGATTCTTTAAATTTTGTGCTCTATTATGCTGAATATTTGTAAGCAAATCAGTATTCTCCATTTCTTAAGCATGTGTTCAGTGGCTTAGCCATAGTGGAAATAGTAAACAATTACCAGGAACACAATATGAGGATGAAGATCTTGCCTAAGCTATAGAATGGTGATTTATTTATTTCCTGTGTGTAAATGCTAAAACATTCTTATTTCATGCATAAAGCAAAATGAAGCAAAGCTTTCCTCTCTGATGTTAACTCCATACTTCATCAAAAAGTTGTGGAGCACAAATTCTTCTCCTAGGTCACTGCTAAAGAACATCAGTTGCAGGCAATCCACTTCTGCACACATCCAGGGATACAGGGTAGATGAACTAAGGTTCTTCACAGTGGAAGAACTATGTTGGGAACTTTTAGGTTCTTCCCAGGAACTGCTTCAGGGATAGAAAAGTTGTCAATGAGTCCTGCATTCTGAGCAGTCATTCCTTATCTTGCCATTGTACAGGTAACAGAGTCCATGCAGAGGACAGTATGTGCAGTTCTGGCATGACCCCTATATTCCACAGCCTCATCCAGAGAAAGAGAACACAACTTCAGCCACAGGAGACCACTTTTGTCACCATTTTACTAGAAGCAAATACTACCGCAGCTGAGCTTTGCCTGAAGTTTGATATATATTACAGCTCTTTTCATCTCTGCTCCCAACTGCACCGTCTGGAAATGCCCATTTATGCATTTATATATGTTATTATAATGTGCAAAAACTTGGAATTGAAAAGAAGGTAAATAGTGTATGTTTATGCTATGTTACATTTTCTAGAAGTGCAATTGAAATATCAATCATTCCATTCTGGCTGCATTGATCGGTAATTTTCATTTTGTAATTTCAAATAAAGCTTCTCTCCACAGCAGCAACGGCAGCACTTTCCAGCATATAACTTCAGTTCATTTTAGTTTCATGACTTAAAGATCTTCTCTCCCCATCATTCTTGTATATCTTTTAAGTGGTAATTCCACTTTTCCAATTAGATTACTGGAACACGCCAAGTAAACAGGCACCTTTTCCTAGAGACACAACATCTAACTAACGAGCAGATTTAGGGCAAACAACAGCTTGGGCTCAGTCTCTACACTCCCATTGTGGCTCCTACATTTAGAAAGCGGATCTTTGCAGAGAGAGAGTGTATACGTGTGTATATATAAAGATATATGTATTTATAAAGAAAAAGAAAATAAAAGCAAACCTTAGGTAGACATTATTAATGAGAGTGATTGTTCAATTTACATCCGTTTTCAAGAAAAGGGACTTGTGGAAGAAAAAAAGTGTTAGGGAAATAAGACTAAAAAAGTGGCTGAAGCCAGAAGTCAGCCATGTTCAAATCCCAGTTTACCACATAGCTCCAGGCAATCACTTCTATCTGTGCCTCAGTTTGCTAGTCAGTAAAATGGGAATCATAACCACTAAATTCAACAGGCTTTTGCAATGACATATAAATGCATTGCTCTTTCAAAAGCTGTGAGGTCTCCTAATGAAGGGCTCCTTGGAGATACAAAGAACGCACAGTGGGAAATTATTAAAGTAGGAGTAAGGCTCATTTTGATGAGTTCTGACCAATACTTTTCTGTGATAGCAGTTTTGTTTTAGACGTAAAAGCAGAAAGTTCTTACAAAACTGACTAGAAGACTGACTGAAGGAGAGGGAGCAAGAGTGACATTGTCAAGATTGGTATTCTGCTTTTTAAAATTATTCCTATTGTATTTAAATGCCATGTACCAAAATACTTCAGGCATATTAGAAACATTCAAAACAAAGAAGCTTCAGAGAAGCTTTACAAATGACAGTAAAGCTAAATTGAGAAACTATGACAATATCACCTAAAAGCTCCATGAATCCTGCATAAGAGACCCTGGTACTAAATTAATTATAATACATATGCAACATTTTGCATATTATTTGTGTTACAGCAGCACTTTGGGATGCAACTATGATTCAGGCCATGCAAGTCAGGGTGCTGTGCTTAGTATACAGAGTGAAAAAAACATTGCTGAAGAGCCATATTTGAAGTGGACAAGGGGAAGGAAGAGGTGAGGCACAGAGGGAGCTGGAGCAACTGGTGACTCATCACACCATAGCAGAAGCCTGGTGGTTTGGTCTTCCAACCCATCTGGTTAGTAGGCCGTTCACACACCCTTTAAGAATGTGCTCTGACAATGGTTGCATGCCCTCTTATATTCATTTTCAGTAGAGATTAATGAAGTAAAAGTTCAGTTCTAAAAATACCTACCAAAAAAAAAAAAAGTTACAAGCTATACATTTACGGAAAGAAAGAAAAGTCCAAACAGAAATCACCAGTTTATGTGTTTTGTAAGACCTGAATTAATACATGGACCACTGTTTTCACAAAGCAAATCCACATAAACACATGCTAAATCTTGTCCTTTAAGGCCAGGGTTCAGCAGCTGATGACAATGGACACCATGTGCCATCGGGGAGGGTCGCAGCCACAGCAGAGATTTTACAGCAAAGTTTACCCACTGAGGCAAGAGAGCACAGGAACGGAGCTCCAGTCCTAACTCTGCCACCCGCCTTCCTGGTGACTCTGGTCACATCACTTCATAACACTCCCCAGCCCTTCCCCAGTCTTTGCATCTGCATGCTCTATTCAGGTTATATACTCCATAGGGTCTGGGAATATTGGGACTTCTCAGCATCAGTGAGATGCCACCACTACCACCAGTCGCTACCAGTGCGATCGACGAGGAGCAACGCCAGTTAGAGACAAACTCACAGTCACTAATATTTGGATTGTCCGGACTTTCAGTCACATTTGTACAGCCTCAGCCACTTAAACACACATTTTTCTTTCCAACCTGCTTCAAGAAGTGATGTCCAGGTTATTTTGCCTCTGTAGCAAGAAAGGCAGAATACAAACAGCTTTACAATAGAAACTGCAGTGGAATGACTATGATAAAAGACGACTTACAGGGATTATCACTGCATAAACACACACACACAAAAAAAAAAAAAAGGTTTGGCCTCATTAATAGTAGCTGAAATAGGAATTTCCATGTTCCAGGATTCATCCTCCTGCCAGCTTACATGAAAAATGTCTGGCACGTATGTTTGAATAAATGTCAGTTCACTGCCTAGGTCAGTTGTTGTCTCACATCAGGGAGGGGTGGCCAGAACCCCAGTTTACAGGGGATCTCCTTGGACTGTGAAGAGCATCCTTGAACAGAGATGTACTACCTGAGTCCGTGATAGTAAAAACATCTCAAAGATGTAATAGCATTGTGATAGAAGTCACCAAAAAATATTCCAGGGCATAAGACTCACCATCTCTCCTTCTCCCCAAGGGCTCCCCATTACTCAGAGACCCTGATGTGCTTTTTGCACAGGACCATCTCCTGGGGGACTTCAGCCACAGGCAAGGCTGCAGCCCAAATGACATGTCAGTCCTACTGCTCTTCTTTGTGCATTAGAGGACCTGCTACCCTACAGCTCCCTCCCAGAATCCAGTGGCTCCCACTGACCTTGATCCCGATCCATACCCATTTTCCTCCTCTCCCCAAACTCGTCTACTCCTCTTTTCCTTGCTAAAGGTCCTGCTGGGCACCAATGCCGTACAGACACACCATGCAAGTCAAGTATGGCCCAGAGGCCAGCAAACGATGGCAGCCTGGCCTGGGTTCACTGCAGGCAGGATGAGAGGCTCCAGAAGGAGAGAGGGTCCTGAGTAGGGCTTGCATGCTGTGGGCCAGCCTGAAGGGTCCCTGGGCTACCAGCAGCCCTCAAACACACTCTGCAAGCTGAAAAATGGCAAGTACAAAACCCCCTGCCTTCCTGTAAGGAACTGTCACATACCATCCATTGAAGTTTTCCTCAAAGTAATACCACTATTAATCCACTTTGAAAGGTATGATAATAGATAAAAGTATGATAATAGACTTATGGGAGTTAAACTACTATTGTTATAAGAAACAGAGGAAGGAGGAAGCCCTTTACACTGCAGCAGGAGTTTCCTCACGGTCACACTGCATGGAGGAAGCCAGAACAAGCCGTTCAACTCCTTTGAAGACATCTAGAGGAAAGTTTTACCTTTAATAGTAGTGCCAGCACCTCCTGCCTTGCCACCAGGGAGAGGGACAAGGCCTGCAGGGCAGAGGTCCCTTCACTTATCCTACAGGGTGCAGCAGAGCAGCTGAGGGGGACATGGACAGGACTGGGGGACGTTTTGTCCCCTGCCATATCTGAGGCAGAAGCAGCTGACAGGAACAGAGGGACAGTGACTCAGGCCTGAGACAAAACTTTGTGCCATTTTGTCAGTGAGAAATGACATTCATGCACATTTCCCTCCTCACAGCCCACTTACTGCTGCAAGTCCAGGCATTTAAGAGCCTCCTCTGGCTGTGCCTGCTGGCTGCTGTGGCACCTGTCCGCCATTTCAGCTGAGGAGCTTCTGCTCTGGGCTCCGTGTTCCGATCACAGCCTTTCAGCAGGCAATAAATAGCAGAGAACTGAGGTAAGAGAACAGAAACTGGATGCATTTTATGGGGTTTTCCTATTGCACGCTGAACCTAATCGGGTTTAAAAGAAAGCTCAAAACACCTGAGGAAGGAAAAGCACTATTCACTCTGAGGCTGGTGAGACACTGGCACAAGTTGCCCAGAGAAGCTGTGGATGCCCCATCCCTGGAGGTGTTCAAGGCCAGGCTGGATGGGGCTTTGAGCAACCTGATCTAGTGGAAGGTGTCCCTGCATTGGGACTCAATAATCTTTAAGGTCCCCTCCAACTCTAACCATTCTGTGATTCATGCCCATTAAAGCTTTGCCACATCACTCCTGGTCACAGAAGAGGGCCTCCTCTGGCTGTGCCTGCTGGCTGCTGTGGCACCTGTCCGCCATTTTAGCTGAGGAGCTTCTGCTCTGGGCTCCGTGTTCCGATCACAGCCTTTCAGCAGGCAATAAATAGCAGAGAACTGAGGTAAGAGAACAGAAACTGGATGCATTTTATGGGGTTTTCCTATTGCACGCTGAACCTAATCAGGTTTAAAAGAAAGCTCAAAACACCTGAGGGGTTTTCCTATTGCACGCTGAACCTAATCGGGTTTAAAAGAAAGCTCAAAACACCTGAGGAAGGAAAAGCACTATTCACTCTGAGGCTGGTGAGACACTGGCACAAGTTGCCCAGAGAAGCTGTGGATGCCCCATCCCTGGAGGTGTTCAAGGCCAGGCTGGATGGGGCTTTGAGCAACCTGATCTAGTGGAAGGTGTCCCTGCATTGGAACTCAATGATCTTTAAGGTTCCCTCCAACTCTAACCATTCTGTGATTCATGCCCATTAAAGCTTTGCCACATCACTCCTGGTCACAGAAGAGTCTAGTTGAGGGCTAAACCCTCTGTACTTTTCCTCTTTCTTTCAAGATTTGGCTTACCCAAAGGTAGGCAAATACAATTAGTGGCTTGTGTGAACCAGATGGATTCCCTCCTTATGTGCTGTGTACATCTATATAGGTCTATTTTTCTCACATCAGCCTCACAAACGTGTTCCTGACTTCCCATGGATTCTAGCAGTTCCATATTGGGCAGGTGGTGGTCATTGCCAGGAGAAGCAATTGCAGGAAAACTCTGTTGGGATAGCAGTGTAGGGATCACTTGCCTTCCAAGAGCACGAGGCAGGGAAGATATGCCTGGTTTCTTTTGAAAGATAACAATTCTTCCCATTTTGTGATGTATTATTTCTTCTCCCTTGGTGTAGTTCCTTCCATCTACATAAACAGCAGAAATTTCAAAGCCACTCTGGATGTTCTGATTTTAAAGAAATACTTGATATTTATGAGCTGTGAAAATTCTAATCCAAATCATCTCTGAAGTTTATGACTTATAGGCAAAGATAAACTTGTTCAGTTGTTCTCATGTTTTATTGGGGTAGTCTATGGATTGTCTTTCAATATGCTGTGCCAGATATAACTCTCATAGCCAAAAAAATACAAGTATTCAAAGTAAAAATGTCAATGCTTGTATTTACTTATCTAAACCATACACATCTAAAAAACTACAAAGATATTTTGTGAATGAAACTAATACAATTTGTGTTTGTATTTGAGTCAGCTAAGGTTTTCATTTTTTCCTCATTTTGGGTTAGTTCATTTGATTTCATTATTTAAGTAATCTTTTAAAAATTCTCTTTCTGGTTTCTTTTTTAGTCACATTGAGCTACTCGTAGACTTCTTTCCTCATGAGACAAAAACCTTCAACAATGTTTTCTGTTATTTCTGAAAGGAAGAAAATTATAGCCAGCCCAATTCTGCTTTGATGTTAGTAAATTGACAACACCAACAGCAATGAAAGAATAAGAAACTGTTACCCAAAAAACCCAACTATCTATGGCTGGTTTTACTTACTTTCTTGCAGAATTTCCTTTTGATTTTGGAAAATGTAAGGAGTAACCAGCTTATTTTTTGTAGAATACTATTTATTTCTAGGAGGTCTCATCTAGCTGAAGCCTTGAGTGAAGCTTTGGAAGTATTTAGGCGTTCATAACAACTCAAAGTGAAGAGTGATATGTAATCACTCTGACTGGAAGCTCCTTGGGTCAACAATTATTTTTTCATTCAGTGTTCACCCAGAGCCTCACACAACAGGAGCTATGGTGGGCATCCAAAGCACAACCACAATGGCCAACTTAATCCAAATGTCTTTTAGGAAAATACCAACTGCAAGCCAGCTGCTGAGCTGTTTGCCTATTCCTCCCCCTTCTTTTCAGTCTCACAAGAATGATGGACTCTTTTCACTCCAGAGAAACTTCTGCTGATATACAGGATGGAAGGTTGACAAGACAGCCTGACCCATCCATGAAAAGTTAGAGAAGTGTCCATGCTGTAAAATGCCCCCAATCTTCCCCACACCTCTTCCTAACCAATTTAGTTTGCCTCACTCCTATGCACAGAAATATACTTTGCCCTTTATTCACCCAATTTCAAGGTTATACTCAAACACATACTGGAAGATAAAAGCTTTAAATAATGTACATTCTCTCATTGTCCTTTTCATCGAGATCACAGGTGCATGACCTCGTCCCCCAGCACAAAAAGCTGTTGTCATGGAAACAGCTTAGGATGCCAACTTGACAACAACTGACATTCAAACCAGGAGGGACACCTTGTCTCATGCCCTCCCCCACCAAATCAGTGCATTTCAGAGGGGGCCAAATCTGCAGTATTCCTTCCTTGCCAGGGCTGGGACACACTCTGCTGTGAGAAGGAGATGCAGTTGGCTCCAGCCCCACACGCCACATACTGCACCCCAAAAACTGCCCTGGGAAAACAGCGTCTGGCAATACAGCCTAGTCAAGTGAGCTAAGAAGAGCATCCTTTGCTTTCAATGCTTAGCAAGACATCGTAGGGGAAGAGGAGGCCACCTTAATGGTTAGAATGGAGAGTTTTATAACTGGTCTCTCATGGTGCCACTAAATCTTTCTGTTTCTTCCAAAGCGCCAATGGATCACTGATTTCCTAGAGGAAAAATCACTTCAGCACTCTGCATGTCAGTTTCCTGCCTGGGGATAACTATACCTACAGCAAGCCTCAGATAAAGAGCTTTTAGTAATCAGTATTGTAATCCATTTTTTTCTTATTCTATTTCCAGCTGTATTGATACTTTGTGGTAATTATTCACCACCTAGCTCTTCTAATTGAGTAATAAATAGTCCAGGAAGCAGGAGATAGACTTCTAGGCAAACACGTTGAAAAAGTGGATGCACAATCCAGAGAGAAATAAACTTGAGGGAAAGGTCTCTTATTTATTTATATTTTGTCCCCCAGGAGATTAAATTGGAAAGAACTATATGGTAAAAAAAAAACACTTACACTCCTTGCCTCCTACATACCTAAGGATTGAAGAATATGTGAAATTGTGATACACAACTTTAAAGGAAAAAAAAATATATTTTTAGATATACATATATATATCTACACACATATATATTAAAATAAATAAATATGTATCATTGTGGCTGGGGGAAGGGAAACAAAATCCACACAACGGCATTTGCTTTCCTGTAGGCTTGTGCATATTCTCGTGCCTGAATGCTGTCTTGTGATCTCTACATAACCTTTGAAACACAAGTGCATATTTCACCCTTGCAGACTAGCACAACCATTTTTTTGTCATTCCAATTTCATTTCCAGTGCGGTGTGGACTGCGGGCTCAGCAGTCACTGGAGTCTGAAGTGACTCTTGGGACCTCCTCACTGTTCTATATGCAAATGGCCCTGCACCTGGGCAGCCGAGCGGGCTTGCCGACAGTTTAGTTATGCAAATCTGATTGATCGAGAGCATATTGCAGAAGAACACACGCAGGCCTGAGACACTGGCAGCTATATTTCACTGGCTAAATTCCCAAAGAAAAAAAAAAAATTAAATGCCAAGCATTTTGATGCATATTCCTTTCAACCCCTGAAGTGCACTAGCGTTTATTTCGGTATGTTTTCAACACTTTGCTTAAATGTTGTTAATGCAATTTCTTGTGCTATTGCTGAATTCACAGAAGGGCTTGTTTTCTCTGTCTTTTTTTTTTTTAGAAAAAACAACAAAAAACCCACCAAACCAAAAAACAAAGCCACAAACAAAACCCCAAAACAACACCACAAAAAGCGTTACTATGATGTCACAACACAATAGGTCTGTCAGTTTATTTGAAATAATTCTCCAGGCAAATGGAGTAAATGCAGTGTTAAAATATAATTAGGTCCTACAGTACAGAGGAGTGCAAAGAAACTGATGTACAAGCACAAGTTGCCCAGACTTTATTCTTTCTGCAACAAAAGGTAGAACAAACAGTGGGAATGTAGATAACATACTGTCACCCAATGTCGAAAGCACTTCTTTCTATTTACCAAACACTCTGTACAAAAAAGCAGAGAAGGGAAAGAAAAAAGAAGAGAGAAAATAAAAGAATCATCTGGGATCAGGTTAAAATAATAAATTCCTTTTTATTTAACAACACAAAAAGAAGAAAATAAAAGAAAAAAAGACAACCCACCTACGTGTGAGCATGTGGAAACCTCTAATATAGAACATGCTTCAGGCATCAAGTTAATCTCGGTTTATTGCATACAACTGATTTATCTTCATTTATAAATGAGTGGTGAGCCCTGGTTCTAATATTTGCATTTCTTGTAGTTGTGTTTATGTATTTTAATGCCTTGGGGAGCCATTTATGGTGTTGAAATAACATGATTTTTATTTTCTTTTCCCCCAGTTTTTCCAACAACAGATAGAGATTATTTCAATGCCTGGACACTGGTAAGGCCACTGGGAAGAGACATGAAATCATCCTTTTGAATCACTTACGTTATCTTTTCCAAGTCACTTTTCGATAGAGGTTTTCAACAACAATAATGCTAATCAGCCTGAATTCAAGATTTGTTTTTTGGGTTTTTTTTGTTTGTTTGTTTGTTTTTTATTATTATTTTATTTAAGGTTGGGTTGTTTGTGTCTTTGTTTATTTAAAACAGTCTCTTCTCAGGCAAGTTTTGGGGTTGGTAGTTCCATAGCTAAGGACTTACATTTGCACAGATCCCAAAGCAGAGAAGAGAGAAACTGTCTCAGATGGTATGCATAAAATGACTAATGCAACAGAGTCTGATCTCAGTTGGAGCCATGAAGCATTCCATAATACAAATTGTTATAACAGGCCACTAGACAAACACCTATTAGTCTGGTGCTACAGAATATGAATTCACAGAAACTCTCGTAATAAAATATACTTTCATTGTAAATCAGTGCACAAAGTTCCATACTTGAGAACATTTTTACATAAACAGCAATTAAAATATGTATCATCGGCTTAACTTGAAAGAAAAAAGTATTTGATTTTTAATTTCGGTGTGAAAGTTCTCCTAATCTCTAGAGGACTGCGCACAGAACAAAATTTCCCAGTAACAGAAGATTGTCCGAAAACACTCTTAGAAAACCCCCTGAGAAATACAGTTAAAATTTCTAGAAGAAGTTATCTAAAGGACTTGAAAAGCAAAGCAACCCTGCTCTAGCGATGTTAGAGCACAACTTATTGAATAGAAAACATTTCCCTGCACGTTAAGTTGTATTGCCTTTGGCACAGATTCTTCAGCTGTAAATTTGTCCAAGGAATGACATACAGTACACATCAGAGAAGTAATGAAGGAAAGAGGCTGAGATGGGCACTTTGCAGCTAACGGGGAGCTGTTATTGAGCCTTGTCTGCTGTATTTAGCAGAAGGAAAAAAAAAAGAAAAAAAAAGAAAGAAAAAAAACCAAACACCAAAAATGCAGAGAGAACATCTTTGTCTGTCCCCAACCCCTGCTACACTCTCTTTAAAATAAATAAATAAATAATAGAAATAGCCATCTGACAAGCAAAGCCTAGCCAGAGGGTCAAAAATGAAGATCCTGGGAAAGGTCAAGTTTAATCTCTACCCACGATGCCCTAGTGCATCCCTCACAACAGCTGACTAACAAAAGGGGCTCAGCACTGTGACTGACAGAATTCTTAATTGTATCCACTCATTCATGACAATTTGATTAAAATATTACGCCAAAGTCTCACCCCCTGTTTGCTTCGATCCTCCAAATCTAATTTTGAATTTTCAGAAAGGAGATTACCTCCACAAGCATGACTGGGATGCTATTAACTTCTACTTAATCTTTATTACTGATGTGAATTTAACATATGTATGGCTTCGTCTCGCTCCTGTTGTTTTCTCTCTAAAGTAACGTCTAGGCAATATACAAGTGGCGGACATTAATTTTCACTTTGATATTCTGTCATACCAAAGCTCATACTTTCATATGAAAACTTAAAGGTGTACTGTCTTAATACCATGGCACAATTAGACTGCATTAAAAAAAAAATAAAAAACCCAAACACGCACTAGCTCCCTCCAGCCCCCACCAAAGAAAAGAACAAAACCCTGCTGAACAGACTTCAAAGTATTATAACTTTTCACTTTTATCTCCACCTATATCCCCTTCATTATAGGAGCTGCTCCAAGGCCTGATGAGAATGGGGAAATTCTAGTTAATGTCAATAATGCAATTGTGAAGAAGTCAAGCAGGCAGTTAAAATTTCAAATCAATTTGGATTATTCTCAAATTTATGAAACTAGTAATTGAATATGGCCATTGTTACCTGTGTCCTGATTTTCAAAAGATATTTGAATAAAAGATGTGGTTTCATTTTCAAAGATGCTTACTCCCTTCTTTCCTCCCCACAAGTAATACAGAGCAAATTTATATTACCAGCCACAATTGTGTTTACAAGAGTATTCACAAATGTATTGAACATGAAACATTACTAATAGAACAGACCAGGTTGGAAAAAAACACTTTCAGTGGAATTTTTTATTTCCTTCCCTGTCCCCCAGAGAAAAATAAATGTCTTTTGATTCCTTTTTCATCATTTCTGTCCATCTCTACTAACTGTTGTTGTAAAAAGAGAAGTAATAAATTAATCTTCCTAAATTCAGACTCAGTGACTTCCCAATTTGCCTGTCTAACCGCTGCTCCCATCAGCAGGAGAGCAGTTGGATTTGATTCAAACTTGGGGAGGGAGGAATATCACCTACAGTCATTTAACCTGTAAACCAGTTACAGGGAGTTGTAGAACTACCGTAAGCCTCTCAAATCCCATACTACCTGGACAACGAATGACAATGAGTGATTACTAGAAGTAATCACTGGAAGAGGTTTCTCAGAATCCTTTTCCACATTTCATACACCATTTTTCTCAAATAAATATTTGCAGTACTGTTCAGAATTTGTTTATTCCAATCAAGGAATTTCTGTACTGAATCCTCTCTCATCAGCTCCCCAGGCCCAAAATTATACCCAACCTCACAGTATTTAAGACACTTCTACCACCTCTGTATATGGGAATATACACATATTTTCTCTAGCGTGTTCTTTCTGTGTCTAACACTGTAGTGAGGCTCAAGAACCTCAGGTTAGGAGAACAGCAGCACAGTAAAGAACTCCCATGTCCTGCACAACTTTCAAGATTTCCAAATTATTCTCATTGCAGTTGCAGAAGTGCAAATAGTGTCTGAAGTCATAGAATGGTTCAGGTTGGATGGGACCTTAAAGATCATAGAGTTCCAACCCCCCTGCCATGGGCAGGGACACCTCCCACCAGACCAGGTTGTTCAAAATCCCATCTAGCCTGGCCTTGAACCCCTCCATGGATGGGGCATCCACAACTTCTCTGGACAACCTGGGCCAGTGTCTCACCACTCTCACAGTAATGAATTTTTTCCTAATGTCTAATCTAAATTTCCCCTTTTTGAGTTTAAAACCCTTACCCCTCATCCTATCGCTACACTCCCTGGTAAAGAATCCCTTCCCATCTCTCCCATAGGCCCCTTCAGGTACTAGAAGGCCGCTATAAGGTCTCCCCAGAGCCTTCTCTTCTCCAGGCTCAACAATCCCAACTCACTCAGCCTGTCTTCATAGGAGAGGTGCTCCAGCCCTCTCATCATCTTCATGGCCCTCCTCTGGACCCATTCCGACAGGTTCATGTCCTTCCTGTGTTGAGGATTCCAAAGCTGGACACAGTACTCCTGGTGGGATCTCACAAGAGCAGAGTAGAGGGGTAGAATCACCTCCCTTGACCTGCTGGACATGCTTGTTTTGCTGCAGCCCAGGATGCGGTTGGCTTTCTGGGCTGTCAGCACACATTGCCATCTCATGTTGAGCTCCGCACCCACAAGCACTCCCAAGTCCTTCTCCTCAGGGCTGCTCTACAGCCATTCTCTGCCCAACCTGTATTTGTGCCTAGGATTGCCATGTCCCAGGTGCAGGACCTTGCACTTGGCTTGGTTGAAATTCATGAGGTTTGCACAGGCCCACCTCTCAAGCCTGTCCAGATTCCTAGGGATGGCATCTCTTCCCTCCAGCTCCACACAGCTTGGTGTCATCAGCAAACCTGCTGAAGGTGCACTCTATCCCACTGTCCACGTCTCTGACAAAGATGTTAAACAGTGCTGGTCCCAGTACCAGCCCCTGAAGAAAAACCACGTGTCACTGGCTTCCACTCGGACATTGAGCCATTGACTGCAACACTTTGAGTGCAGCCATCCAGCCAGTTCTTTATCCACCAAGTGGTCCATCCATCAAATCCCTGACTTTCCAAATTTGAGACCAGGATATCATGTGGGACAGTGTCAAAAGTCACAACACAACTGTGATGATAATACTAATGAACACCAAAAACATGAATCCCACTGGCTCATCCCAGAGAAATCCCTACTTCAACAAATTTCACCACCCTTGTTATAGGATCAATACATAAAGGATCACGTTACAGGAAGCAAAAGAAATATGCAATAGAACTGGCAGTCTCGTGCTTAAGGTGGACACTCCTCCCTGACTCCAAATCTCACTATTTGTTTAACCCTTAGTATGACAGTACAGCATAGTCCATCCCTGAAGGTTTCCCAGTACTATGAGCAGTACTGGTGTGATGTATCAAGCACGTCATCATCAGCTTTGCTACCCTCCAGTGACCCATGATAAAAACTTCAATAGGTGATAGAGAGCTCTGTTTCTTCTTCACAAATGAACAGCAGAAGAACTTCTGCAGCCGCAAAGAGCAGGCTGAAAAGGTGGAGTTTCTTGTTACATGTGCAGGAAAGGAAAATGGACAGCTTTAACAGAGGGTAACTTTGCCATGTTTAATGTTACATCACTTTGCTTATACACAGATATCATTACAGGTTCCTTTTACTTCTGCCAGATTTTTAACAATTGCAAAACTCCATCAGTTTTGCTAGCTGGCTGCCTCTTAGCTTCCAGTAAATCACTGCTGGGAAGACATGTACTAGCTGTGCAGGCAGAGGAGCACAGGGATCTCTCCCATATCCCATAAGCAGAGGAACACTCAGCACACTTAATGACACCAACAATACTCCAGCTTGCTTTGACTCTCTCTCTCTCCAAGAAAATGCATCCCCAGCCTCCCATCTTAGCCTCCTCCACACCACACACAAGTTTTCTACCACAAAAAAGTCAGCAAAGCCATTTCTCTGTTGCTGCGGGACCAAAGTGTCATGAACCAAACTTAGCTCCTAGGTTTGGACAAGTGTGGTTGGACCAGGGCAGGGTGATAAACACAGCAAGCCAGTTTCTGACACTGTCTCAAGAATTCAGATGGGGGAGAAAAAAGACCTATTGTCACTAAGGGAAGGGAATTCTCACCACACATGGCCCTCGTGGGGCCACAGGTTCTGTCTCGGGACTCTCAACTGAAAAAATTAGCCCCTTGCAGGGTTTCATCCTAATTTTGACACAGGCAGTGGCTATGTCTTTAAGTTAAATCTACATGCAACATAAAAATTACTGAGTGGGGGTGGGGGAAGAAAAGAGATGGATACTAACCCCAGACCAAAATGCATTTCTCTGATCATGGCAAACTTCCATAGAAAGTGGCCACTTAGTGGTTAGCTGCCCACAATCTCTGGTATCATACTGGAAGCTTCTACCAAAGACCCCAGACTACTGAATACCAAACCTGTGTCCCACATCTCCTGAGACCTTTCTCTGGGGAGCTGTAGCCCAAGGGTCACAAGACCTGGTTCTTTCCCCATCCCTGTCCTGCCTCCATCTCTAAACACAGAAGGGAGATTTTTTTTCCTTGCTGTAGCCATTGGAGTTTTCTTCCTCATCTCCAAAGCCCAGGGAGTATTACAGGACTTGTGGAATCACAGCAAAAGAAACTCAGATAAACAGTCATGCTGAGCCTCACCAGCAACCGCATTAATATATTGCTTGCTCCAACATGTCCAAGGTTTTTACACTGGACAAGTAGTAGTGAGAGGAGCAATAGTCAAAGGCTAATATAAATATAAATAAATAAATAGGGGATAGCAGCTTTAAGAAATTAAAGCCTAAACAAGGAGGCAGAGCACCCTCCTATACAGTCCACAAAGATAGAGTGGAAGCAGAACATACCAGGGTTTTAACGTTTCCGTATGAGTATTTCAAAATAGCCACACCAACTCCTCTTCACCACTGTATGCACAGAAAAACTGCACTCATTTTCCAGTGAAGGGGAACATCAGCTCCTTCTTTCCATACCTACAGTTTACATGCCCCAATAGGGAGACTCTCAGGTGTTAACTCAGATACAGAGTTCACTTGGAACAAGAAAACTAAATAGCAAAAAATAATCTCCCTATCCCCACAAATCTCTCTAGATGTCCATTCCCAGTGCAGAGGTATGACTTCTGTCTGCTTGAAGCATGCTACTAAGCAGTCATTACTTTTTAAAATATAACTGGGATTTTACTAACCCCAGACCAAAATGCATTTCTCTGATCATGGCAAACTTCCATAGAAAGTGGCCACTTAGTGGTTAGCTGCCCACAATCTCTGGTATCATACTGGAAGCTTCTACCAAAGACCCCAGACTACTGAATACCAAACCTGTGTCCCACATCTCCTGAGACCTTTCTCTGGGGAGCTGTAGCCCAAGGGTCACAAGACCTGGTTCTTTCCCCATCCCTGTCCTGCCTCCATCTCTAAACACAGAAGGGAGATTTTTTTTCCTTGCTGTAGCCATTGGAGTTTTCTTCCTCATCTCCAAAGCCCAGGGAGTATTACAGGACTTGTGGAATCACAGCAAAAGAAACTCAGATAAACAGTCATGCTGAGCCTCACCAGCAACCGCATTAATATATTGCTTGCTCCAACATGTCCAAGGTTTTTACACTGGACAAGTAGTAGTGAGAGGAGCAATAGTCAAAGGCTAATATAAATATAAATAAATAAATAGGGGATAGCAGCTTTAAGAAATTAAAGCCTAAACAAGGAGGCAGAGCACCCTCCTATACAGTCCACAAAGATAGAGTGGAAGCAGAACATACCAGGGTTTTAACGTTTCCGTATGAGTATTTCAAAATAGCCACACCAACTCCTCTTCACAGAAAAACTGCACTCATTTTCCAGTGAAGGGGAACATCAGCTCCTTCTTTCCATACCTACAGTTTACATGCCCCAATAGGGAGACTCTCAGGTGTTAACTCAGATACAGAGTTCACTTGGAACAAGAAAACTAAATAGCAAAAAATAATCTCCCTATCCCCACAAATCTCTCTAGATGTCCATTCCCAGTGCAGAGGTATGACTTCTGTCTGCTTGAAGCATGCTACTAAGCAGTCATTACTTTTTAAAATATAACTGGGATTTTTCAATTTATTACTCTGATATCCAAAGAACTGAAATCAAACTGGGGGGAAGAGAATGGGACATCCCACAATCACTCCAAACCCCAAAAGAAATCTGACAGCTGCTTAAGAATCCAACCATTATTTGAATAAAACCAGCCTGCTTTCTGTTCAGCACATGCCAAATGGTTTACTGTCATTTCCAGTAGGATTTTTTTTTCTTTTTTTTTTGCCAGTTCACAACTGCCTTCTATTGTCAATGCTATGAATAGCCAACAACGATTTAAAGTAGTGGGCTCCTATCAGCATTGTTCTCCTGTTCAGAGGCACAGAGAACAAGAATACATCTATGTTTTCCATACAGTGTAGAAAAATGTAATTCTCTGTTTAGTGTCATATCAACAACTCGTGTCCCAATTCACCGCCACGGGCAATGAATGACAGACTGAGCTGTCCATCCTGACAACGTGACCAAGATATCTGTGGTCGAGACTGCTATATCATTTTTCCTCTCCCCAAAAAATGTTGCTGGAGAAATCACCTATTTTTATTCCTTTATTTGTTTCTTTATCTACATACAAAGTACAGATAAAAATGAAATTGAGTTCATTAAACAAGCTGCAAATAATGTCTTGATAGCACAGGAAATGTTACATTCCCTCGCATTGCAGCATGTGCTCTCAATGGAGTACAGATTTCTTTATAATACTAATAAAAAATAGCTGTAGTCCTCTTCTTTCAACAAAGGCTTCCCCCCACCCCAGCAATTCTGTAGAATATATCTTATTTTCTAGTATAAAAAGAAGCCTTTTCCTCCTTTATAGGTAGCAGGCACATCACAGTTAACAATATGTAGCTGAAGGGCGATTAACTCCAGGTACCATAGGCCTGGAACTGGCAATAAAGAGGTAGCTTGGAGCTGTGCACTGAAAACAGCATTTATTCAAGAGAAGGGGAGAAATGAAACAAAACTTTGACAATGTTAGAAAAGAGAAAGAAGAAATAGGTTGAGGCAGCTATAGCACAGCAATGATTTACATGCCGTTAACGTACAGTGGCTGTATGCTGTGTTCAG
This sequence comes from Calidris pugnax, assembly GCF_001431845.1. Lineage (NCBI taxonomy): Eukaryota > Metazoa > Chordata > Aves > Charadriiformes > Scolopacidae > Calidris > Calidris pugnax. The sequence goes on along the minus strand of NW_015091083.1, from coordinate 4,817,002 downwards.
GACAATATTTAAATAAAAGCAGCATTAGCCTTGGCAGCCTGTGTATTAACGCACTGAATTTATGTTGCCTCCAAGGTAAAGAGCATCTTCTTATTGTAACATATACAGGAATTATAATGCATTGAGAGCATTTTTGGTGGTATATTCTACCTTGAGCATAGTTTACTGGATTTGTTTCAGCTTATTTTTATTTTGCAATCATTTTTTGAGCGTTTTCATTTGTTCATAAGTATTGTCGATGATGATAATTTTTTCTTTCTATTGCTTCAGACTTAGAACCTCTCCAGCAGAGGAAAAAGTAAATTTACACAGGAGACAAAGGAAAGTGGAGATTTTGGCTTAACAGACAATTGCAGTTGATGAAGTAGGGGTATTTGGCCTGCAGACTTGTGGCACAAGAGCCTTCCTATCATGCAATGGTTAACTTTATACGAGCTGTGGACTGGTGCTGTGGAGAACAGAGACAACGGTGATGTCTCCAAGCAGGCCTTTTGACACTCTGCCAGCATCAGTGTCATCTCTGTCTTGATCCTCCTTTGCTTCTTACATGGCCCTCCCAAAACTATCTGAGCTGCCAGGTAATGTTGGTCATAGGGGGATCTTAGCAGCTGGCTGTTTTGTGACAAATGACACAGAATCAACAATAGTACATGACCTTTATGGATTCTGGCTGTCTCTTAGAAGTATGTGAAATATTCACAATGAAATACAAAACCTACTTGAAATTCAAGTTGCTCCTCAGACAATTACTATGGAGCCAAAAGACCTAACTGCCCCGTATTGGTAAGATATTTATATTTCTACTGCCCCCATAAAGTTCTCTGCCTTGTGCATCATTATAGAAATAACAAGAAGTCAGAGCTTTTTTAAGTACAAGGCCTGTGCTAGATGACTGTCTGAAGTACAGATGAATGACAGTGAAAAAAGTAATCCCACTGGTAGCAATATGATCTGGAGGCATAGCCTTGGAGCTGAGGTGTGAAACCCTTCAGACTCAGCCAAAATAAACCACTGCTACTGGGGAAAAAAAAGGAAAAGAAAAGAAAGTACATAGAATTCAGGCATTAGTTTAGAAAAGCAACTGCAGCGTTTGCTACAAACTTCTGAACAAAGCACACTGAATCAACAATATAAGTAAATCATAACATCCTCTCCTGCCTCCCAGAGCAAAAACGCTAATCATGTTAGGTCCCTCTGAACATCTGTCATCCTCCACAGTGTATGGAAAAGGGTGAGCTTTAGATCAACAGACTCAAATTCTGTCAGATCAAGTGTAAGGAAGTCAGTGTCATACTTCAAGGGCCTCTTCTTTCAAGTGTCATGTCCCCTTCCAATTTAATTGAGGATAGGTTTCCCTGCCCAAATGCCTTATGCTACCATTTAGCATCACACTCTGAGGATAAAGTTCTGGGTATTAAAAGGCTGTTGTAGGGAAATTAACAATCCCACTGGGTTTAAGACCACTCCATGCACTTTAATATGTCTCATAGGATAACAGAGAAGGTAACAATAGGACTGACATTCCAGATTTGGCAATTACAATTCAGTGAGACTGTACCCTCTCTCACATAACTTGATAATATACCACTACAAAAAGTGGAGATTATGGACCTGAGTCAGACAGATTTTTTATTTAGAGACATAATCATCAGCATGAAAAAAAAATAATTAACAATTGCAATGGATAGCTGCCTCGGCAAGAGCAGATCAAATGCCTTCTGCATCTCTGTTGGCTGGGAAGCAACCTGGACTGCAGTCCAGGGGTTCCATGCACTCCCACACATCCCCTTCCTCCAGCAATTAGGAAGATATCAAAGACTACCCCCCTGCCCTCTTTGCCAAAAAAAGTGGGATTTTTATCACAAGACAATTAACATATTTCAGCAAAACTCTCATGGGACAAGTTGCTTACTTAATACACTACTCAGGCAAGATCAACACCCTATCCAGCATCTGTGGTTCCTTTCAATAAAAACCTGCTTTGCTTCCAAAAGAATTTTGCAGAGGAATAATAAATACATAGGTATTATTATTATTTTTTTTAAATATCTTGCTCTCTTTGTCATTAAAAACATAACCTATTTTTATATTGGCCTGAAGCTCCAGTACAGGCCTGGCAGCACTTTGGATTCTGTTGTCTCCTCATCACAGCACTGCAATATCAGCAGCTCCTACAATCACTTAAGCATTTACTCACTCAAACACAGCTTTCATCCCAAATCAGGTTCAGTCCATCTGACAGAGGCTCCTAGAAGCTTGGAGAAGGTATAAAACCCTACACTAGAATGGTGATCTTTTACAACAATGAAAAGCACTGGCCTCCAAGGTAAAAATTAATGTTAATTCCTCTCAAATTGTATTTTATTTCTCTGAAAAGATGGATCATTGTTGCCATATGCAGAATGATGAAAATTTACTGTATCAGGTCACATGCTACACACAGGTCTACTTTTCCTTTTGTAAAAAGGAAAAAAGCCTTCATGAACTACTTAGATTTTTTTTCTTTGACCAATTCCACCAGGTTTAAAAAAAAATAATAAAAAAATACAAAAAAACCCCACAAATACACTGATAAATTGCATGCAACTCTTTGAGAGTTATTCATACCATCAGAGAGAGAATTTTTAAAAGATTTAAAGTATACAAGAAATAATTCTGGTAACATGTCTTGGTGACCAGATGTTTTAAGAAGTTGGTAGTTTAAAACGCTTCAGAAAAGAAACCTCAAAGCCTGGTAATCCCGTGTTACTGCAAGAGCTGAAAGATGCAGAGTACTGAGTTTAGGAAGAAGGAGGATAGTAGAAAGCTTCAGTCAGATTATAGGTATGCATATAGGGAAAGGAATTCCAATAGTGAAAGCACCCTAAATCAGAAGACAAAAAAAGGCATCAGATCCCAGGAAGAATGATAAATGCAAAGCAGAAATTAGATACAAATTTTGAAAGCAATTACATATAGAGGTATCTTGCCTTGGGGCAGGTTTTCTCATCACCTATAATCCTTAAATCAAGATTAACCAGACAGTTTTGATAAAAGATATTCTTTGACTGAGGAATCATCCAACAAAGTTCTGCAACCAGTGCTATGTGTGACCAGTGTTATGTGGGATGTTAGACTAAGTTGTCACAACAGTCCCTCCTAAACTTACATTCTTTAAGAATTCATAATTCTCAGAGCTACCATCCTCCTCCCTCCACCTGATAGCTATGAAACAACTTCTGTGGGAGAACAACATAACATACAGATCTGAGAGTTACCAAAAACTATTGTTAGGTCAGAAAAATCTATGAAAAGGGATGAGGTCAGAAGAATTTGTGTAGACAAAGCGACCTCTAGAGTGAAACACAAGAGTTAAGAAAAATATTTTCAGATAAACTGATGCAACAGCATATGAAGTTAGTACGCAAACACAAAGTCCAAGCTGATTATAATATGATCTGATTTAAAATATTCCTTGAGGGGAGGTTTTAATAATACTTAAAAAGGCCTGACAGCTCCCTGTCATGGTATGTCCATGTTACTAAGTTGTAAAGCAACTGTGTTGCTCATAAAACAATCCAAACTGGAAAACACATGGTGGACAAAGCCAAGGACAACAGCAGAAATCAGTGCTGAGCCTTGGTTTGATTATGCATTGAGATGTGCCTCCTAAGAACCTGCATTATCTTTGACGAGTCACATCTTCACGCAATTCATCTTCTTCCCACTGAAACATGAAGAAATAAATGCCAGGCAAATGGAAGCTAGGCAAGGAGGAGGTAACGCTGACAAGAGCATCACTAGGACAAATTTCCCAAGTCACTCCCAGAGCTGAACACCAGAACTGCAGTAAGTGAGAGACAAGATGACGATCTGTGAAAACCTTCTGTCACTATGTCAAGTGAATGCCGCAGGATCATTTCATGCCTGCATTCCAGCCAGTGTTCAGGGTTTTCTCCACCCATCTCTGAGGCAAACTCTGGGTTCTATGATTAACTTGCTGTCCTCCTCATCCATAGATTATTTACATCCCTTCATCTGATCTTAGCCTTCTACTATTCTTCTATTAATCCTTTCCCAGGAACTTCATCATAGCCATGGATTTATTTTTCTATAAAATTCACTTTATTCTTCTGTTGATCCTGTTGTCTCACTCACTTCCTGTCTCTACATTATACTTCCCAGTCTTTTGGTTTTCCGCCTTGCACTTGACCTCTGTATTGTGCATACAATTGATTTTGCTTTTATCATCTTTTCTTAGGTTTATTATGATGTTTACTAAATATTTTCACTTTTCCAGCTTGGTGTTTTCAAAAATCTTGCATTATGCAGCCTGGTATTTTCTCTGTCGAACTGGCCAAGCTTCTTAAGATTTTACTAAATTTGGCCCATCCAGTCAGAACAAAGACCTGACCTTGTGCCTTCTGTTAGGAGCCAGTTACTGGTTCATCTGAATGTAAGAGCTTACATAATTCATTTCATTAGTAGCCCATCAGTCTAGCTCTTTTCTAAAGTTTCTCTCACATCTATTCTGTTGGGTTGGTACGATGCTTGAAACCCTGCAATGTACTTAGCCTTAAAGTTTTCCTTGAAAGCACCACTCCTTCACAAATACTTAGCATTTGCAGGTGCTTTCAGTCACAAAGTCACAACTGGGCTCTACGGTACTTATACTGCCAATGACTGCCAGTAGTAATGAGAGAGAAAAGAGAGCCGAGATGATAAAAGCTTAGACAAACTTTCTGCACATAGAATAGGTAAACTACTTACTTCTTTTAAGGTCAACAACAAAAAAGTTGACAGTAAAGGGATGAAACTAGGAAGATGGATACAAGTCTTCAAAAACAAGTGGACTGGCATGACCCTGGCAACGTCAAGCTCCGTACAGTAGCTCTTTCTCTATCATCTTGGATATCACTTATTTTAATAACACGTTTACTGATGAAAGTAAAGCTAATGTAGCATGAAGAGAAGGATGGAATAGAAGGCATCTTATTTGTCAATACATCACCACTGTCACCTGGCTTTGGTAATGAGGTGCAATATGAATGGCAGTCTGATTTTCAAAAACACCATGCACGTTTTCATCTGGAAGTGGGAGAGATCAGAACTATTGGAAAAAAGCTGTCATTGTTGCTTTTTTTCTCCCCTAACTTTTATACTTGTGGTCAATAACTTTATCCCTCCGAGATGAGCTTTAGAATCTATTAGAATAAAAGATTTATGTAGTAACATATCCAATTCTCATTATTCTACCATTATATTTATGTTGTTGAGTGCTTTCCTTATAATACATCTCATGCTAATATATCTGCTTTCATTTTTTCAGAAAATATAAACTTTCCAATTGTAAAGAAGAGTTTGAAAATAGACCCTTCCCATAATAAGAGAAAACAGACATGGCAATATTTTGCTTCATGTCTTGAGAGAAAAGGGATTTGATTCATGATTTTTGAAAATCTGAGGTCAGGAACAATTTCCAGATTGGTTTACTAAACCATAAAGAAATAATAATAATAATCAAAATCTTACGACAAAAGTTATTCTGTTGCTGCTACTGAAGACAGATTTACCTCCATTTCCCAAGGATTACCAATTTAATAGTCTTTAATAACCTGCAATTGTCAGACAAGCATGTTTTATTCCTTCACTTCAACAATAGCCCAAAAGTGCCAAAAACATTTGCATTTATCTTCAGTCGGTGAAGTAGATGGCAAGACCAGAAGGAGTTTTATCTAACAATAGCTCTGGTGCCTTACAATTGTCTTAAATATTTCAACAAAGAGATACCTCAGTGTATTTCCCTGGCTACCAATGAGTTATCAAAGGTCAATAACTTCAGCTTTAACAACAGACTGATCTCTAAAGCTTTTCTTGCAGTTGAGAGATTAAGGCAGAGTCTTATAAACATATTTATGAAATAAGAGCAAGGGACTTCAGCCTGGCAGTTTGGAACATAACACCATTCTGTATCTATATTATTTTTGGGATTAGAAACCATTAATTCCTAAAATTGTGCTGTGGAGCATAAGTGGCAACAGCTGCAGCTATCTGTTTGCTGTCTTTCCACATGGGCTATTTTCTGTGCAAGATATGCATGAAGAACACAAATAAATGGGGTGCTACCTCTTTAGACAGAGCCTGGCAATTTTAAAATAAAAAACTCAAAAGCATGAACCATGTTTACCTTAAGATGATGAACTTAGGTGTTAATAAAAATGGCATCTTAAGGCAAGTCCTTACACACTTCCTGTTTCTGTAATCCATTCTTCTTGCCTGCACAAACTAATAAAATGCCTCTTCTTATTATGTCACTACTGTACATGAAACATTTCATGCATAAAATATTAATCCCAGACACAGGTCTTTGAGAGAATGATTGTACTGGCTAAAGAAAGAGAGAGGTTTCTGAATATAGCTCCAGTAATGCTTTCCAATCCCAAAGCGAAATGGCAACTATATTCAAGCCAATGGCTTTTCAATGGCACAAAAAAACCAAATCTTTGGACAATTTAATGATGTGGGCAAGCTGATAGAGAGATTCAAAAATGAGACACACGATGTATCCCATTCTTATTTGGCCTATAAAGACAAGAAAAAAAACAAACCAACCAAACCAAAATACCTCCATTACTTGGGTTTTCTTTGTCCTTTACTTTTCACAAAACTTAACTTTTTAAAGAACTTATTTCAAAGTGAATCTGGGAGAAGTAAAAGTTTTGATTCCTGTCCACTGGGTGGGGGGCCGAGGGAGGATTGAGAAGGGATAGGAGAAAACAAAGGGAAAAAAGAAAAAAATTAACCTGACTGAACTTAGCCTTTAAGCCTTTGTAAGACTTTTATTGTTGAGAGTTGTCACTGCTTATTTCACAAGTTCAGAATCCCACACTGTTAGTAAACCACTCCCTCAACTATGTAATAAAATATCTCCGTGCAGCTATTTTAATGTCTGATCTTCCATTCCCTCTCCATAGTATAATGGACTGAATGTGAACCGTGTCCCATGCCAGGGCCCTGCTGCCCCTTGCGATCAGATCAGGAACTCGTCTGAAGCACGCTACTTTTCTCCTGTGGTCCACATTTCTTTGACAACTGAAGCCACAACACAGGGAGGGGGTAAGATTTAGTTATTTCTTGCCGTGATACTGAGTCAGAACTTGGCTGAGGTTTTATAGGAGCGGGGTAATTCCAGCTCCTTCAATTTAGTCCTAACCTCAGATCTACTGTTTGAGAAAGAGACTCATGAAAGTTTTCTGCCCTCCACAGGAAACCCATCCTCCAGAGTTAATTACGCAGGGCTTCGTCCAGACCACTTCTAAATGTCTTCCCTACTGGAACCTCATTTTCTTTTCTCGCAAGAGTATTTTACAGTTTAAGAGGCCTGAAAACTCATATAAAGAAAGCTTTTCAAAGAAGTAGACCATCTGCTGCCAGTGGGATAGCTCACCTGAGTAAAGGGTTATAGCATTAAGCATAATAGAGTTCAACACCAGAAAAATGTTTTTCAATAGGTATAACTTTACTAGCCTGCAATCATTCCTGATAATCCCTTTTCGGAGCATGCCAGGCAATTTTTCTCTTTCCTCGTTGCCTACAGTCGCCAAATCCTTCTGGATATTTTACTCTTTCTTCTTTATAAGTGATTCTCCCCATCTTCCCCTTTCCATCTCTATTATTCTCTACTTATTGACCTCTGAGGTGATACACTACAGTCCCAGGATGGTTTGTGGTGTAGTAGTTGTGGTCTCACCTCTGGACTGTGAAGTGGTGCTTTGCACACACAGGCCACAAAAGACCACATAATAAATAGAAATTAAAGGCTGCTCTGCAATACAAACAAACTTATGTTGAGAAAAGGCATGTGCTGCTGGAACAAAAATGACCAATTGTGCATGTGATTTCTTTGGTATTGGGTGGGAACAATGTTCAATTATAGGCTTTTCTTACAAAATAAATTGGAACTTCAATGGGGGTATCAACTAATTATCCCCTAGGAAAAGGGGTTTAATTTGGTGTTAATAGGGCTAAAGGAATATTTAGCTCTGTCATTTTTGTATGAAATGGTGCTAGAAGCCCTTTGGTATCAAAATGCTAAAAAGTGCTTAAGCAGTATTCATGGTCCCATACAGTAACCTTGCTACCTTTTCCCACTTGGAATGATGTACAGAAAATTGCCAAAGCTTCACCACAGGATTAATTACAGACTCATCACGGAATTCTAAAACCACAATACTTAGTCAGCTAAGCGAGAGCAGCTCTCTAATAGATTTAATCAACTGCTGGGTAAACTCTCAGACTAGTAGAAGATGTGACGTAAAAAGAGAGATCAATGGATTTGAGTAGGCTACAATGCCATTCACACGGCTTTCTTCTTGAGAAAAAAGGAAAAAAATACACAACTGCAGATCTATTATGTGCATTCTTCCAGAATATTTTAAATAAAGTGTTCAAATAGAATTAAAAACTATGTATTTAAAAGTGACAGAAGTCATGCTTACTTTATATTAAAGATTGAAAATAAGTAGTTTCTTAACCTACTAAAGGTGATCTTCCTTGCCAGAAGGACTCCTACCAGGAAACGTAAGGATAGCTTATCTGAAGGTTTTGTATCTGTTAGATACTATAAATGTCATTCCCTACTGTTGGCACCAGGCTAACATTTAGCTCCCAGTACACAGAACAGGGAGTGCCCTTTCCTAAATTTGTTTAAATGTCTAAAGCTATTACCTTGGTCTCTCACACATGTACTTTACTTTATAGCAAACACAAACAAGTGCACTTGCACAGCCAAACTCTCTTAAAACCAATTAAAAATAAACAGCATCTGAACAAACTTGCTGTCTATTAGCAAGTAGTTCAGTGCTTTGATAATCGCATCACAGAAGGGGTATTCAACAGAAATTCAATCACTCCAAAAATCAGTAGTATCCCAAAGGCCAGGCAGATATAGACAAAGCTGTTCCTGGAGCACTGAAAGGTTAATTTTCTCCCCCTCTCAACACCCACTCCCCTCCCTCAAGAAAGGGAGATAGAACCAGGCCATTTTCCCCTCTAACATGCTAAAGCTTTCAAATAGCTCCCAGGCATTTTAGAAGCAGTTGTACAGTGTTTGCTTGCCACTTTCAATTAAACATGGTACAGCAGTCTGATGTCACTAGGATCTACTAATAGGAAGAGTTTATTTAAAAGAGTGTTCAAATTCCAAAGAAAGAACTGTTCACAGAGGTCTGCATTTTCTGGGTAAATATTGAAGCAGTTTATAGAGACAAGAAAAGTGAGAACAATATAAAACATTACCTCCCCAGCCTTTGAACTCCCCCAACAATTGGTGAATCCAGATAATTTACTACATATGGCCAAAATGACTGACTTCTGGGATTCTATAAAATTGCTGCTAATTTTGTGCATCTCCTTAGAGGCAGTAGCTATCTGTAGAAGCAAAACTGTTAGAAATGTTTGAGCCTGTAGTAGATTCAGACACCACTGCATTTAACCAAGTTCCTTTCTCCATATGCTTTGGTTAAATGGTAATTTTTCTGGTTGGTCACTCTTCCATTTTAACATTGTGTTTGCAACTGCTTCAACACACAAAAGCCTGAGAAGAACAAAACTTGAAAAAAACCACCTTGTTCCTGGGTCTCTCAGGAGGCAGAGTGAGCAGCTTCAAGATGGCAAAGAAGGTCAGAGGAAAAGCCAGTAAGAGAGGGACAGACAGACATTCAAGGGCTGATTGGGAAACAGAATGGAAGGAAAGAGATAGTAGAAAGCGAATGAAAGGGCTCAATAATGAGAAAGGAGCAAGTGGGGAAAAAGCTTCTCAAGAGTTTGTGTTTTTTAAACCAAGGGCGCTATTAATTCTTTCCATGAGATATCTGAAGTCCAGTTTTATACAAACACTTTTTAAAATACCTGAAGGTACTCACTAGACTCAAATAACAGTTACTTTACAGAGCTGTTCCTTTAACTAGGTATTTATCAAGTCTCTCCATAATGTTTGGTCCCAGCATCCCATACCTTGATCTATTGGACTCGACTCCTTTGACTGGCAAGATGTCTCAGGATTAACTGCACTGAACTTTGGAGGCCAAAAATTATTTTGAATTTTGCAAATGCACAAGGCGTAGAAAACATTTGCATGAAAAGTGATAAAATAAAGGCTAGTAATCGCATTTATATAAAAGGGAAAAAGAAATATTGCACTCGGTTGTACTCAAAAGGCATAGGATTATCACAACAAAGTCACATCTCCCCATGTACACAGTTTGTTTACTTTTTGTGTATAACTCGGAGACAGAAAGAAAGGGGAATCAATCTCACTTTTATTGATTGTGCCTGCTTCTAATCAGGCTGCCTGCCTGTTTTTCACACATGAAGATACAGCCATGTTTGAGTAACAAACAAAGCAGTGAAATGCTGCTTCTTTAAAATTAAGATTCCCCCTGACTTTTTTTAATGTCATGGAAGTTTTTCTATTGCTGCCAGGCTTTATACATCGTTGACTTACAAAATCTCAGTTTTGATATTAGATTGACTTGACAGTGTCTCACATAATGAGTAAAATTTAAAAAGCAGCAATAGATTATACTCTTGGCATGCACACCCAAGCTTGACTAGAAGTTGGAGAGAGAGACGTGCCTCCCTTCCACGTAACTGTGGCCTCTCGGGGTGTTTAACATGTGGCTTTACTCAGAAAAGCCAGTAAGTGCACACTACTCACTGCATGTAGCTACTGTCATTTCTGCTTCTCAGAGGTAAAAATCCAGTGTCTTTTGCACTGATTTCTTGGTGACTTGCACAGAGGAAACTAAAGCCTGCAGAACTTTTAGACCTGGTAAGGACCAGAAAATAACTCAGCTGGGTTCTCAGATGCAGGAGGACAGGCCTGCAGTGCCTGAAAGGGAGCCTATCTGATCAAAGACTTTGAGAAACCATAGAAAACCAGAATCCAAGAATACATTTACCAAGTGTTTAATCAAATGACTTTTTTTTTTTTAAAATAAAAATATTGTGGCCGCTGAGCCTCAAGCCTTTTTCAGGTAAAGTGCTCTCATTTCCTAGAAAATTGCTTCCTATTTCACAGACACTCAAGAATTATTTCTCAGTTCTTCCACTAATAGTTTCAAATCCCAAATTTTAAATATAATATTCCAATATTTCCCCAAATACATATTTGTCTAAATACCAAGAAATTACAATAATAGATATGTTATGTAAACCTAGAAGAAGAGAATTCTGTGTATGACAGGACTAAACAGACTCAGTTCAAAAAGAAAAAAAAAAGGAAAAAAGAAGAAAAATTAGGAAGTAGAAAGATTTATAACAGCTTTTCTAAAGGTATTCATGGCCAGGTGCAAGTCAGCAAGAAACTGTTTACTCCATTGCATGAACTATAGCTGCTTCAGGATTGCAGCCCCGTCCTGTTCTGCCTCCATGAAAAGGACAACCTCCGAGGACCCTTGCTGCTTCTGTACACAACCTGGATAATCTCAAAAAGCCAAGAGGAGCACGCACACACTTTACAACTGACTGCGTGGATCTCAGAACTCTGACTGCAATAGCCATTTTCTGACATTCCCTATATGCAAGTATGCAGTTTTTGAATAACCAAAATATTCTTTGAAAATTATTACTTTTTTGTTACTAACAAGTAGATATTTTTCCATGGTAGAAACAGCAAAGTAAGATTAAGCTTCCTACCTTGACTGTATTTTTCTTGGATGCCCACATGCCTTCCCAGTCAATCCATGAACCAATTCTGAATTAGGCAAGAAGAGTTGGAACGACTTTTTTTCATCCTTCTACAAAAACTCTACAGCAGGTATGCACAGCCCTGAGCAATTGCATCACAGAAAATGAAGCTCAGCTGTGAACCCAATATATGGAGCTGACTGGGCCATCACACACCCAAACTGAAATTCTAGTGAGAATCACAGCTGATGCAGTTTAACAGTGAAATAATTGAAAATATAAAAATGAAACACTTTACCAATTGCAAAGACAATGTTTCTGAAAGTTTTATTTCCCCAAAGCTTTTATATTTTGATTTTTATCCTGATGTGTCTTTTGTGAGATCCAAACTCAACTTTAGATCAATTTTGATTTCTAGATGCCTTCCTATGCTGAACAGAATTCAACAAAATTAAGCTCATATACAGAATAGTTTGTGTGAAAATGGCTTGTTTCCATCAGCTGCATCAGAATGTTTGCTCCAGCTTTTACTCTGAGTTTGTATTACTTTTTTTTGGATAACTCCCAAGCTTCCTTTTCTCCAAAGATTAACACACCTCCAGTGAAATGATAGTATCCCAAAGGAGATAAGTTAATTACCTGCAATTCTGCTTTTTTTTTTTTTTTTTTTTTTTTTTTAGATTTCATTAATGAGCTCCTTTTTTTTCACTTACAGCTTCTTCAAACTAAAATAAAAGTATTAAAGTGGGTAGTTCTAGTCTTGATGTTTTGCTTCCAGAACTGATTTGGTGGGGGGTGTAGTGCTTCATCTGCCTTTCTTTTAGTATTAATTGTAGATAATCTACTGCGAAAAACTCTCACAATTTATCACAGTTTCAGCCTGTGGCATTTCCCTTTAGCCCAAGGATAAATCTTTCTAACTCTGGCAAATGTCAGGAATGCTCCTGTGATACAGGTGATCCTACAATAATAAAAATCAACAGCTAAAAGCAGACTTTATTGTAGATATTCATTATGATACTTATAGCCTGTTATAAATTTTCATCTCGTTCCTCTTTAACAAAGGCTATATATTGCGCTACTCTATATCACTGTGACCAAAACCAGAAGACCGTCTTGAGTTATGATATGCTATATACATAATCATTTTTACAGTAAAGCTAAATGCAGAAGTTATCACTGAAATCATATCTAAAGTGGGTGCTAATATTTTTATATCATGACAAGGATTTGTACCACAGCAAAGACAAAAGAAAATGAAAGTCTTTAATCATACTTAGATCATTAAATGTCAGAATACAACAGTCAACTAACTAAATGTTTGTAAAAATACCTCAGCAGTCTGTAACACACCTTGCCTTTGCCAGAATCAGAGCCACCACCTTGACACTGTCCCGCTAGCCACCAGCAGCACTGTCTTCTCAGTTTCACAGGTTACTCACAATGATTTTGTTGAAGTCAAGCATGGCCAGTTTTCCAAAATATAGTTTGTCTCTTGTCTGGAAGGTGCTGAACAAATCTTCAGCACACATGGATATCAGGAGGTCACACAGCATACACAGTGCAAGACTAACAAATACAGAAAATTAACCCTTCTCACCTTCCCCATATCTTGGTGCATTTATTTTTGTCTTCTGGTACTCTGTTTGCTGGGAAGAGATACAATTTCTTTTCATTTTCCTGAAAATTTCATTAAAATAGCTGCTCTAATGTGTTTCTTTGAGTTTCCTGCCCCCCACAAACAAATGAAAAATATCCAAAGCTTTCCCTTGGAAAAAGAAAGTGCTATTCCCAAACATGTTTCTCAGGACAATCGCCAATCACGTCAAACATTCTCCTGAAACCCAAGCAAGAATTACTTGTTATTTTGTTTTCCATTTTACATTCCTCAGAAAGCACTGCCTTTTTCTCTGCATCAAGGAAACTCTTATTTACAGTTGCAGCTCTGTTGATTTCTCTCATGACAATGTCAAGCAGTTTATATATGAGAGAAGTAGCTGAGCCCACTACTTTGTCACCAAGAACACAGACTATGGAAACAAAGCTTTGCATAGAAAAGCTTTCTTTGATTTCTGTCATCTTTGAGCCAGTGCTTAACCATCATCACATTTTTAGATGTGTCACTGGATACTTCTGAAGTAAAGAAATCAACTGCGTTCTCCCAGTTGTTGTGTGTGCAATGTGTTGTCTCCAGTCTGGAAAGCCACCCTGCCAGAACAACTCCAAAGGGAGTATGCAAATCCTTTTTAGTAACACTATTCACCATAAAACATCAAAACCCTATCTGAATACATCTGGGAGATGAACAATAATTTTGTTCTGGTCAGGCTAATCTCTAGTCTTTAGTATAAAATCACAGCTACATGAGTGAGATGAGAAATAAGAGTATCAAGGAGCAAAATGCACTTGAATGAAAACTTCCAGAAGCGCCTATATTCTACCATTAAAATCACCATTAAGAGACACACAGATTACAGGGACATTTCTTTTTTTTTTCGATAACATTATTTATCAGGATGCCACAATAACAATGCTAATTTTAGAACCATAGGTTGTACACTTCTTATTTCACAGCAAAAAAAGGGCACAAGAACACTGACTTCAGAAATCTTTCCAGTTCTGGAGTACCACCAGAAATTAGACAAACTGAAGATTGCTTAAAAGAACTACCTTTTTTCAGGGTGGTCAAATATTTCAGGAAGAGTTCCTTTAGAAACAGTGTGATTAAAACTGCAAATGTATTTCAGGATGTCAAATAACTTAACTTGCCAATTAAGACAAATGGCCATTGCACAAAACACACTGAATCTTCTGAGAATTCAGACACAAGATTTACTTCGTAGCACATATGACTTAAGCACCCTTCCAGGTTTGGTTTGTCTTTTTCCCAGAGCTTCGAGTTTGATGTCACCAGCAGAGCATCCTGAAATGCTGTTTGCTTTACCAGTCACTTCAACACTACAAATTCCCACCAAAGATATGCTTTCTTACTGGTTATACCATTGTCCCACCCCCAAAAAATCTTAACACTGAGGGCACTTGGAACTTCTTCGCTCTGTTGACATCACACAATTTGCCTTCATGGAAGGTGTACACACATCTATTGTGTAGCGACAACACATTAGATCTTCTCTGCTCCCACAACAGGCTTGTTTTGGATAAAGCAATTAGACCATCATCGGTCCATTCTGAGCACTAAGCCGAAAGCCCCTCCTGTTGATTCTCTCAATATGCCAAGTAGATATGGACAAAAAGTACAGATGGACTCCTTTACCAGCACATACCCTCTACCACCTTAGGAAACGGCATCTTGTGGTTAGAAAAAGCCAGTTTCAGTTCCCAGGATGGGCACCTGCTCTCTGCATCACCTCAGGGAAGTCAGTTCTAAAAATGGCCAATGACTCTGAAGTGTCACACCTGGCATTTCTTCAGTGCAGTTTTCAGACACCATTCATTTCATTCAGAAATACAGGTAAAGTCTCTAGCCTCTGGCCAGGAGAACGGGGGGCAGCTGCTACAGAAGAGGAAAGGTAGAAAGACCTGGGTGCCTCTAGTCAGGCCCTCCAAAACCGGTAGCTGTTTTGAGGCCTTGAATCTCTTTGTCATTCTCCTCAATCTATAAAATGGAGACAAGAACGTTTCCCTCCTGCCCAGGGATTGTGGATAAATACATTCCTGTTTGTGAGGCACTTAGATAAGATAGCTAAGGGAGCTATGTAAGTTGATAGATTCCTTGATCTTAAGGAACTGTACTCTTGAAAGAAGCAGCTTGACTGAGTTATAAACGTCCATATTATTCACAATATGAAACTGCCAAAAGATAAAAAACATTCTAATGATATTTGAGAGCAGGAACTCCCCTTCCCCCCCATACTTTGAGGACTCTGTCCCTTTGGAGATGGTATGCCTTTCAGTGAGGAGGATTCCCTATTGTTTTCTTCCCTATTCTTTATAATGTAAATGTAACCTCATTTATTTATTTATTTAGTCTCCGAGGCCTCCTTTCATCTGGCAAGATGGCAGGGGGAGGGGGTGTGGAGGGAAGAGGAGATGAAGGAGGGGGCTATTTAATAATGTCCTATTAATCGCAGTGCACTATCAGCAGGCTTTAACCCTGTTCCAATTCTTTGATTGCTTTTTAGGGATTAGAGCAAACTTCATTGTCATCCATTGCATTGCAAATGGGTAAATTTGAGTGATATGTACACAAAATATAGATAGGCAGATAGTGCATCGATATATGCACAGAGTATATACATGCATTTATATAGCTTGTACACACACACACACTCACACACATAAAAATAAGCTACATCTCCCTGTAAGCCATACGAGAAAAATAAAATCAAGGCACGGAGAAACTGAAAAAAACCTACATGTATCATTCACCTGATTTCAATTGTGACTCCCTTTGAACCTCGGCCAAATCATTTTGTACATTAAAAATTGGTCAGGGATGATAAGATTCCATTTTCATGGTTGGTAATGCAGAACCGGTGAAAGAATACAATTACAGACCCCTGAGTAAACTCTGCGAATGTCAACTTGATGTAAATGATCAAGTGTCGACAAAGGGCTGGCGGGAGGGGGGGGCAGGCAGAGACGGAGGGGAAAGAGAGAAGGAGAGGGAGAGACAGAAAAAGAGGCTCCAACTTCTTCAGCAGCCTCTCACCCAGTGACATGCCAGCACCTTCCAGGGCCCAGCCCTTCGGGACCCAGCCTTTCTGAGCCAACACGGTCCCCCGAGTCTCCCACAGCTGCCACCGCCGTTGCCCTGGGCTGGGACCTCCGCAGCCCTGCCGGGGTTGTGACACGAGTGACCTGCCCCTGCTTCCAGCAGGCCAACAAAAGCAAGCAGCCAGAAACAAAGAATTCCTGCAGAACAATAATACGCCTCCCCATCAATCCTGTGCGAGCCCAACACCCAGGGTTTGCATGGAGGGGCTGTCAGACCCCGACCCCTGCAATGGAGCGGCTGTGACTGCAGGTGCGAAAGCCCCCGGTGTCACCCCCGAGCCCTCCCGGCTGCCTTCCCACATCACCCCGTGGTTGCCTGGGCCCCAGGCAGCCCTGCTTGCTCCTTTCCGCCTTCCCCCTGAGCACCACGTTGATGCCATAGCAACTTCTTCTCTTTTTATATCGAGCTGACATAGGAATCTGAGGAAGCAGAGGTGCTCATCGCTCATTACAGAGATCAATGGTTCAAAAGCTCCCAGAGCACAATCTGTATACTTCTTACACCTCGCGATTCCCCAAGGAAGCAGATAAATACTTGCTTTTACAGGCAGGTAAACTGAGGCACCTGAAGGGACTTAACTGTGTTCCCAAACTGAGTCTTGTCCTGATTCCAGTGGGGATAGGGCTAATTCTGCCCAGGCTCTGGCTTGGACACAGGTATTCCAGCACATGAGCCATGCCTGGTCTATAGCCAAGCTGGCCGGGGAGGGGGCAGAAGTCATGGCTTGGAGCAGGCTGGGGTGTCCCAGGTCTGGTTGGTGAGCAGTGGTACCGTAACCGTGTTTGTACGTTCCTCTATTGGTGTTATCATTGTTTTCCTGTTCCCTTAACAGCTGTTCTGTTAAACTGCCTTTGTCTCAACCCATGAGTTTTGCCTTTTTCTTCCAATTCTCCCCCACAGCTGTGGGGGTATGAGAGAGAAGCTGCGCGTTTCTTCATTGCTGTCTGAGGCCAAACCATGACAGTCTTGAGGACTGAGAGTTGGGCACCTGTTTCTTCCAGCTTAGTGCTGATCACTAGCCCACATTGCTTCTTGGTGATAAGGAGAGTCCATGTTCAGGCCATGGCCAAATCTTACCTGGTCCCACACTGCAGTGAGAACAAGACTGCAGTGAACTTCTGGGAGGGGATCACATATCCAAAATCTTTTCCCACCCATGAGCTGAAAACAGGAGCAATATTTCCATTTATTTTAGAATTATCACCTAGCTGATTAAAGCAGTTATCAACTTCAGTTGTTCTTTACATGTCATTTGTTTCACATTTCCAACGTTTTTCCTGTGTACACTGCATACATTATTGAAACATTATTTTATTTATCCATCCCCCTGTGACAGAAATAGGTTCTCTGAAAGCAAATCTTGCCCTAATCAGTTTTGTTTGTCTTGGTTTCTCTCCTTAATATTTCCACTGCTCTTGGGCTAGTGAACAAGTAACACTAGTTTGCTTTTGTGGAGAACAAAAAGCACTGTGGGCTGATAAAGACAGGGTGCTAAATTAAAGGTTATTCCAAAACACATCATTGGTGGCTAGGAAACAATAGGCTTGTAAAACTTTTAGCAAGCTGGGTGGGAAAAGAAGATAACACGCTGAAGTTAGACAGGCTAGGGATTGTCTAGACCCCAGTACCCCTGCTTCCCATTGAGCTCTAACCTCAGCACAAACTCAGCCCGGTTCACAACTACCTCCAGAATTGGCCATCAAGAATATGAGACAGTGAAATAAGCAAGCCCCAGGGTGCCAATATATGGGCTTAGGTTTATATCTTATATAAAAATGGCATAATAGTATTGTCCATTCCTAGCCTGTATTCAATTCTTTTTACACACTAATACATCAGTAAAACCCGATACCCTACTAAAGCACTGTTACAGAAGCACTGTTTTAGTTTTTTTTTCTCCTTTTGAGTGCTGTGCATGCCATCCTAATTATAAGTGCAATAAAATTAAGCAACGGTATGCACATGATATCCTGCTAAAAGCAAGTAGCATAATCAAGTTTGATGCAAACATGACGCAACTTGCTTAGTTGGTAAGGGGTTTAAACTCTAGCTAACTACCTGTACTTTAAAATTAGCTCTGCTCAAAATATCTTGAGCGATATTATTAAAGAGGCAAGTGGCGTTCAGAACGTTAGCAAGACTGTTCTGGTTTTGAAGCACAGTTTCAAATAAAATGAATTTTAAACAGTTCAAAACGTTGCAATTTCTCACCTGCACATATGGCTTATGACAAATTTGAATACTGAGTGTTATCTGAATCTTAAACTCTGAACCAGTGTACACAAATACAGTCGGGGGGGTTGGGCACTGCAGTTAAATCTTATTGCTTCTCAGACTAAAATAATTTGAACGGTTATTATTTTTCTGTTTCCCTCTTTTGGTTCTACATTCGTGGTTCCCCTAAATGACACAAAATTATATATTGAATTTTTCTTCCCATGTCACAAAAAAAAAATAAACTGGACTGAACCCATTAACCAGGAGAGTTAAGTCAATGCACATCATCCTTTTGACAAACTTTACTGTGTGTTGCCAGTCCTTGCAGATCGTTATAGAAATTTAAATATAGTTTACCTTTACTGAATGTAAGAAAGTGAAAGCATTTTTTCTCTGTCCTACTCATATAATGAGAAATATCTCAGTTAACATGGATTAAATCTACATGCCATTCTTATAAAGTTTAGCACGATCTATTTCAGCAAATGCAGAAATGACCATTTTTATCTAACATTGCTGAAGCAGTCTAGATTTGACATAAAAAAGCCGCAGCTCTAATATTAGATTTAAATAGTGCAAATTACAGCACATGTTAAATAACTATTCTCTTGTGTATTTATAGCTTTGGGTTCTGAACTTGCTGTCTTGCATATTTTTCACACAGTCATTTTAAAAAGTTTCAGTCCCTTCACTGATATTTTATTATTAATAATGATTAACATATAGTTATTGTTGTCACACTGAAGACGATTCTGTGATTCTGTGATGATTTACAAATATTGTTTTGTTAATAGAAGTGGCGGAAAGTTTTACTTTGCCTAAGTTTACCTACTGCTACAGAAGGAGGAAAATTATTCATGTACTCACCCTGCAGGGAAGGTGTGCACCTACTATTGCTAGGAGACTACCAAGTAAGACCAGTGAGAAACAGTTGCATACACAAGAGAAAGTAACATGCAGTTCCTCTGGGTTGAAGCTTTAAATATATGGCAATACCTGGGGAATACAAAATTTTGTTTCTTTGGGTAAAGCCTGCCTGCAAGGTCACTGTACTTGTGGGTACTCTGACTTTAGGAGGGGTATAATAAATTTGAGATTTACTACAGCAATGAAAAATCTTGGTTTTCTCCTCATCCACATTTCCATTTGAGAGGAGCTTTTAAAATCTAAATTAAGTAATTAATTAGCAATTGTAAAATAGTTTTAAAATTATCCTAAAGAAGTAGCATTGTTATAGTTATAGAAGTGCATTTATGCATCAAGTTTTCAGTAGTTTATTTCCATATCCTGGAGCACTAAATACATGATCTTGCACTCTTCATATTGTAGAACAAGTTTCTCTAGCTGGCTGTAACAGGGGAGCAACTTTTGTATGCAGACCTTCAGGTGAATACAGGAGCAATATAATAAAGACTGAACAGATGGGTTACACATTAGCAAGAGAAGGACTAAGGAGAATCTCCATCTTCTCTTGGATGTGGGGGGAAACAGAATGACCAAGCATGAAGAAAAGGGTGAGGTATTTAGTGCCTTCTTTGCCTCAGTCTTAAATAGTCAGAGCAGCTGTTCTCTGGATACCCAACTCCCCTGACCTGGAAGACAGGGACAGGGAGCAGAATGAAGCCCTCATAATCCAAGGGGAAATGGTTAGTGACCTGCTATACCACTTAGACACACAAAAGTCTACGGGGCCGGATGGGATTCACCTGGGGGTTCTGAGGTTGCTGGCGGAAGTGCTTGCAAAGCCACTTCTCATCACTCATCACCAGTCCTGGCTAACCAGGGAGGTCCCAGTTGACTGGAGGCTAGCAAACGTGACACCCATCTACAAGAAGGGCTGGAAGGAGGATCTGGGGGACTACAGGCAGGTCCTGCTTGACTAACCTAATCTGAATAAATTTGAGATTTACTACAGCAATGAAAAATCTTGGTTTTCTCCTCATCCACATTTCCATTTGAGAGGAGCTTTTAAAATCTAAATTAAGTAATTAATTAGCAATTGTAAAATAGTTTTAAAATTATCCTAAAGAAGTAGCATTGTTATAGTTATAGAAGTGCATTTATGCATCAAGTTTTCAGTAGTTTATTTCCATATCCTGGAGCACTAAATACATGATCTTGCACTCTTCATATTGTAGAACAAGTTTCTCTAGCTGGCTGTAACAGGGGAGCAACTTTTGTATGCAGACCTTCAGGTGAATACAGGAGCAATATAATAAAGACTGAACAGATGGGTTACACATTAGCAAGAGAAGGACTAAGGAGAATCTCCGTCTTCTCTTGGATGTGGGGGGAAACAGAATGACCAAGCATGAAGAAAAGGGTGAGGTATTTAGTGCCTTCTTTGCCTCAGTCTTTAATAGTCAGAGCAGCTGTTCTCTGGGAGGTATTTAGTGCCTTCTTTGCCTCAGTCTTAAATAGTCAGAGCAGCTGTTCTCTGGATACCCAACTCCCCTGACCTGGAAGACAGGGACAGGGAGCAGAATGAAGCCCTCATAATCCAAGGGGAAATGGTTAGTGACCTGCTATACCACTTAGACACACAAAAGTCTACGGGGCCGGATGGGATTCACCTGGGGGTTCTGAGGTTGCTGGCGGAAGTGCTTGCCAAGCCACTTCTCATCACTCATCACCAGTCCTGGCTAACCAGGGAGGTCCCAGTTGACTGGAGGCTAGCAAACGTGACACCCATCTACAAGAAGGGCTGGAAGGAGGATCTGGGGGACTACAGGCAGGTCCTGCTTGACTAACCTAATCTGCTTCTATGACAAGGTGACCCACTTAGTGGATGAGGGAAAGGCTGGGGATGTTTTCTACCGAGACTTTTAGTAAAGCTTTTGATACCATTTCCTGCAGCAGTCTCCTGGAGAAACTGGCTGCTCATGGCTTGGATGGGATGCAGGAGCTGGAGCAGGGTGGCTCTGCCTGGGGAGCCCTGCTCTTCGCTGCCTTGCAGCTGTGGCAGTTCTGGGCCACTGCTGTAGTCCTGGTCCTGCTATTCAGTTTCTGCTGCTGGCTCAGGGAAAGGAGCCACCAGGCAGCAGCAGCAAGGAGGGCACTTCCAGCTAACACAGTTCAATAGGTAAAGCAAGAGCTTTACGCCTAAGCAAAGCAAAATAAAGAATTCATTCACTACTCCCCCAGTCTGCCCACCAGACCTGCCTTTCTGGGGAGCGTTCTGTCTACCTGGGGCTTGGGTTACTATGAAACTTCCTAGCCTTGTACAGCCTTCAGATTATTATCATAGAATCAGAGCATCCTAGAATATCTCAAGTTGGAAGGGACCCATAAGGATCATTGAGTTCACCTGCAAGGTCACTGTACTTGTGGGTACTCTGACTTTAGGAGGGGTATAATAAATTTGAGATTTACTACAGCAATGAAAAATCTTGGTTTTCTCCTCATCCACATTTCCATTTGAGAGGAGCTTTTAAAATCTAAATTAAGTAATTAATTAGCAATTGTAAAATAGTTTTAAAATTATCCTAAAGAAGTAGCATTGTTATAGTTATAGAAGTGCATTTATGCATCAAGTTTTCAGTAGTTTATTTCCATATCCTGGAGCACTAAATACATGATCTTGCACTCTTCATATTGTAGAACAAGTTTCTCTAGCTGGCTGTAACAGGGGAGCAACTTTTGTATGCAGACCTTCAGGTGAATACAGGAGCAATATAATAAAGACTGAACAGATGGGTTACACATTAGCAAGAGAAGGACTAAGGAGAATCTCCATCTTCTCTTGGATGTGGGGGGAAACAGAATGACCAAGCATGAAGAAAAGGGTGAGGTATTTAGTGCCTTCTTTGCCTCAGTCTTAAATAGTCAGAGCAGCTGTTCTCTGGATACCCAACTCCCCTGACCTGGAAGACAGGGACAGGGAGCAGAATGAAGCCCTCATAATCCAAGGGGAAATGGTTAGTGACCTGCTATACCACTTAGACACACAAAAGTCTACGGGGCCGGATGGGATTCACCTGGGGGTTCTGAGGTTGCTGGCGGAAGTGCTTGCCAAGCCACTTCTCATCACTCATCACCAGTCCTGGCTAACCAGGGAGGTCCCAGTTGACTGGAGGCTAGCAAACGTGACACCCATCTACAAGAAGGGCTGGAAGGAGGATCTGGGGGACTACAGGCAGGTCCTGCTTGACTAACCTAATCTGCTTCTATGACAAGGTGACCCACTTAGTGGATGAGGGAAAGGCTGGGGATGTTTTCTACCGAGACTTTTAGTAAAGCTTTTGATACCATTTCCTGCAGCAGTCTCCTGGAGAAACTGGCTGCTCATGGCTTGGATGGGATGCAGGAGCTGGAGCAGGGTGGCTCTGCCTGGGGAGCCCTGCTCTTCGCTGCCTTGCAGCTGTGGCAGTTCTGGGCCACTGCTGTAGTCCTGGTCCTGCTATTCAGTTTCTGCTGCTGGCTCAGGGAAAGGAGCCACCAGGCAGCAGCAGCAAGGAGGGCACTTCCAGCTAACACAGTTCAATAGGTAAAGCAAGAGCTTTACGCCTAAGCAAAGCAAAATAAAGAATTCATTCACTACTCCCCCAGTCTGCCCACCAGACCTGCCTTTCTGGGGAGCGTTCTGTCTACCTGGGGCTTGGGTTACTATGAAACTTCCTAGCCTTGTACAGCCTTCAGATTATTATCATAGAATCAGAGCATCCTAGAATATCTCAAGTTGGAAGGGACCCATAAGGATCATTGAGTTCAACTCTCTGCTCCTCACAGGGCTATGTCAAGTTAAAATATATGACTAAGAGCATTGTCCAGATGCTCCTTGAACTCTGACAGGCTTGGAGCCATGAGCACTTTGCTGGGGAGCCTCTTCCAGTGACTGACCACCCTCTTTGTGAAGAACATTTTCCTAATGTCCAATCTTAACTTGAATTAACATCTTTAGAAATGTTTGGTTTGTTACAGCACCTGACTAATACATCTTATTTTGGACAAAATAATACTTGCTTACTTCCCTAAGTTCCAGAGCAATAAAGAAGGATCCATCACAAACTTAGTCATGCAATGACTGCTCTAAACAGGTGCTACATACCACAAATGCCAAGAATCCTTTTCTCTTTTTTAATGGACCGTATTCACTTTAAATATTAGAAAGACAGAAAGAACCCAAACAGAAGAGTTATCATCAATTCTAAGACGAGTAACACATGAGCAGAAAGCTGTGAACACTGTACTGAGGTCATCACACATTGCAGTCATCAGGGCTGCAACATTTTGACCTCCTGACCAAACTTCGGGAATCATTCCCAGAACAGAGACTTTACCTTCATTGTGCCTATATATTTACAATAATAAAAAGTGAACAAAAATATTGAGCAGATGCAGATGGAGGTCAACACAGACATAAGAAAAATACACGGAAATTTGTAATACCAAAGTGTAATAACAAAAATAATAATTGAATAATATTTGAAAAATATAAATGAATAATAATTGAAAAAACCTCAATGGCCAAAACCAAGACAAATTTAAGATACGTAATTTCAAAGTCAAGAAGAGAAGGCTTGATACAGGATAGAAACAATCACCATTTCCTATATTTTCTAATATAGGTTATCTTTTTCTCTTGGTATCTGCCTTACTTTAGGAATACAGAAAACAATTAATCCAATACTGCATTTTTTTTAAATACAGTGTGTATTCAAACTGAGAAAATGTATCAGCATTTTTTAGTTTTTTAATCCTCTGTTAAGATTACTACTGATGTTACATTATCTTAATTTTAAATTAAGCTAATGTGATTTTCTTAAAAAGCCCTTTTTAGTGTGATTCAGAACCAGCCAGAATGGACGAGAGTACAGATTTTCAGACTGATTTTAATATTAGCATCCCTGCAATCTTATTTGGTAAACATGCATGAGCTCTCTCAATAAAAGTATCTCCCAGTAACTTCTAAACGCAATGAAAGGGCAGTATTCTGTCAACTACTGAAAACGGACTTAAATTAATGATTAATAACTTACTATTTACAGCTTGCAATATTTTTGCTTATTCAAAACCATTGTATTATCTAATGTAAAGTCACGAATATTAAAGCCTTTCATGTTTATGGCAGATTTCTCTGAGTATCACATACTAATTCCAAAAAAGCTTTAAAGCAGAACTGAGAAATACAGAGCCCCCAGAGTGGAAAAGGGTGGGTGAGGCCCACAATTTCTTACAACACGACTTGCAAGGCAGAGATGAATACCTTTGAATTATCCAGTAATAACACAAAAGGTCAAAGTAACTAGGAGAAGCTGTTTTATTGAAAATTTTATTCATTTTGTATAAAGATGGAAGAAATCTTAACTGCTACAAAAATGCAACCAAATTAGTGGTGGACTTGGCAGTGCTAGGTTAATGGTTGGACTAAATGATCTTAAGGGTCCTTTCCAACCAAAACAATTCTATGATTCTGTGATCCCACTGATCTTTTTTTATTAACAATTCTGGAGTCAGAGTCAGTTTTAAGTGGGCAATCATTCTAAATCTTTTTATACATGAATGGTGTACAGATATTATTTTTTTTCTAGGCAAAATACCACTATTAAGAAAACCTAGTAGATGAGTAGCAGATGAGCTGCATGGAAGGATACACAGAGGCCCTTTCCCACTACCCACAAGCTAGCAGCCTTGGTGCCCCAGGGTTTGGCTTCACTCTAGTGTGAACCCCTCAAAAGCAGTGCAATTCTGAAGTGCAGTACAAAATTTGAAGGAAGAAAGACTAGCAGAACAGTTGCTGTCACCTCTCAAATAAAGAGAATATAATGTATTTGACTTCGTACAAAAAGGCTGGCTTATTTGGAACACCTACAGTGATCCACACAGTGAAACATTTGTAATAGTCAAACACAGAGGCTTAAGGTGTTGGGAAAGGAAATGGTCCATGAAAGAGTGGCCTACAGAGTTAAATCCCTAAACTAGGCTCACCTTGCAGCCAATTTTGAAAACATATTTCAGGTCAGGAAATACTAGGGAACGAGTTTAAGTGAATGTCAAACCTGCTAACCCTTCTCCACAGAGGAGAAAAAGTAATTCATGAAATCAGCAAAGGATTAAGGCAATTCAGGTACCTCTACACAGCTGAAGAAAAGCAGGTCAGAGTGTGCCCTTGAGTGCTGGATCCCTGGTAGTCTTCACTGCTTGATGATTATCTCACCTTTGGGCTTTGTTTTAGACCATCAGTTCACTTTCCAGGAAGCAGCCATGTCCTGGCTCTGAGGATAATCCCCCACATAGACCACTCCCAAAGTTTTAGACCATCAGTTCACTTTCCAGGAAGCAGACATGTCCTGGCTCTGAGGATAATCCCCCAACAGACCACTCCCAAAAGGTGGTATGTATAAGACTATCTCAAGTTTGGCTTTACCTGCCCTACAAAGTCCTCAGGAACCATTCCAGCAGGCTTCATGCCTCAAAATCCTCTCCATACTGGTTAGTCCTGCCATTCCTCCTCCTCCACAGGCAGAGACCTCTTCTTGCTAGCCCACTACTCTCTTCTGAAGATACTCAAGAGAAAATAAATCATAGCTGCTCTCACTAGGGCTGGAGGTCAGTCCATATGTAAGCGAGTGCCCCCTCTCCAGACCAGAATGTTCCAGGCCTTTCTGAGTCTTCCTCAGTAAAAAGACCTTGGTTAACCTCTACTGCAGCTGTTTTAACAACCAAGCACTGCAATTAACAATGAAAGTTCATTACTTCCAGCCTGTGAAACGGGACAAATACACAGTCCACATCAGAAAGTTTCTACTCTCCAACTGAAGAAGACAAACGAGGATGGCTTTAAATTGCTCTCTTATCTTAAAAGGCCATTGCTTCTAAGGCTATGTCTTCACTCAAGACTTAATTAAAACTTTCTCAATTTTAATTATTTTTCTTGAGTCGCCCATGCACGCCCAGTAGCAAAGCCATACTGTAGCGTTACACCCAAATTGATATATGCCCTCGTTCAACAGACAGGTGCTACTGTTTTCCTAAGAAATCAGCACAGGTATTAAAAGGGTGAGAGGATTTCCCAGTTAGGCTCCACACCTTCAGATCAATTTCATTTTTTGGGTTCAAAACAGCCTTCAGGTGTCAGTGCAAAACCAGTCTTTTCTGTATAGTTCATTGGCAAAAGATGAGCAAAGATATGGTTGGAAGGAACTCTGGTGGTGATTTGTTAGTGATTTTGATTAAATTTAGTGTAGTCACATGGTCGCTGTTGCATTTTTATCCATGGATAATTATGGAGTCTGCTCATTTTATGAGATGTATTTTTAAGAGTTTATCAGTGGCTTGGGATGAGTGCTCTTTTGTTTAGTGATGTATAAATTTGAATAATAATAAATAACAAAGTGAAGGAGAATGAAGGAAGGGAGGAGACTGAAGTCTGGGAAGATGCCTCGCTATGCATGTCTGCTGCATTTGATCACAGCATGGATGATACAGCAGTGGGCATTACAGAAAGCCCTAATATAAATCAGATTAGATAAATATTAATTGCCATGACTAACTGTGCACTTTACTGGGGTGTATTGATGTTTTCAGTCAAAGGCTCATGTTATTAGCGTACATTTAAGGATCAGTCACTTCCCTTTATGCAGTTCTAATGTTTTGTCGAGCAAACACCAGAAAACAAGAGTGTGACAGTGCAGCGTGACGCTGCGTTACAGCAACATAGGAGTTCACTTCAGCTCTCCTCAGTCCTGCACTGTGTTAGCTCCACACTCCCCATGGGGCACCCTCATGCTGTCCCATGGGGCACCCCAAGCTACAGCCACCCTCCAGACTGACACTTCCCAGCAGAGTGTATGGGGTGGCTCATTATTGCAGATATACCATATCATCTCAATAACATCACAGCAGCTGAACACTGGGCATCCTATCCCTGCTGCACTAATCATGGTTTTGAGGAACTTTATGACTTTTTTTGCATTACTGGTAGCATTACCGAGGCACTTGCAAAGTTTTGGACTCGCCTTCTTCAAAAAGACAGACAGGACTTCATCTCTTGCATATTAAAAAAAGTCATCATAAAAAAATTGTTCCTATTCAGAATCAAACAACTGCATTCGCCACCAAGTTAAATTAGGGGGGAATTTGAGGTCAACCATCATTAAAATAACATTGACTTGGACAATTTTGATGTATTAAAAACTTCTTACTCATACAAAAATTCAAAGCAAAAAAAAAAGGCATGTAAAAGTGAAAAAAGTCTAAATGGATTAGTTAACATTTAAGAAACCACAAAGAACCTCCCCTCTTCTGTCAAAATGTCATTAAACCAAGACATTCCCGTGGAAAGCTTGATTTTGACAAAGCTGCATTTTCCTCTGGTAAAATGGGTAAGTTTTCTCATAATTAATACAAATCAGCCACAAGGTGCTCTTGTTTAGGTTACTGTGGTACATTTGAGATAAGTTTTCTTTCTTTTGTGACAAAGTGTGAGGCAAAGTGTTTTGCAACTGTGCTGTAGTATGGCTCAGCACCATTGAACTGTGCGGCAAGGGGTGCCTACCTCAGGCGTCTGTTTGGGGTCCCTGTTTTGTACCAGAGGAGCACAAACTGCGTGCCCGTGCTGTCACCTGTGGGTAGTTTGGCTGTCGGGGCTCACGGCTGGTGTGGGGTGGGTGTACAGCTGCGGCCAGCTTCCACTTTTTTATGTATAAACACGCAACACGCCACCCCACTTTGTGGCTGCGCTGGATGGCTTTAATATATGTTATGACAACACTCTATTGTGCTCAGCGTGATTGCTGCTCGCTCCGTACTGTAGGGCTGAATTTAGCTGGGTGATTACGCTGTAATATCACTGTGCTTGCAGTTGCCCAGTTGTGCCAGGCGTGGAAGGATTCGTGGAAGGAGGTGGTGCCGGGGCTTTGTGCGTTGCGTTGTGTTGCGTTGCCAAGGCTGGGCGAGGGTAGAGTGGAGGGTTCCTCGCCCGCCTTACGGGGATGTGCAGAATTAATAGTATGTAATGCTGAGCTTGGTGGTGGGTTTGCATTAGTGCTGTGTGCTCTCTGCTGCTTGTTTGTGGGGTATTAATGTCAAAATCCTCCGTGATCTACTGCCGTGTGGTTGTGGCGTAGCCTCCGATAAAATCGTGGCTTGGTTTCTTAATAATGCAGAATTTTAAGAGACAACAAAACGTATAGGAATTGTTCTATATTAAAAATGCAGCATAATTGTATAATTACAGTATTTGCATCATGCTAAACAGATTGGCTGGGTTATTTCAGATTCTTTAAAGTCGGGATGGCATCAGGCCTACAGTATTTCTAAACTGTTTTGCCCGTCTGCAGTTGTATAATGAAACACCACAAATTTTACCCAGCAATACTTGTGCTTTCTAAGTGCTGCATTATGAGCATAAAATTACCAAATGTACTGAACACACTTACCAACACTGAACTAAAATCCCTTATCTCTCACCCACAAATTAAGTCTCCACAGATCCTTTTTTACAATGCTGAAGTAATAAATACATATATCTTTATTTCTACAACCATTTTAAGAAATTAGAAGGAAACCCACACAGTAGTTTAGCAGTTAATTTACAACAGTACAGCCTCTTGAGTAAGTAGGTAAAACAAACACACATCATTTATTTCCCTCATTTGAAATCCCTGCTCCCCGACACACAGACAGACAGACTCATACACACAGATCACGACAGCCCAAATTGGACATCAGAGAAGAAACTAGAACTTCTTTGCTATCATCCGTGATTGCCCTGAGGGTTGAGGAGTGGCCAATTTACAGCATGAATATAGTCTGGGGATACATGAATCATGAATCATGTTTGATGTATGGAAAGGCACAGTCATTCTGAAAGGCTGCAAATGCAGTCATCTGCTTTTTAAGTGAAAAAAAAAAATGCTTGCAAAACAACAACAACAAAAACAGAGAGATGAAATACCTGGGAAATATTATTTAAAAGACACCATCTTTGCTTTTTTTTTTTTTTTTTTAATTGGGTTGGAAGGGGTTACTTCATTATGCAGCAAATTAGAAAATTCATAATTTATCATTGCACCCAGTCGAAATGCCACCCAACTGAGTCGCACCCCTGTGAAAACCATCACATAGTAACAAACTGTCAAAGCCTGCTGCAGCCGACGGGCAAAATTAATATGCAAATGTATGCAAGAAATTAAAAAGCAGAATTACCCAGGCAAATGAGGTAGCTATACTTGAATTGTTAGAATTATGAATAATTACTGCGAATTTTCTGCTCCTAATATAACTTGTTTTTTGATAAACAAAGACTTAATTATCGAGATGCGCTGGAGAATTTCCGTGGCGCTCATTAATCTTGCAAAAAAAACAAGTCCCTGGTGCCCAAACCGTAATGAAGAGCGCGTGCCCTGAATCTTCAGAAAGATCAGAGGCACCAGGGTGCCAGGGCTGGAGAAAAAAAATGACAGTGCCAATGTCCCCTCCTGTACCCTGGAGTGTCATAACGTCTTCCACTAACTATCAAAGGGACTTATTTATGCCAGCAGCTGAGCTATAAGTCCAATTTACGATGCCTTAAGCAGTGGTGAAATGATCTGTTGATGTGCTATGGAAATGCCATCTTGCAGTAGCTCGATTTGGTCCCAGTGATACCAACACGATGAGGACCCTCCGCTCCTCTGCTAATGGATGCAGCATGACAGACCATAATACACAAGAGGGACAATCTTTTAGGACCAGTCTCAATGGTCCTCCATTAATCTTGGTTCTGCAGCGCTGTGGTGTCCATGGGAACAAGGGCATTATCATAAGCACTGGTTTTAAATGTTCCCATTAGGGATTGCAATACAGAGGAGAGATGCATGGGGTGAGAGGGTTAGGGGAGACAGTCCACTATTAGTTTACTTTTTTTTATGACCTGGATTCGAAACATAATGGGTGGCTCAGAGAATTCTCTTTTCCTAAATAACATAAAGAAAACAACAAAGGAGGAAGCAGCTAAGTGTACAGCACGGCGCGGTGCCGCGTGTTCGTCTTCTCTGTTTTTACAGCTAGAAAATCAGCTTGGCCCTGGTGGGCTGAGATAATTTACCATGAGAAAGCAAAGGGAAAATAACCCCAGGTACTCTCAGCACAGACCAAATCGAACCCGCTGTGAGCTTATTATTACTTAAAAACTGGCATCTAAGTGGAAATGACTGACTCTCTGTCATTATCCCTATTACCACCATGATAAACCCAAGCAGATGATAAGGCAAAATTACAAAACATCAGTTCTGGAGCTCGGAGGCTACTTCAGAAGCTCAAGGCAGACTGCGTTTTCAAATGCTTACTTCTCTGCATTCAAGTCCCCAAATTTCTTGATGCCTTGACAGAACCATTTCACTGCATAGGCAAATTGTCACCTTTTAAACCAGGGCATCTGTCATTTTTATACAAGGGTCTACCACTCAGTCACTCTCGCTCTTAATCCTCCAATTTCTCTACACACACAGAGCAGCTAGAGTACCGTAACGTTTGAAATTTCACTCTCACAGCCTGCATTACACTCCGAAAGGGGAAGGATGGGGCGACAACTGCCTCATAACTGACAGAAAGGACATCCTGCCTGACCGCTGGGCTTTATTTTTTTAATCAGCAGGAGGAGCAGCTTGCCTGGGGAGGAACGGCACTTCAGAGGGAGTAGAGGGGAGCGAACAGAGAGCACAAAAAAGCACTTCCAAGATCTTCCATCTTCCTTTCACCCTTCACGTTACCATGGCCAAGAGAAGTGCATTTCCCCCACATATCCCCTCTGTCTCCTTCCCCAATCTCTCCCTGCAGAGGGGTGATGAGCACCATCAGCACGGACTGCTGCGGACCCTTCTCCAGCAGCTTCTCCCTGGTGCAACAGAGCTGGAGGGGACCCAGAAAGCAAAGCGGTGACTAGGTCTGAGCGTGTTACATCTGGCTTAGCAGGCTGATAATTCACTTCACCGGCTGTCTGGAAAAAAGGGGGTTATTATAAAAGGAGCAGTAATTGTGTCTGACATGGTTGCCTACCTCCATGCTGCTCAGCGAGCAGGACGGCTGCTAAAGTTCCTACTGATATAAACTTTCCTTTTCCTCCTAGGGATGGGGGAGTTTAATTTTCCGGTCCTGCTATTGCCAAGGCAAGTTTCCTACAAAGTGTTCACCAGTGACACGCAGTGGTGTCACAGCCCTCTTAATGACTTTTACCACACTGGTCTGAGTCATGCGCCTGCTGGGGCATCTCCCCGTGTCCCACAACCCAGTGGTGTGGTGCTGCCAAAGCAGCTGCCTTCCCCCTCATTCCAGAGCATGGGACAGGCAGCATCACACACTTGCCGGCACTAAAACCTGTTTCTCAGCTAATGGCCACAGTGTCAGTCTAAACATTTTATGGTGATGAAACCTGAGGAGGGATGATCCCCTATGGAATGAGCTTGTGAAAAAGCCTCCAAGAAACACAATTTCTTCAAGACGGGTTTCTTGTTTTACAAGAACACTTCAGTACAAATCAGCAGGTCTTTCCTCCACCTCCTTCACGTGCATGCATTTAATCATTTATAACAGAAGGAAAAGATGAGGTTTGAAATTACATTTCTTTTTATCTCAGAGTTGGGAAAACCCCTACAAAAACTGCTGAGCTTGTTGGGAGAGCCAATTTAACTGTCCAATAAGTTAGGAAACAGCTTCAGGAAAGAAAAACAATTTGCACATAGTGGAGCACTTGTGACAATGTGAAAATCTCCCTTACTGCACAGTTCATCCAGCAGCTGCAGGGGAACGGAGCTGGAGTGTTGGTTGGCCAACAGCTACTAAGACAAGAAACACAATAAATCCTAGTTGAGACTAGGCCTAATAATATTTTGCATTTGCGATTATTTATTACTTTTAGCCAAATTTTGCACAACAGAAAATGACACGAGGAGAGGTTTCAGTAATTCACTCAAAGTCACTGTCACAACAATTTTTTGGCCCTTTACTAGAGGCTCAAGCCTCAGGCTGACTCTGTCCCACACATCAATCCAATAAATGGGGAAGAGATCCAAGTATGCAAGATGGAAATAATTATTATCTGTGGCCAAAGACTGCATGGTTAGATTTCTCACAACCAGTCTTTGCTCTTAGTAACTGGAATCAGGATATAAGCATATCCTCTGCAAAGGCCTGGGACACCAGTTGCAAAGAGAACTCCCCTCCTCTTTCCCATAATTACCACATTGAAGCAACACACCCAGAAAAAGATCTACATAGATATATGTGTGTGTAGTCATATAAGTATATATGAATATATGTATGTATGTTCCTGACAGAAATGGATACATAAGGGAGGGTGGACATGGAAGATAGAAGAGGGTTTCTCAAATTGCTTGGGTCAAGTTTGCAAGCTCTTGCAACGGCAATTGGCTGACAAATGAGATGAATTACTTTCCAGTAGAAGAGACTGAGATCATGAGAAGGTAAGCAAAGATTTCAGGATTTCAGGTCCATATGAACATGTTACTACTTGGGTTTATGCAACTCCACACCTCTCTCAAAGAAACGTAAATGTTTTCAATCGAGGTCAGCACGCTACCATGGCAGAGCAGCACACACACCATGTGCACCTTTCTGACACAACAGTTGTTCAGCTTGCTTGAGAAATCCCAAAGGAGACTAACAATTTACTGTATTTAAATAACAAATAGTTTTGGGGTAGAAGAGCTGTGCTTCTAGTTGTCAGCTTGAGGGTCTTTACAGTGTTGAAAAGGGGAAAAAAAAAGACTTAGATTATTCCTAGTGACCCACATACCGCAAAACATCTGCTGACAACATGGTTGGCTTCCTGCCCAAGTTCAACTATGAGCTGTCACCAGCTGATCATCTTTGCCCTCACCATAATCTAGAGAGTCCACAGCAACCAGAGGCAATAGTCAGGGATGCAAAAACCAATCTGACCAGTTGAATTATGCACAAACTTGCATAAACTTGCATAAACACACATACCTCTAACATAAACCTGACCTTAGAAAAAAAAAAGTGCTACCATTAAATATAAACCTTCAAATTAAGATTCTTCAGGTTAGAAGTAAGAACTCACTTGTGTTTAGCATGATTCTTTGTGTTTGCAAAACCTGCGTTGTTTAAAATTTTAGGTCTTAGAGATATGCATGCACAATATGATTAGACAAAGCACTGGAAACAAATAAAAAGCCCCAAAAAATACCTTTTGTACTGTCAAGTTCCACCATTGTATCAAGTACAGTATTATTCTGTTTGTAGAGACAGAAACAATATTTCTAGAAGCATTTGTGTTACGTCCCTCTTTTTACATCTGAAATGGTGTTACCTTGTCATGCAAACACATTGATGTAACTTGACTGTCAACCTCCCCTTTCATTGTTTGTGGTTATTACTTTTTTTGTTATTATTTTTATTCAAGTCAGTAATTACTCCCAACTTCCAAGTTTCTTGTGCTTTCTTTGTTCCTGCATTTAGGTACTTATTCTCCTTTTTAAATGCATCTGACTGCTTAGAACACAGCCATAATCATACCTGATATTGTTCAAATTAATAGTCACTCATTTGTGATCATAAGGTTTTTTTGCACCTTTTATTACAGATGTAAGACACCTTACCATGCAATTCAAAAAGGCATACAGCAGTCTCTCATTTTAGTGTTACCAACAGAGAGTACTTGTTATTCTGTTGGGCTTTTTATTAGTATCAGTATGATTATTGTTTCTGCTCAGTAAAGGCCAAAGGATGCTGTGATTCAAGGGGAGGAGAAGGTGCTCAGTCACCTCTCATTAGAGTCTCTTCTGGCCCAGCGGAAAGCCTTGAAGATTCCCCTGAAATTCCTGAACAGATAGTGCCTGTGCCTGGGTGAGGGCTTGTTACACACAAACTGTTTGGATGATTTAAAATACAAGTATATAGAAATGTAACAGAAAAATCTAACAGCAAGCGACAGAAAACATGATCCCTTAGGTGCTGTAGCTGGAGGCTTTGTGACAGATGATGCTGCAAAATGGCTTCAAGATGGGATATTTACAAAATTGCTTTATGAGAATTTTACACTACTAATCACAAGGCTCTAATAATAAGTCTTCCTCTATTAATTGAAATCTAAGTACTAGCTCACTTTTTCAGATATTGTCGTTGTTAAAGTGTGTTGGAAACTTCTAATATTCCTTTTCCATTTCCAAGCCTGACTTCATATCTGACAGTTTCAGGATTGCCTTAGCCCTTCTGAATATACTGGATACAGCACTCATAATTTGATTAATTCTAATAATTTTTAGTCATTATTACTTTTTAACATATATTGGTATTGCAGATTAAATATTATTTATAGCTTTAATTTGTGTCCTGTTTGGATTGTACAATCACAGGGTAACTTGGCTATCATTATTATCATATTGTTTTATACTGCTCCTAAAATTAAAATCCATTCTTGTCTTTAAATGTTTTATTGTACTTGTCTGTCTTGTTTTGCATTGCATAGTCCGTGATTAATTCTGTTAGCCAAGTGCATATGGCCTGCTTGGCTATCATCCATTATCTTCATCATTGTTGCCTCAAAATGAGCACTTTATTATTACCTTTTTCATCTTTCCAATTACCAGATGTGCTTTTGCATTCCCATACTTTTCCTACTAGACTGAGATCTACATTAGAGTAAAAGTCCCAGCTCATTAGTCATTGAAGATTAAGTGAATTTTCCCTGGCTAAATACAGACAATCTGAGGGTCAGTTCCAGTGTTAGAGGAGTAGGTAACTTTTGAAAAACAGAACCAAGAATGGCTACTTCTTCCTCTAGAAAGAAAGCTTCATTTATATCAAAAAATTGGTAGTTTAGTAGAGGATCAGATTTAGATAGAAGGAAAATTCCCTCTGCAAATCCTGTAACAACATTTGGTTCAAGTATATTTCTGCAGTCTCGAACGTCTTATCCAAGTTGAAGTTTTCCCTTATCCACCTATCCTATAGCTGTAGTTTCCTGGAATGGCACACGCACCATCACACCACCCGCACACACCCCACCCCCCCAGAAAAAAAAAAAAAAAGAAACAAATACATAAAGGGTTGTGAAAAGAATTGAGTTAAATGTCTACAAAGGGCTGGCAGCATCATCTCTCACTGTGAAAACCCTCTTGCTAGGTTTCCATCCTAATTTTTCAGGCTCAGGCAACATAGTCTGGTTCAGCGTGCCAACACCTGAACACTTCTCTGACTGCATTCGAACTCCTAACCACGCAGTGTTCACTTTGCCACAAGGTTAGCTGAGCTAAATGTGGCCTACTCAATGACAAACTAAGGAAAATATTTTTTTTTCTTCATTTCATTTGTATAATTCGAAGAAAAATAGCTATCTATCCACCTAACACCTCACTCCAGTATTATTTCTCTCAGTGTCTTCAATACAGATGGGTTAATTTTTTTGGTTGATATTTTTATAGTCCCATTATTAAACATTAAACAAAATTACTATAGAAACATTTCATATAATGCCACAAACTCTTCCTATGGTATAAATATTTCTAAATGTCCATGAATTCTTTCTATATAAGACCCTCTGATTAAAAAAAAAAAAAAGAAAGGGAATATCTCTCTCTATGTCAAAACTTGGTACTGTAAATCTGTTTCTAGGCAAGAACCTACTCATTGCCCCACAAAGCAATGATGGAATCAGACCTGTGCATAACCTGAGGATACATAAGGGAAATGTTATATGATAGTAAGGGAGGGAGCTGGCAGACAAAAACATGCTAGCTTCTGTTTTCTGACCTAAGTATGCTGCTTTGGGCATTTTAGAAAAATCTGTTAATAATCACTGTGAAGGAGGAAGAAAACATTACAACAGAAAAAAATCCCATGAAGGGGTGGGAGAATGTAAGCTGAAATGTTCAGAAGTGACTAAGGTGACAAGTTTCAAATCTCCCCCAATACTCTGATTTTCATGGGACTTGCCTCTATTTCCCGAAGTTTGGGTGCCTCAAAAATGGCAAGCAGAGTACCAAAAAAGGAGGTCCTCTCTTCTGGTTCACCTTTGAAAGTTGCATAGTCCAGGAAGGTCAGAGGAACTGCTGAAGTGTTGCCACTTAGAAGGAAACTCACAGGGCCCTTTAGTGCTCTGGCATTTAGCCCAAGCTTTTACTAGTATTTTGGGGGACTTAATTGTTCAAGTAACACTTTATAATTAGCCCTTCTTGTGCTGACCACAGCCTCTGAAAAAATAGATTCTTTAAATTGTCCCTTTTTGAGTATTTCAGAATTGAGGCTCCCTTCTTCCCCTAAAGAAAAAGGTTTGCTCCTCAGGCAAATTCTTGTCCTTGATCTCTCTAGATCTGATGTTTATACCTTTATGCCTCTCTATAGCCTCTTACTCCAGGCATAGTGACATTTACTTCAACAGAGCTCTGCCCAAGTGTTGTGCCGTAGTGACATACCCAGACTTGGTTCTTCTGTGCCTGCAGAAGTAAAAGATGTCCCATATGTATCGAGATGACAGTGCAATGTGTTGAGAACTTTTACATATGAAGAGTCTTAAGATACCAGATCAAAAGAAATTGCAGAAGTGATAAATGTCATTTATACACTGGCAGATTAATATCATGGCAGTGTCTAGATTTTCATCTAAACATCACCAGGAAAAGTTTGACAAGTCTGGGATAGCACGGCATGGCTATTTCTCTCATTTGGGCTGATATTTGCTTGATCTGCTCATATCTTACTAAGTTTGCTCTGAGCAGAAGAGCAACTCTGCATCTTCCCTCCTGGCAAAAGATACACAAAATACCTTTTTATCTCAATGAACAGTTTGCATTCTTCTGCAGAAGTCAGAAACTTGCTATTGCTAAAATATCCTCTCTATCTTTTAGTAATGTGGTTGTATTAGCACTGGCAGATTGCCTTTGGTACTCCTTTGTTCTGAAGTTTTAGTAACGAAGTGTCTGGATACAAAACTTTGTCATATTATGTTTTGAAGGTTTTGTAGCAGCAGAAAGTGGTGTGCGTCTATGAGCATTTATAATGGAGAAAAGCTAAGTGATAAAGTGCACCTTTAACATAATGACAGTAATTCAGTCTCAGACAGTGAATGCTATTATACCCTCTTTTAAAGACTAAAATCAGTCAATTGAAATGACAATTATGATAATCCTCAGGTAATGAAGATTATTTTGAAACAAAAATCTTTTTTGGTGTGTGTGCCTGTGAATGTGTGTGTATTTACTGTACCTAAGTACAATGTCGATGCTATGCTTGGCTGGAAATTTTATACAAATATACCAGTATTTTCTAACCATTTTGCTGATTTCCGTTGATATTTAGTGTAAATCGATTTCTTTAAAAAAAAAAAAAAAAAATCTAAGTCCCTAAAAATAAGCTTTATATATGTTTCATCGAAATACTCTGAGCATATGGCTTGTAAAAACAGGCAACCTTACAAAAGCAGTTAGCTTGATCAGTCTCAGAATACGACAGGATAATTCCTCCCCAAAGCACCCACTGCCTTTACCCTGTGTTTTGTCTTCACTTTATAAAGGAAGCTACTTTGGGCTTCCAACAAACCACATGGATAGTTAATAGTGAGCAACAGTTCCAGCAAACGTTATTCTAACTGGGAGTCAGTCTATGATAGGTGGCCTGTCAGTTACCCGAGTTGAAAGAGAATGTACTGATCATCTGAACTTAGTTCTTACATCAGCTAAGATTTTCAAAGTCTAAGGGAGGCAGGCAGCTAATCCTACAAAACTACAACCAAAGTTATAATTTTTCTTGGATTCCTTTGAAAGACTCGTTCTGTTTTAACAAATCAAGGCACTCACAAACGTTGTACAGCAGAAGTAAAATGCCACAAAAGCCACAACAAAGACATGCACATAACAGGGGGTTCAAATGAAAAGGAAGTTACGGAAAAGATTTGCTGGGGCAAAGGGGGTGCTAAAGCAGGTAATAAGTACCAGATGACCATAGGCAACTTGCTTCCACAGCCTGACATGAATGTTACATAGAGCTCCTGCCCTATGAAACAGTTCCAACCTAAAATCCAGTAAATATTACTATTAAGATTACAAAACAAGTTGGAGATGGACACTTTAATCGAACAAGGAAAGTGCTTGTTAGCAAAATGTAGCTCTGCATTTTGTATATTACTGGCTGCGTCAGTTGCTCTTAGTCTCATAACAATACTCCTTACCCTAAAAATGCTTTTTAGGAAAATTGATATGTAACTATTGCTAAATGTGTTTTTTTCAAGATTTTCTACCTTCTATTGCTCAGTTGATTTCAAAGCAGAGAACTAATGATGAGTCTCACAGAAAATCCCCAAGAGCTTCCCTTTGGCCAGGTGGCAGTTTACCTGCAGTGTTTAGCAATCCTCCAGGATGCACTCCTTCTTTGTTGAGGGATGGTGATTAGAATCAGGTGAATTTGTATTTTGGTTGCAGCGCAACCCTAAAAGTGGTAGCTCACAATAATAAAGCTGGTTATTTCTGGTTAATAAAGATGGTTATTTCTTCTTAGACCTGACCTAGTTCTAATAATTTGCCATTCAAAAGATGCAGAACTTAGATCTTTGCAGGAAGTTGTTACAATTCACTGTGAACAGTAGCCTAAAAGGGTTGCCGTATGCAGTCAAATACATTGGCACAGTAGGGAAATGTGATCTTTTCTAAGGCTATTATTCTAATCATTTCATCTAGTCCCTTGTCCAAATATAATATGCACTGGCACAAAGTTAATTTAATTTTTTTTAATCCCTGCAACAGTACAAAAACCCATGACAAAGCAGGGTGTCAAACATGTGCTTTTAGGAAGTCCTTCATTGCCTGTTAATTGTACAATGCAATTGTGTCAAAGTGGTCTAGATGACATTGCTCTGCTCACTGTTTTGTGGCGATGTTTAATAGCTGGAAGGCCAAATGCAATAGCTGGCATTCACTTTCAATATGTTTAAGTTACTGAGTATGGTTTCACATATACACATTTCAGTCATGAATAGCTGACTGTAGTGTTCTGCACACTCTTGTTTTTTGGTTTTTTAAACTGTCTTGCCCCTGATCCTGCCAGCAAACTTCAGCCTGGCTCTGCATGACTCCCTGATGCAGTGGTGAGGACTTCAGCTGCAAAGCTTACCAGGGTGCCTTCTCAGGCTTGTATCCATTGCAGCATCGGGTCTCCACAACTAGCTAATGAAATTGTTGGGCAGCTTTTAAAAGCAGTATCTCAATCTTACAGGCCACACTCTGCCATGGTCTTGTGTCAGCAATCACACAAGAGAACTCAACTGGCTGTCCTCCTCCTCCTCCCTCCAGTGTTCGTGAAGAAAAGGAACAAAGAGTTAGTCTTTTTGCTGCTCCAGAAAGCTGCATTGTACCTGAAGGTCTGACATAAGAGATCCACAGGAGCAGACTGAATCACTTCTCTTTTTTCTTTCCATCCTTAGCTGGTGACTAATATTAATGCTGAGAGCCCCAGAGACATACACGTGCTCAGCAGTTGCTTCAGTGGGAGTCAGGCACTGAAAGTTACCAGCAATCCGGGCCCATGTGCTCACCCAGCATTTTGTCTTCGAGGCTCCTTGCAAATGTTAATTAATCCTCACAACATTCCTGAGAGGTATCCCTACCCCATTGTCCTGAAGGGAAAACTGAGGGAGATAATTAGAGCCTTGTAATGAAGTAAAGTCTGATGACCTGGAGCCCAATCTGCTATCTGGGTCAACAGACAGATTATGTCCTTGGACTGCCTAATTGTAGGCACCTAATTGTATTAACACACAAAAGCAGCAATTCACGCCATGGCAAAGAAATGATCACACTCCCCCAGCAGTCCTTCCCTCTTGGAAAATTACGTCACCCCAGGGCTCTGACTCATGATCCCTGTCAAATTTAGCTGTGGCAACTAAAGAAACTGCTGCCTGTACTTCTGTCACAGCTAAATCTGAACACCTCTACTCTGGAATGAGACAGCAAATATTCTCCCTTTATAAGGACAAAATACAGCATTGCACGTTATCTCGGAAAAACACTGAAAGCCCAGGACCAAAAGTGGGTAACACCTTACCTTCAGCATGTGCAAGGAGATGGAACAAGTCACTGCCCATTCCTGCCTCAGTTTCTCTCTTTATATTTGCTGTTGATAAAGTACAAACTTTCCCTAATTCATATACTTAAATTTTGTCTTCAATATTATGAAGCAATTGCTAGGACAGGACTCTAATGAGCAGCTAACTGTTCAACTCTGTCCTGATTTGGTGGACTGAACACTGGCTGATCACAAAGAGCAGCTTTGATATGCTAGTCTTGAAGTCAGTAAATTCTTTGGGAAAAAAAGGAAACACCACTATCATGCTTAAGACTTACTACTGCTAGAGGTGATCTAAATGATTTCAACTGAGATAACTGGATTGTAATTTAGAGATTCTGTCAGAGTTTATTTCTTTGCTGATATCTTTGACTAAAAAAACCTGGTTTTTCAATAGAAAAGCTATAGTATTTCCATGGCAAATGTAGGCAAATTTAAATTTTGAGCAAAAAAAAATGCTCTGAAATTGAATTCAACAGAAATTTGTATTTTGATTTTTTTTAATCATTTTGTTGTGTGTAGAAAAATTGAAATTGCCTGAAGGACTAAAATTCACCAAATACTTCTTATCAATAACTAAATGCATTCATCTATAGGGAATATTGGTTTCATTATTATACATTTAATGCTGGAAAAAAATCTTTTCAGCCTCAAGTGTTTAGGATTTGGGTTTTTTAATTATTTCCCTCTCTCCCGCCCCCCCAAATTACTGCTGTCCCACAGGTTAATGCCTATTTTACTGACTTTGAAACAACGTTTAGGCACACTCCAAAGCAAAATATAAAAAAAACAACAAACCAACCAAAAAACCAAAAACCAAAACTCAGGTGCTACTACCTGTCTCATATGCTGAAACGCAAAGCAATTGCATTTCATCAGAAATACATGCTTTCCCTCCCTCTATTACAGGCACTCCTCAGTATAAAAATTCTATTTGAAACTTTAGACAAGCACTACATTTTGTAGTCCTGAGATTTAACAGAGTAACACGATGAATTTCAGAAGCATCAGCATAAACATGAGTGCAGATTGCTGGGGTTTGTATGCAGCTACATCCATCCTTCAAACTTTTTTTTTTAACCTACCTTGTGGCTAATGACCCCAGGTGGGAATATGAGAGTATTGCATTTAAAAAGCAGAAAACTTAGAGACAGAAGCCAAATGTAGGTTTTATGCTGTTCTATATGCTCTGAAGAGACAAACCAAAATCAGAAACTTAATCAGAACACCTTCAATTTATTTTGCTAGAGTTGGACTCAGCCAAACAACAATTGCTTTTTGATTTTCCATCACAGACGTCTGACAAAAGCAAAATACAGCATTGGACACCGACTTCTAAAACCCTGTAGAGACTGAGCGTTCTGCGATTGATCTGTGCTCTTTAAGAGAGGGCTTTGCTTCATTGTTCAGCTTGACACCACAGCCCTGAAGGAGAAGACTGGAGAGCGACCCACACTCACTGCTCTAGAAGCAGCTCTCATCCCAGGGGCCAGCAATCACACCAGCCTCAGGGGGCCCCAGAGCCCCTAAAGAATACCAGCTCCTGCCAGCAAGCTCAAGGCCAATGTCTGCTAATGGCCAGCTTCACCTGCTTTTCTCCTGCTAAACTTTGCCTACCCAAGAAATTGTGGTTTTCAGGTTGCCCTAGACCAGCTGGCTCTTAGGCATTTGGAAATAACTCCCTGATTGAGAATCACCATTAAAGACAGTAAATTGATATTGTATTAAAAATAGTAATAAAAGCCACTTACATAATTTTGCATTTTCATACACTTAAAGAATGTCAATTTATCGATAAAAATAACAGTACACTTGCATCCAGCAGACTGAGCCAATAATAATGATGTATTTTACAATGTATGAACTTTGCCATGTGCTGTAGAGGTATCAAGAAATCAATACAACTAAATTGACAAGCTTGTCAATGATTGAAATTAATTTCCATTTTTCTGGTACTCCACTAAACTGAATTCCATAGTGTCATATTAATTAACATCCCACTCAGATGGTCTGTATAGCTGAAAAACAACTAGGTAATCTCTGGGCGCACTCAGGGAAAGGGTTGTATTATAAACAGATTAAGACAGTGGAAGGCATTCATATGTAGTCATAAACTGTTTACTTACTAAGTTAAATGCAAAGACTCTTTGACATTATCAAGGTTACAATTTCCAAAAGACACCAGCCATGCTGTATTTTGAGC
Organism: Calidris pugnax; assembly: GCF_001431845.1. Classification (NCBI taxonomy): domain Eukaryota; kingdom Metazoa; phylum Chordata; class Aves; order Charadriiformes; family Scolopacidae; genus Calidris; species Calidris pugnax. Next base: position 4,774,163 of record NW_015091083.1, on the reverse strand, counting down.
TGGACCCTCAGGACCCAGTGTTCCTGGCAAATGTGTACCATATCTACGGCATTCCAGAAGATCTGGTTCTGTCTGAGCAGGCCATAAGACCCAGTAACTCATTTAGAAAAAAACTGCCACACTGACTAAACCAGGTAGTTGCGTCTTGCGGAACTCAGAGAATCCTAAAAACAGGAACAAAACTTAAACAGGGTCACAGGGGAAAGGCCTTCATACTTTCTGACTATAAACTTGCAAAATGCTTGATTTAACATTAAACAGACCTAAGATGAAGTTCAGAGGGCTGGACTGAAAGGGATAAGGACTTGCAGCTATGATATTTAGCTATCTTGTCTTTCTAGTCTGGTTTTGGGGGAGTCAGTCAACTTAATTTGAAAGACCCTTTGGTTTTGCCTTGTTTTCCAATTTACATTCCAGACAGCAAGGAGTATGGTTTTTTCAGAGTAAATATTTTGTTATTTGCAATTATGTTTCTGCAGCTGAAATCAAGCAGCTGGATCAGAGAGATCCTCTGGGATGGGTGCTAAGGGCCATGTTTTTCAACTTGGTCTTTTGGGCCATGCCCTTAATTGGAACTTAGTGTCCCATTAATGCTTGTGCCTCCTGGGATTTATATGACCATTTCAGAATTGCAGTTTCTGCCTAATGTACGGTTGAACAACAAAGAGTCCTTGTAGTCATATCCCAAAGGTCCCCCTATTAAATATACAGCAGTTCTCAATTAACCTGATGTTTAAAAACCACAATGGCTCTAAAGGCTATCTGCTTAGGAAAGTCCCTGGTCTAAACTGATATCATTTAATTGTCCCCTAATGCAATTCTGTCCATATGCAAAGACCAGCTTGCATGTGACGCTAATAGTTGACTTTGTGCTCTGCTGTGACCAGGCTAACAGATTTCTGTACCCACAAGTATCAGTTTCAAGGCACTAGGATACTGAAATTAACCTTGATTGTATCTCAGAGCTCACAGTATCTGCAAGTTTAAAGAGTAAGCACAATGAGTTCCTACGAAGTTTAAACCACTGCAGGAATAATATTTCACAGCTCTTTCTGTGAGATCAGGAGGGTGGATATGAAAAAAAGAAAATTATAAATTCACTGATCTCATCACCAGTGTGGAAGGATGGTGCTGACATGTTTTCATGCTCAGGAAAGTTAATTCCACCACCTTCCTGAAACACCTGTGACAAGCCAAATCTTAAAAACGAAGACAAATTATTTAACAACAAAGTCAACTTGCCAAGGTAAAATTAGGTTTCAAGTAAAGAAACCTATGTGAGCTGTTATTATTTTTATATGCTCAAAGAGGGATTTCCTGATCTTCCTAATACATTTGCTCCAACCTCAGTTTCAAAAAGGGCTGGTGACATAGCCACAAAGAAGTGTACTTAGTTGCTGGTTCTCTGAATTTGCTCAAATGGGTAGAGAGAAAATACTTAAGGTCTGCACAGGACCAGATATATATTTGCATGTGTCTAGCAGAGGAAATTAAAAGCTTTCCCTTGTTACTTACCTGAATTTCTGAGTTTTAGGCTCCTAGCATGCTCCTGGAATGCCTCTCTTGCTGGCGGATTCTCCAGGCTGATTCTCCAATTTTTCGATTGGAAAAATGTATCAGTGGAAAGAAAAATCTTGTTCCCTGCAAGGAGCAGTACAGAGCAATGTTTACAATGTTACGGGAGGGGGAAAAAAACCCCATAAAGAAAAACCAAAGACAAGAAAGCAAACAACAGGCTGTCCATGCTTCACCCACAACCTCATCATCACTGGCACCTGGGATTTCTCTTTCTAACCACAGCTGAAAAACCTCCTCTGAGTTTTCAAAGATCAAAGCAAAATTTTTAAAACTGTGAAAGTTTTAGTAAAACCAAAACAAACAAGAAATCCCCCTGAAAATTATCCTGTGGGAATACAATTAGTTTTCAGAAAGAAGGTTTTTTGCAAAAGAAAAACAACAACTACCAAGTACTCTGTCAAGGGAGAGACAGGCCTTGTGGCCAGGGCACTTTAATAAGTCTCTGGAGATCCCAGTTCAGAGCCATAGAATTCTTGTGTGAGCCCAATGCCAGAAACACCAGCTGCTAGAAGAACATGAAGATGAAAGTCTTTGATTTCCTTAAAAATATAAATTTAGCTCTTGTTATTAAAGTATAAGTTTGAAGATGTATGCTAAGGGAAGCAGATACTGGGGAGTGAGAGGGAGCAGAAATGACACCCATTCTGAGCTGTGATCTGGTACATTTCTATGAATAGATTAACTCTAAATTCACTCCCCTAAATAATTCCTTCCAGCCAATGGCTTTGGAGTTCTGATTTATCATCCCAAAGCTTTAACAAATGATAAGGCTAATGTGAGGTCCTTTTCCATAAATAAGGTCCAGCTGAGCACAGAGAGGTATAATTTGTTATAGAGAAGGAAAAACCTAGACTGACCATAGGGAATGGGAAGTTACTCATCACTAATGGCTAGAAAGTGCCTCTTAATGAGAAGGAGAGTCCAGGTAAAGGTTATCAGAGAAATTTCCTGGGATATCTCCAGAATCTCAAGAACGCTTTGATCTGGCTTTTAAACTGTTCTTTGAGTCCCTATCCAAAAACAAACTAAATGAAAACAACAACAACGCTACTAATATTCAGGAGTTAAGAAAGAAGGGAAGGTATGTGGGATCACTGGTGGTGTCTCCCCAGGGGACATCAGGGAATGGGAGGAGTGTATTTCTGCTCTCTTCTCACTCCATTTGGTTCCACCACCCTCTTTTTTTCCCTTTTTTCCCTTTTAGCCCCTCCTTCTGCTACAACTCATCTAACATTTTTTATCTGTTTACAGCTTGCTGATCCAATCCATCAACCTGACAAGAAGATACCTACCTCTTTTTGCTGAAAACTTTTTATTTTTCTGATTTTTTTACTTATTGAATCTCCTTCCCATGTAATCAAAAGAGGTGAAGAGCAGAGGCATATAGTCAGGAGGGGGGAAGGGATCTCTAAGTGTCAGCCATGGTAAACTGTTAGTCTGGCCTACAATGACACGCAAAACTATGCCTAACAGCTTATTGAAAGGAGGTTGGCTTGCTCCCCCTCTTGGGTCAGTGGCTTTGCTGTCAGTATGAGTCAATTATAACTCAGCAGAGAAATAGCTACTACTTTTTTTTTACTTTTTTTTTTTGTTGTTGTTCTTTCCTGGTCTAGTTTTTGTAGATAAGTGAGTTAAATTGACTAAGTGAAGCACCCAACAGGAGTCAGACCCATCACAAAGTAAACAACAGATGTGCAAAGCTGGGACTGGCTAAGACTCAGGGTACAGGAGGGTGAAGCTCCACTCCTTGACAATGATGATCTATCTGGTACACTGGCTCAGATGGTCCTGGAAAAGTGCCTTGGGACACTGAGAAATGAAATGACTCAAAGTTAACTCCAGAGAAAATTTTGATGAAGTTATAGCTCACCATTACCAAAAGAAGGAGGTCCCACTAAGCAAAGTAATTTGCTGAATAAGCAGGAAACAAATGATGGGGAAAAATTATGTTTTTAACTGTCTTAAAGAGATGACAGCCCAACAAAGTACTCAATAATTGCCAAGTTAGTCCACAGGGAAGGACCAAAGGGCATAGTTCAGTATGAAAGGAATAGGGGACGAAAAAGGCAAAAGTTGTTGGTTGTGGTTTACAACTTCACCTGGCACCTTGCATGTTCACCCACCTCTTATCTGAATGCCTGCAGCATTTCCATTAACTTCTCTGTGAGGTAGCTAAGGTTACCCGTGTCTTGCAGATGGAGAATGGAAACAAAAGAGTGCTCAAATAATTCATATTAAGTCCCAGAGAAAAAAAGGGTCTGCTTGGAATCTGAACCCAAAATTTACCAAGTTCGCTGGCGTTAACAAAGAAGGACAAGTTCCTTCTGGTTCTGAAGACACCAATGAAGGAGAAAAATGATAGAACTTACATCAAAAATCCACCTTTACCACACTCCTCACACAGAAGCCTTGATTATTCGATATGTGCTGTCTTCCTTCACAATGTTTGTATTATTAAACAAAATTTGTATTGTTAAAGATTTTAAATAAAGCAACTTCAGTAAGTACACTGAGAAAGCAGCAAATGCACTTAAAGCAGAAAGCTGCCTTTATCATTATAATAATAGCATGGAAGAGCTTTATGAAAAAAAAAAATCAAGTGTACAAATTATCCGACATTCATTGCATGACATCCTGACAGCTATGTTAGTCCTGTTAAAAATATCCAGGAGGACGGCACATTGCAGATGGTACTTCATAATGTGTTCACTTAAAAACAGTCATTCTCTACCTCAGAGAGAGCGCAGCTTGATGAAGGCCATAGGACACTTGGTTCAGCCAGTAAAAGCTGCTTGATGAGGGCGTCTTTATTTAGTTAGTTAGTAACTTACTCATTCATTCATTTTATGCAAGAAAATTTGATGAAACTGGAAGGAAAAATCACAGCCTTGCACCTTCTTTGTGCAGAATCCAGAATCTGGTTCAAATAAATGTCTGCTTCTCTGAGAATTACAAGTGTGAAAAATGGGTTAAAATGCCCTAGACTTTCACCTCTGGAAACATGAGCTCAAATCTGGCTTCCTATAGGTTACCAGTGAAATGACTGACTATTTGTCAGTGCCACAAAGCCAATAAATTACTGGGCAACCTGATAGGATTGATTGCCAGAAGATGCCCAGGAGTGGAATATCCTGCCCGGGATGAGGTGTCTAAGGACAGCCCTACAAGTGACCTTCAGGAACAGTCCATCTCACAGCCCACCCTGCTCTCTCCCCCGTTCTGCTTTGCAACAGAAAAAACACATTTGCCTAGAATATCATACGGAAGAATATTTTAATAAATACCAAGTAGAGAAATATAATTTTCTTAGCAAACAAGATGTCAACTCGACAGTACAAATGTCATATTTACATTCATCTTATTAAGATTTATACCATTTAATGTTGGGCTTTAAGAATTACACTATAAACGGAATATAATTTTCATATAAAAGGGATGGTATATTTTTAAATCAAGCCTGTAGAAACTCACTCATCAGTGGTTTATGAAACTCGAGTACACTGATGCTTCAGTACTCAATTAATGTCAGGCAATATGGATTTCAATCTGGCTTGAAATATATTTAAACAAATGAAGTAGATACAAATGTTGGCTCTTTGGCCAGCCAGAGCTAAAAATCCATTTTCTACCCCATTTATAATAAGAAGTAATCTGAATGTAATTTATCTAAAGCACAATATGTTTCCCTAATTTTTACATGTAACCATTACTTATAGTTTAAGTAATAGTTCTATCCATGGATCTTAGTGCACTTAATTGAAAATGCGTGGTATTAAAATGTAAGAATCCATCCTTCAAAAATAAAAGCATTATGCTAAGGAATAATTGAAGTGGGGGAGCAGGGGGTAGGAAAAGGCAAAAGAATGGAAGCTTAACAAAAAATGCTTAAATGCAAACATTTCTTCCCCTTTATGTTATATTAGGATTGTGTTTGAATGAAATTAGTCTCTCTCAGCCCCATATTTCAGTTCAGATTACAAAATTCTCTCATCTGATTGTCACATTTTGCGCTGAAGTCAAATCCTTCTGCAGCAGAGTGACATGTCAAGGGTGACAGTGACAAATTGTCACTAAGTAAGGAATAACACATGACAGGGCGTTCGGCCATAATGAGATATATGCATGCCTCGAGAGCGTTTGCAGGCATGAGGCTGAAGGGCGATTGCTCCCAGCACTCATAATGTTGCTAGGTCTCATTAAGACTTTACATGCACTGGAATAGATTTCTAGTGATTAAAAGAAAAAAAAAAATTATGAATGAGTAAATCATGGCAGCAAGTTTTATTTTTATTCATACTTACGTAGAAGTTTGTATGGCTTATAAGGCTGGCGTGAAAAAGGAGAAAGGGTTTTTTATCCCTCTTTTAAATTTTTTATGCTACTGTCCATCACAGTAACCTACAAGTTCCATCCCCTCTAAATGAATAGCTTCAGTGAAATCTTTGGCCTAATGGACTTGATGGTGTTCCCTGACACGTATTCATTTGTAGCCATAAACTCTACATGGGCAAGGTGTTACTCTTCAAATATATAATGATTTTATTAATGTCCCTTTTTGTTGATGTGGGTTTAGAGGTAATACAGGGGCATGTCAAAGTTTACAGAAAGGTTTTTAACTTACCCTTTGTTATTGGATTTCTAATGACTTTTTAAACTTAGTGCCTCTTAATTAATTAAAAGTACAACCGCTTAACCCTGACAACACTATCATAACATAGGGACTTTTATGAAGAAGGTCAGGCCTGTGGTTAAAGGGACATAGGAAGTCATATCTTCAGCTCAGCCAGTGTCTCTCACCACCGGGGAAGGAAGAAGAGAAGATGTTGTTACGGAGTTTATTGTAGTCCTCATACTATAGATCTGGTTGACTCAGGATTCTGGGCAAGGCATAGGACAGTTGTTTGTGCAGAAAAAAACTTGAAGTCAGGTAAAGTGGGAAGTAACAAGAGCAAGTTGACCGGCCTTTCCATGCCTCAGTTTCCTTGATTTCTCTGTAGAGCACACAAAACTTTGGGGGCTAAGAATAGTCCCAATTCAGAGCACAAAGCTTGTTGGTATTAATTTCAATATATAAGAATTTTGCCACCATAAGGAATAGCAGTCAGTGACTTTCTCCCATTCAAGAGACAAAAACCCTTATAATTTTTGTCTAAAAGTGAAAGCCAAAGTCTCATTCTATTCTCTTTGCTACATGTACTGTCTCATTTTGCTTTAAAAAATGAAGAGGTACCAGCACCACTGTGGCTGCTAGTCAGATGTCCCAATATTTAGGAAACTGCAGTGATGTTCCCAGAAGATTTTAACATTGAAGAAAGGTAGCAGGACTCCGTCACATCTCTGAAAGAGGGGCAGGTCATGACACACAGTCAAAGGGAAGAAAGGATGAGTGCTTTGGAAGAAAGAGCAGAACAAAGCCTCAAAGTCCAGAAGCTGAGACTCTCTCCCTGCTTGGATGCCTGACATGAGAGCACCTGCTTGTTAAAGCAAACCTTAGTCACAAATTATTTCATTAGTCACAGTAATTTTCAGTATTTATATAGCATCTGTCATTTTAGAGCTTCACAGACCCTTCACAGAAAAAACTTTCCATTTTGCTCTCAGACGCATCTTCATAAGCTACTCAGACCAGTCCATGACAGAGCAGAAAAAAGGAAAACAGATCTGCCAGATGTAAGGAATCTCTCCAGCATGATATTCTTTGGGATATCCCAAATTTATTTCCCAAATCTCAATCCTAATAATGCATAAAATTAGAACTGATCTTGAAAGGCTTTTCATTTGGATTTGAAATAAAAAAGAATCAGTGGGTGCTACCACATTGCTAGGAATGGGGCAAATCAGAGACACTTTCTATTATAAAAAATAATTAGAGCCTATCAGACTGGCCTGAGGCCTCGGATTCAAACCCTTACTCCTGTAAATGACTCCCAGTGAAGTATTTTTCTTCCTGGCAAGGAGAGCAGTTTTGTGCCCTTACCTCTCATCCAGCAGGTCCCCAGCCATACATCCCAGCCTCTAAATGGTGGTGCCAACCACCAGCCTCAGCTCTCCCATTCAAACCATAAAGTCACAGGCCTCTTGGATCAGGGAACAGCCCCTATGGCTGGAGCTGACAACCTTGGATTCGTCGCTCTCCCGGCAATAAATGAGTTATGCAAGTACATAAATTTCAATTACTCACTGCTTTGGAAAGGGATTTCTGGATTGCATTATCTGCGGTTATATCCTTGGCAGTGGGGCCACCCAGGCATTTTTCAAACAAGAGCGACACCTGGGTTGTGGCATGCACTCGAATGGGCTAGTTTATGCTTGCAACCCTTAACTGTCCCACAGAAATATGTTTCACAGATGGGATGGTCGTTGAAACAAACTGGGAAGTGAACACAATGATGGCAGTTTTATGCATTGGCAACTTGTCTGTTTTAATTTTAGACTTTCTTGATGGCTCTGTTGGCCCTTGACAGCCATGGCCCCCAGATATTGCATAACAGGATTTTTTTATTTTTCAGTAGTACCATTTATCCTTATTATATCATAGCTTTCTAAAAAGCAACGCATTTGCTGCTGCTATTTGTGGAGAAAAATTATGACAATGAGCCTAATTGTCGATCTGCACCCATGAACTCTAATATGCTCTAGTATATTGGTTTTGTTATTTGCATTATGACTCTCCTGGTGCAAACATACAAGGGGCAGTCCACATTGAGTGGAACAGAGTACAGAGATGTGCCTCAAAGACACACAGAGACTCCCAAGCTTCAGGGTCTCCCACCCTCCTGACCTAAACACCTTGCACCCTGAGGAGACAATGTCTTCCTGTGGGAGCACATCAGCCTCTAGGGATTGTCCAGGTCTCTTGAGAAGTCACGTGAATGGCCAAGAGAAATGCTGTAAGCAGAAGAGGAAAATGGGGAGCATGCTCAAATTTGGTTATATAGAGATCTGGGGTCAAGTCATCTTGGGCCTAAAAATGCAGTGAAGGCAAGTTCAGGATCTCTCCAGAACTTTCCAGCTTCAAGTGTGTAGGACCTGGTGGATACCCAGAGAGAAACATTAACACTGGATGTAGGAGGCCAAGTGCTCATGAGGATTCAGTCATACATCCCAAAACCCAAGAATACCAATGAAAACCTCAGGGAGCTAAATGGACTCCTAAATGAAGCAACCTGGACTAGTGGGAGGTGACCCTTCCGATGGCAGGGGGGTTGGAACTCAATGATCTTTAAGGTGCCATCCAAACCCAAACCATTCAATGATTCTATGATCTCTAAAGAAGAAGGAAGCGAGCAGAGCCATGTTGTGCCTTGTCCATCACCTGTGCAGTACCTGCCAGATCTCACCAGTCACTCTGCCTGGTGTTTGCTAGCTCAGCACCACGAAGCAGGCAGCAAGGGGAGAAAGGAGCATAGCAAAGGACGCAGCAGTCTAGACAGTGCCACATTTGAGCTTCGAAGTTAAGCACTACTCATGGAGCTACGGCATTCCTTGTGACAGGAGGAAGCCTGCAGGCTTTTTACAACAATGGTTTCAGCCAGACCAAGTCCAGGGGACAGGAAAAACGCTATGAAGTGACTTTCCCACCACCTCCAGCCAAGCTTAAAAATCTGTTCAAATGGGAATTGAGTCCTGAGCCTTTAGATAGAAACCTCTTTGAGCTGAGAGTAAACCAGAAACCATTCTAGGGTTGTCTCTTTTTTTAGTTTGGATGTGTTACTAACACAGTATAACGCTACAGTCAGCTACACATCATCCCAACTGTAAAAATTAAAAAGAGCTGTTGAATGTCAAGTGATGAAGCACTAAGTGTCACAACTTCAAAAGTCCTGTTTTTCTGGCAATATTTACTTATTCACATGACACATTAACATATGTAATAAGTACATAAAAGAACAAATGTCATATGGAGAAAAGAAGTCAATGTGTACCCATAATACAGTGAACAGTATCAGAAAAACCTTAGGTTGTTTTAATTTCTTGACTCATATACCTGAAATACAATTCCTATGCTGCAATAGCACTTTATTCTTCTGTGATTGTACAGCACCTTGCACTGTCAGGGTTCACGACTATTGCTTCTCTTTTCTGCCTCAACACACCTAATAGAGAAGAGTTTCCTTTTCATGGAATTTCTTCTAGAAGAGTTTATAACAAAAAAAAAAAAAAAAAAAAAAAAAGAAAAAAAAGAAAGAGACCTATAAAGAAGAGCTGTTCTCTGGGAAGTTATTTTGAGCATCTTTAGCTCTAACTTTGCCAGCAAAGGTTCATCTCATCAGTCCTTAACTCATATAAGCAGTGCACGTTATTAAGCCATGAGGCTGCCACAGGATTATTATGCAAGATTATGACCAGATCTTGAAAGATCGTTTTGTCTCAGCTTTTCAACTGGCATACGCTTAACTGCTTTGCTCGTTTTCAAATTATGTGCAATGTCCATTGCATGTGTCATATGGCAAACATCAGCCAGTTCTGCAAAAGCTGTTTCTAAACATGTTTGGTTAGATTGTTTTTAAGGCGAGTTCATTTCCTCTGCCAAATTTAAAGAATAGACAGCCTGACATGTATGCAGCATTTCAGCTTCACGGTCAATGGTCTTCATTCATTATTTGGGTGTGAAAATAAAGTGTAAGAAATGAAATGCTGCTACAGTCTTCCTACATCTGATACTAGTAATCCGTTCCTCCAATGAGAATATTATGGTTTTGGTACATATGCAAAGAAAACAGAAACACAAAGGCAAGTGATGAAAATGTATGAGCCAGATAAAAAAAAAAAATTGCATTATATTTTAGGCCAGTACATCCTAGACCTAAACTCCTTTCTTCTCCAAAAGAATAAAGATTGTATTGCTATTCAGCTACTAAATTAGAACAGATACATGTTGCCATTTTAGACTTCTAAAGAGTGTGGAGATCTGTGGCTAAATAAATCTCCCAATTTTTAAACTAGCAGAACAGTAGCAAAGATGCTGACTATGTGCTATTCATTATATAAACTAATACATTTGACAGCTGAACTGAGACTCTCACTGTTACCTTCAAACTTGAACTTCGACTTGACTTAATCCCATATCAAATGATAACAGTTTACCATCTGTCCTTGGTCAGCCCAATGGAAGACTTCAAAGGATAGATTTAATAGCATATAGTTTGGCCTTGACATACAGACTGTATCTGTTCTTACTTAAAGAACAATAAAACCTTGTATTTCATTTCTTTTTTTTTTTTCCTTTTTTTTTTTTTTTTTCTTTTTTTTTTTTTCCTTTTTTTTTTTTTTTTTCTTTTTTTTTTTTTCCTTTTTTTTTTTTTTTAACAGATGGAGGGCTGGTGCCTTATTCCATTCTGTCACCCCATCTGGACGCCTTAAATGTGATACTAAGGGAATCATGGGGTGAGCCCACCAAAAGCTCAGTTCAAGTTGAGAAACAGTGAAAAAGGAAGGAAAATAGACTGATACCTATCTTGCGTCATGGCAAATTAAAGGCATTTAAGGCTGCCATAGGGGAATGTGGAGAAGAAATCAGCACTGACTTCTGAAATAACGATGGCAGAAGATAACAATGCAGCATTAGCATGCACTGCAAGCTCTGAAAGAAGTACAGATGCTTCATCAGTGACACCTAATTGAAAATAAACATTTTTGTCAGTCAGTTTATGTGGCACTTTGCACATTGCAAGTCTAAACATCACAGGAATCACTTTGTTCTTACTGTTCCTCCTGAGATCTCACCTGGCTGAGTTCACCACAGAAAAACCTTCTTTGGGGAATTCAGAGAATGTGTTTTACTCTCACTGCAAAATTGAATGGGCTTTCTGTTATAATAAAGAGTTCAAAAGTTTTTTTGTGAAACACCCCAATGCATTAATACAGCGATGGCATTTTTTAACTCGGACTAGTATATTCAGTTAACATTTTTTAAGGGATGAAGGACCACTGAAATAATTTAGTCTGAGCTACTATCTGTTTAACATAGGGCAAAGGATTGAACACAGTTATTCCTAAAGGAAAGTGTCTTTTCCTTACTATGAAGATGTAGTACTGTTGTGGTATAACAAGTATTACACCAGTGCATGCTGACTCCTTTGTCTGCAAATGCTCTGCAGAGACAACTAGAGATGAGGTCTTCTCTTTTTGTGTCTCTGAAGTAACTAGCATATTCAGCAGTGCTATAAAATAATCAATAGCAAATGGGTTTATTTTCAGTGATTATTCAGAGCTTTCTCTGGTCATTTACATATGTGGACTTCAAAATTCCCTTGAACTGCAGAAGAGTGAAGCATAAACTTATCAGTGATGGGGTACTTTCATTTAAATGTAATGCCCTTGATCCTATAAGCAAGACCTTCAGTCCCCTGTTATCTTTAACCTAATACTTTCAACCTAGTGAGTCATGATATTAAGAAACTTAGAGGAAGAAATGAAGGATGGCAGAATAACACAGAGACAAATGATTAACACATATTAGGAATTTATCCCTATCCCTTCCTGGTGTCTGTATCCCTCTGTAGGTATGAAAAGGCAATGTGATTCCCTTCACTCCTAGCAGAGTATGTTGGGTCAGTCACTGGACAAAAATGCATCATAATGTTGTCATTTCAATCAAAGCTTTGACAGACAATGCCAAGTCCAATGACTAAAGGTTTGTAAAAGTACGAACAGGTTTCTGCTCATTGAATCTCTGCACAAACCCCTCTAATCATATTTGAGCATATTATTTACCAGATAAATGAAAATCAAAGAAGGGAAAAAAATCAAATTGATCCAGACCAAATATATTTTTGTGCTTTCCGTGACAAAGATAAAACCCTTGCATTTTGTTTGGATTGAAACAAATCATTTTGATAACTTCTTTCTTTTCTTTTTTAAAAAAAAAAGGCAGAGAAAATGCAAGTCTAAATTGTTACAAAACTGCTGATGCCAACTTTCCCCATTTTCACCTCTGACTTTTATTCACAAATTGCAATGCTTAGGTAGATCACTTGGAACAGAACAGCCCTGTTTTCAGTCTCCCAGGACAGCACCCCAGCCCTGAAGCAATAAACCTATTTAAGGTATGAATCTCTCCTGTTGACACTGTTCCACTTTGGGAAATAAGCATTTCCTAGATCAAAGACTGAAACTTGAGTAGATACCTTAAACACAAGACTGCATAATTACTTTATATAAAATATATCTAGCTCGAAAGCTCCATGTAATCTCTGCTTCAAAATGCACTCTGGCTGGGGAGTTATGTACTCTTCTAACACATGGGAAGGGCTTGATTTAAATCCCTGTCGTCAGTTCCTCTGTGAGAGACCGCACGACAGCACTTCCACAGAGAGCTGCTCCAAGGAGCCAGTTTTTCAGGAAATAATAAATGAACATACATCTGTGTATGTGCTGCAACTTCTGTGCAGCTGAGGACAGGGAAAGGAGGGTTTGAACATGAAAAACCTTTGTCCTCTACCAGTACCTCAGTCACTTGGCATGAGGCAGGCCAGCCGGCACCTAAACACCCAAATCCCCAATCCCTGCCTGAACCATAAGGGAACAGCAGCTGCCAATGTCACATAGTGGAAATCTTCAGAAATGTGTTTGTCCATTGGTAAGGGGTGTTCCTACCTCGTTTCCTTTAATGGACGTTTCTCCCATTCACTAGCACGCTTTTACTGGTGTTCTCATGGATGGAACCGAAGCAGGCTGTCTTCTTTGAGATAAAACCTGCAAAGATGCTGAGATCAACACAAAGCTGTGGGGAAAGGAAGTGTTTTAAAGCTCTTTGCCAAAGATCTCGGTAGGTCTCAAAGACTCAGTTTGCAGCTCTTACATAGGAGTAAGGCTGGGGGATCCGTTTGAAGGCTCCAATAAGGTAACGAACCTGTTTTCTTAACGATCTGTCCTTCCTCATGTGCAGAGGGAAAGCAAGTCAAGTGTGTCCTTATACACTACTTTAGCAAAATGGATGTGCAGTACACACTTCATTACGACCGCCATGGGGATTAAAAGTAACTCGAGCAAATGGCCCCAACTCCTTGTAATTATCTTCTGAAGACACTCGAAGACAAAAGAAAAATAAACCCCCGAACTAGCTCAAGGACAGCAGAGTTTGCTGAGGGACCAGTGAGCAGTAACACAGGCCGTGGGCTCAGTGGTTGCACTCCTGAGCCTGGCTCTCCCACACAGTGTCCCCAGACCAGTGGGTCCCATGAGACATGGACCACACAGAGGTCCTCAAAGAAGGAGCCGTTCCATGGATATGTGCAGGACAAGGATGAAAGGCATCTGGCTTTGTGTCTGGGCAATGCTGCCCTCCTATGGCACGTTGCTCAGCCCACTCACTTCTACGCTGACACCTCGTGGTCTCAAATGCTTCAACGGGCCCCAAACCCCACAGAAAAGGCAAAAGGAAGGAGTATGTGATGATCAACCGGTTAGTCTTTCTGTCTCAGGGCCTCTGAAAAGTATTCCCAGGTGACTGATCCAGCTGGCAAAGCCCCACACTCTGTCTAGGCCCCTGGACTTGGCCACAGCCCTGCCCTTCCCTGTGTAGCTCATTCCCCTGTGAAGCCTTTCAGAGGTAATGCAACAGAGAAGCAAGAAGCTGAGAAGTTTAACTGAGAGCACAAATAGTCTTTTGAAAACATACTTTCAAATCATGACCAGCACAGATCTGTAAGGAGCCCTGACTAGAATCTTACTGCACCATGCAGGGGGACCACAGCCCAGCCTGGGTCCTTAGGCCAACCCAGTACAAAGGGAAGAGCAAGACCTAACTTGCTTAAAGATTACTTTTCTTTTGAAAGCAGTCTTTAGCTCCTTTCTTACCTACTTCCTAGCAAAGTTCCTCTTCTTTGTTGCCACAAAGTGGCTGCAAGTGGCCGTGAGGTGGTCTCTGCAGACCCTGCTCGCAGCGTATCTCCACAGCTTTGTGGGGACTCCCTTCAGTACAGGCTCTGGGTTTTTCTTTGCTTACTTTGGGGGTAACCACTTTGGGGTTTTCTCAGCTTACTGAACCGCCTTTCCATTACACCACCAGCCTCCACCCAAGTCAGTCAAGATCTGTTGTTTATCAGTGGGATCTGGCTCTAAGTCCTGATTATGTGCGAAGATTTGTTAAATTAATACACCACTTGGCTTATCCGAAAAATGGCACAAAAGGCTAAAGGTCAGCAAGTAGTTCGGCAACAGTAGAGATCCCCACACCTGAAACTACTTTATGTGGACAAAGGCCTATGGCTACATTTTTGTGAATGTGGAGAAGGATGCTTGAACTGGGTACACCTCATGGGTTTACAAGTAGCTGCAGAAGACAAATGTATAAGCCAAAAGAAATTATTAACTGAAGAGAATTAGCATTGCAGGTAAAATGGAAATCCATGGACTCTGCTCAGATCCAGGCAGTGCCCTGGATTGTAACCACATATTTTGTGCACTTACTAAAGCTGGCTGCATTAAGGCACTCAGACGCATGGAGCCACTTCTAGCTATCAGGGAATACTCTTCTGCTTCTCCCTCAGTTCCCCCAAATACCTATGAAATCATTTCTCCAGCACAGAAATAGATCTGTCTTAAGCCATGCCAAGATGCTTCCCATATTCAGAGCTCTGCAGTTCTGAGGCCAACCTGTAGCTTTTATATAATAAAAATGTAACTGACTCTGTGTTTACCACATGCCTTCTCAGATGCTTCTCACATCTGGATTGTTTCCAGTGTACATATATAGTTTATATATGTTTATAACTTTATAAAGTTTTAAAAGCTTTGGCAGTCTCTCCGCCAGAGCTGTGATGTAGGTCTACTGTGTGTTTATGGGCATGAGTATCAAAATACTGGGAAGTTTCAAGCGCCTTTATGGACTTGCAGGTGGAGCTAGGCAGAAGCTGTAATCCAAGGGAAGAGGATTTCTTCTGTGTGTAAAAACCAAAGTTTTCCTACAGCAACAAATTCATGATTGACCCTCACTGTAAATACTGAAATCCCAGGCAGCACACTCCTCCCAGGGACCTGCAGAGCCACACAGCTGTCTGAATGGACACACAGGCTGTCATCTCTCAGTGCCTCCCCAGGTCTCCTAAGCCCCCTCTGCCACCCACACTGCTTTGCACACAATGACAAGCCTGAGCTTTAAGTCTGTCCCACCCTCCAGCATGCCTCGTGTGCCATGGTCACGGCCTTCTTTTGTCAGGCAGGAGGGCTCTTTACATGACTTAACCAGGGCCTTGCTGAGCCTGAATTGCAGCAGACCCCACTGGGGAGTGGAAGAAGGGAACGTCAGCAAGTGCCCTCTACTCTCAGATGCAGAATTTATCTTTAGTCTCAGGCTTTAGTCTCACATCTCACCCCCAAACTTCCCTGGGCTCCTCCTCAGTGGGTCCAGCTGCTCTCACCCTTGCTCTGTCCTTGAGCAAAGCAATACTCAGTGATACACTCCACTCTGTGAATAAGTGAATATCTGGCAATTGGATCTTAGAAGTCCATTTCTGAAAAAACCTCACCTTTTGTGACTGTACAGTAGCCACTATATGGGCTACCATGTACAGTAATATCATGGCCCTACTGGTTTTACCTCCCCTCTATGGCATGCTCTTGAAACCTGGTAAGTAGCTTTTGACGATGGGCCATAGCTGTCTTCAAGCAGGCAATCCAACAAGCAGTGGAGATTTTGCATGTATAGCTATTAAAACACAAGGAAACTTGAAGGGTCGGCATCTTTCCTTGCTGCTGTAGCAAGCAGTGAGAAGATAAAGACAAAACCCATTTCTGTAATGAGGTAATTACACTTAATAAAAAGAGCATGGGATGTCTACTCAGAGAGGCTGTATTCAACACTGATGGATCTAGGAGTGCTGGACATTGTAGTCTGCATTCCTTACAATACCTGAGCATCTGTTTCAAACCATTTCTTGACAATCTAATTTCCCCCTTGAAATTTCAGAAGATGTAGGCACCAGTTTTGTCTCCCCTCACTACCCTCAGAAAGCAAAGCACGGCCATTTTTATTAGCATTACAAAACACCTGCCATTTAAACCAAACTTGTATAAACAACAGAAGACTTTTACTGCTTTATATATTATGCTGAGCATTGCTATTTCCCTTTTTGAGAAAACACTCACTGTGAATATATACACTGAATTCATCCCACAAACGGATGAACTGATTGCAATCATAGGATTATTAGAAAACCGACAAATTGTAAGTAATTCTTTCAAAAGCTAAATATATCAATGATATGCTACCAGCTCCCTATAAAATAATAGCTACCGTTTTGAAAAGACCAGATCCTCAAAATGCAAAGAAAATATATGCCAGTTCACTCTCCCTGCTTGCATGAAGTGGAAGGTTTCAGGAATGTAATGGGAGAGATGGTGCTAATTGTTGCAAATACTTAAACAATGAGAATTTGGTTTTGCATATGGCTCTTCATCTATAAAGTGCAAAGAACTTCTTAGAAGCAGACTCTGAGTTTTCCCTGTTTCTTAAAGAGAGGTAAGAAATGCTCCAAAATGAATCCACTCTCAGCATCAGGAACAGACACCGAACCCAGCATTATGCTGATTCACAGCACCCTACTGTAAGCATTAGGAAGTCTCCCTCAGATAAAGAGGCAGAAATGTGCTGACTTCTGCCCTCCATAACACCAGCAGAGTCCCAGTATTATAATTAAGGTGATGACAAAACCTAGTCAGTCAACCGTCTCGTGTCTGCCCAGGTAATTATATTTTAACTGTTGAAGAGCTTTGGGAAATTGGCAGCCACATGAATGGTTCGTTGGTGCAGCACATGCATTTGCCATCTTAGGATGATTAATGTAATTCCCAGCCCAGGAGAGGTCAGATGATGAGTTCAGTGCAACCCCTGGTATTTAAAAGCAACTGACCAAGAGAAACAATTGAGGACATAATGCACACTACTCTTCATTTGTGACAGATAAATAGAGTTTAGAGAAAAACCTGTGTAACTTCCACTACAGATGGCTTCTTAGATTTGGCTGAAAGGACTGAGGCTGTTTTACTCCATAAGACCTCCATAGGACATTAACATTTTACATAAATAATTGAGCTGGACAGTGAATCAAGAACAAATGCTTTTCAGGACTTGTATGAAGAACCAGGAGAGGAAGTAACATGTGCTGGCTGGGGACTTTATATGCAGTTTAGCACCTGACTTAGCACGTGATGCTGAGCAAGCTGAACAGTGTTTCTGGTCCCCTGTTTCCCTGTCTTTAAAAGGAAGAGGGTACCTTGTTCTTAGATATAAGCTTCTCCTACTGAGGCTGTAAGTCTCAGTGTTTGTAGAATAGCTTGGGATCTTCGTAAGAAAGATGTACGAAATCATTATTGATCCCAAATGTTTTGTATATTCTGTTGCTGCACTCAATAAAACAATCAAATATAGAACATGTTTCTGCAAAGCCAGCATGTAGAAAATTCTCTATTGTCTCTTTCTACTTTATCAAACAGCTCATGGAAATCTTTAGAGTCCCTTGTCAATACTATTTAAAACATCAAGACTGATTTTACACTCCACATTCTTTGTATTTTCTCTCTCTCTCAAACACGTAGTATACTTGTGGGAAGAATGCCTTTCTTCATAATTACGACACACAAAGCTTCAGACATGCACATTTCAGGTGAAGGCCTAAAATTTTGAAAGCTCTTGTTATCCTTCCTTCCAACACAAAGAGACTTTCGTGGGGACCACTGCTTTTGTGTGAAAGGTTGCGTATTTTGTTTCCCTTCAACGTCACAGTGAAAGATAAGGTCATGACCACCTCATAGACTTACTGGTAATCCATTTCATAAACAATCAAATCTATTCTATAAGCAAAGCTTTATCATAATACAAGAACCTATACAGGTTGTCCTGGGAGCAAGCTGGTTCCAGCTTCTCCCTTCCAATCATTCAGCTTCCACTGCATGTCTCTCATAGCCATAGGGCTAACGTGTGCACCTTGACAGCCCTGGAAATTATTCTAAATCAGTTCATCATATTCAAACCCAACATTTCTTCTGATTACAAAGTTAATAGCTTGAAATGGATATTCTAGAATTAACCCTGTGACCTGCTTAATTGGGGACAAGAAGAGCAGCAAAGTGTGGCACAAGCACCAGGCTGAGAGCAACAACGCTTAGTGATGCTGGAGGCTCCACTACTAGAAACAGTGCTGGAAAACTGAGGTCATTGTAGGTTTTTCATTTCTTCTTTTGGCCTGCAAAAGTTTACTTTCCATAATTGATTTTCACATGCTACTTATTACCTGTATTTCTCAATAGGAAAATATCAGTGGTGAGGTACAATGATGTAGCTGGATCAGATACTTGGCTAATTCTCCACTGTTTGAAGGCAAAAGGGAATTTCAGAGAAAGGAGCGTAGGACTCTTGGGAAAGGACAGGTATTCAGAGCTGCCCAACAACTACTTTTGGCCAGTGCCTGAATGATTTACATCCAGCCCAGTAAGAGGTGATGTTAAGGTATTAAGAGCTTAGGTAAACAGGGGCTTTAAAGTTTCCTTCTGAAAACAAACAAACAAACAAAAAAAAAACAAAACAAAACGCAATCCCCTGTTTTAACAAAAGGGTTGTACATTCAGCACGGTAAGCAAGCTCACCTCAGGCTCAAAAGAGCAGCAATATCAGCACAGCAAAGGGGGCAGAAACACAAAACTAGGGAGCAGAGAAGGAAACAGGACTGCGCTACTGACCCCATGTCCCTATTGAGTGGCTTAGCTGTAATGTGAATCTACTCTCTGACTGATATCCAGCCTATCTATAGATACGTGCGAGACAGGAATCAACCGAATGAGTCTCATTCTCCAAGTATAAGAGTTGACAGGTCTGAATGTGGGTTTTAAATGCCTGAACAAGGAAGGAAAGAGATTCTGGTGATGAAAACTTTTAGCAGAACAAAAAAAT
This sequence comes from Calidris pugnax, assembly GCF_001431845.1. Lineage (NCBI taxonomy): Eukaryota > Metazoa > Chordata > Aves > Charadriiformes > Scolopacidae > Calidris > Calidris pugnax. The sequence continues at coordinate 4,754,695 of NW_015091083.1, read as the reverse complement.
TCCAACTAGAATCCACACTGTGCAAAGCATTAAGGATGTCTTTTTATCTTTGGAAATTATTTTACAGTTAACTGAATAACATCACTGAAAATAAAGCTTCTTTTTATTCTCTCTCCTTGGATTTTCAATGGGAAGGATTTAAAGAACTATATTTGATCCATTAGGTTGAGGAACTCACAGTACTGTACATTGTTTTAGTGTACTAAATTTAGTTGACTTCTGTCTCTTTCAATTACCCTTCTAAAAAGGACAGGTGAAAAATAATGTCTCTCTTTATATCATTTGGTTTGCTGTTGATTAATTCTTCTCTTCTAGTGCTTGCTTATGTTTTGTAGGGTAGGGAGGACAGCACAGCTTAAGGGGGGAAAAAAGCCTTAATAAAAAGCTGTTTTTCTGAATTTGAGTTTGGAGAGTCTTCCCTTTCATACTTATATCTCATCAATAAAATGTCAGGATTGTTGATAAGGATACAAAAGACAGATCGAGAATGGACTGAATCTTAACTTTGGTAAAATAGGTCAACTGTAAGAAATCCTGAACGTAAAAATAAATTTCTACGCATGTTACCCTCATCGTTAATGTGAAGCAAAACCAAGTACAAGTTACACATAATTAATCTACTGACGTCCATTTTTGCCACAGCAAAGAACTGCAGAGGAATAGCATGCCCTGATTCTTAAAAGAACTGTGCTCTGCATCAGAGGTTCTCTTAGACATTTCAGAAATAGTTCAATTCCATTTGGTGTCACTTATGTGTATGCCCTCCGTAAGCTATGTACAACTCTTAACATCCCTCAACCTCTCAAAAGGAGGTAGAAAGTAGGCATGAATTCTGGGGCAGGCCTTGAACTCAGCTTCTTCTTTGCAAAGGATACAACAGTAAGAGGCAAAGGGTTTCTGACTGTGATGTCCTCCTACCATCAAATGGTAATCAAATACTTTGATGAGAAGGAAGCAAGAAGATGAATGTATTTTAGTGATCCGTTTAAATTTCCAAAATAGTTATTGCTGAACTTCACTGCTCCCAAAAACCTTGTTCTGAAAACAGAAAGAAGCAGCAATGATTTGCCCTGAGTTTCTGCAGAGTCTGAATGATCAAAGATATATCGAAGTTTTATTCCCCCACCTCGTTTCAGTGTTCAGATTGGGCTGATACTCCACAAAGACCAAAAAAAACCCAGGTTTCTGGAGAGAAAGGAAGTGTTCCATTCAGAAATTCACTAATTCTTCCCAACTTTCTTATTTCAAACATTTGAAAGGTCTGCCTTACAACATTTGATAGTGTTTCATTAATTACCAGGATTAATCTACCACTAAAATCTAATGCAGATAATTCGGCAGTGATCATGTACATTTCACTGATTCCTCCAGAGAAGCATGAAGCAAGAAATCCAGATCTTGTAATAAGACCTGGAAGGACTTACGACAGGACTGAAAAACTTTCTACTGCATTCTACACCAGTGCTGGTGACAGTGAAGTGCATAGTGGACTAGAATCAAAGGCAGATGTGATGATTCACAAGCCTACACAGAATAGTTGGGACTTGTGACTTCCTGGAGACAAGTATCTGTGGAGCGGATATCCTGAAATCACTCTTTCTCATCCATCCACCATGTTCCCTACCCTTTCTCTTGATGAATGTCTTCTTCAGACATTGGGATGACACCAGGCACTGGGGAAGAACAGATCACATCTGCACCATAGCCGGTACAAACATAAGTAACTGGCAATGCCTATAAACTCTGCTATAAGGTGTGTAGCATGCAAGTCTGATAGTGTTTTGTGGGCTGATGGCTTAAATAACTTGCCAGCAGATTATATACTAGAAACGTGTCACTGCTTGTGATACAACAGCAGGTATGTTCTTGCCCATAACTGGAATGTACCTATTAGGGCAGGGTCTGAAATTTACTAGCTCAGACAAAGATATCTTCTTTAGGTTGTGACAAAGACAACAAAAGAATGGAAATATCTTAGTAGACATTAATTTTTTTCTTTATAAACAATCTATTTAATGAATGTTGTTTCTCAGTTAAAGCTCTACTTTATGAAGAGGTTTATTAGGACAGAAAAAGATGCAAGACCCTTTGCCACCAGAGATTCAGATCCCTATTTGGTTGATGTTATATAGATTTATCAAATGTTGGTCATATAATATCTCCTAGCACTTCTTTAAAGAAGTCTTGCAGTTCAAAATAAAACTCACAGTTTTAAGACCTTGGGCGCTGTCTATTGCTTGCTGCTGACCTACATGGGCCATCCATGCATTTGGGCAGGTTTCCACAGTAAACAAGCTCTCAGTGGAATGTGATTTGATATACAAAAATCTTTGTCCATCTTCCAATCTAGATACTTGAGAACTCATTGGATAATTAGGGGCTTATAATCTACACTGTCTTTCCCATGGGGACCATTAATACATTAAGAAACTCAAACACTTCCAAGAAGCCATATCAAGACCATATGTCTACACAGAAAAGTATCATGCCTGCAAAGTAAAGGAATACTGTCATGGTTGAACATCATACATCTGGACAAAATTATTTCCCAGAAGAAATAATGTCTTTGGTACAATCTTTTCATTCTGAGTTCGATAGTCTTTCAGAGAAACTACTAGGACTGTGGAAGGCAACACCATGATACAAAAACACGGTGAACTATAGGCTTCTCTGATGAGTCTTCAGATGTGTCTTTGGGGAGAAGTAGAGGGAAAAGGGATGGAAGGGGAAAACCAATGTCTGTAGATCCTGTAAAGATCTGAGGAGATGCTACAGTGGAAGAGAGGACTAAAAGGAGAGAAATTATGGGATAATGGAGAGTAAAGCCTTCTCCACTATTTGTGTGCCCTTGAAGGCTCCCTGTAATATCACAGCTCCTGCCAAGCTGTGAAACCCAGCTGATCCAGTGGGTCCCCCAGTACCCATGCAGGACTCACACTTCTAGTCCCAGGGCTTTGAACATTGCGTGCATGACTCTGATTAGAACAGTGCATCAAACAGCAATTAATGTTGCCTGCACTTAAGACCCAAGGTGAATGGTTGTTTTGCTGTTTCCAGGCAGATACGATCAAGAGGAAGCAGCAAGGCAACTGCTGTTGTAGGAACTACCCACACCCTCTTCAATGGTCAGCAAGAAGCAGAGAGCCTGTCCAGAGCAGCAATCCTAGTTCTTTGGCTATAAACACAACCGTCTGTTCTGCCCTGGCCTGCTCCAATGCCCGCCAGTGCCCTCCTTGTTTTCAGTGCTCCTCAGGGCAACGTAAATTTCAGTAAGGCTAATAATTTGCCTAATGAAGCTAAATAATTATTCTAATAAAGCTAAACTACTTGTTGGAATAGCCCAAAAATTCCCGTGGAAGGCAGAAGGAAGAACCATATTGACATGAAGTAAGCAAAGTAACTAACAAAAGAAAAGTCATTTTACCATAGGAACTCAACCCCTCACATTCTAGTTCACCAGGTGCTATGCAGATGGATAGGAAGACAACCACCTCTTGAAAGAGCTTAAAACAAAGCCAACATGCAAAAACTGCAAAGAACACAGCAAAAACACAAACACATTTCAATACATTTGTTTCTCACTCCTGCGGCTCCTCATTACCTCAGTCACAGTACCTAGTTAATCAAGGAATGTCAAGTTCAAGCACAAGTTCTCTGAGTTAGCTTAACAGCTATTGTGTTGTAGTGTGCAATTTCACTTATGAATTACTCACCCCTTGTTAGGGCCCCTCTTGCGATTTTGTTTCTATCATTACTCTTAAAGGATAATTCAGCAGTGTCCTACAGCCAAGAAGATCATTATCATTCTTGCAGGCAAGGGTGATACCTTTAGAGGAACATAAACTTGATTTTCAGAGATACTGAATCCCTACAGCTCTTGCTGGCTTCAAATGATATTTTGGGCACTGCCACCTCAGAAAAGTCAGGCTTTCCATATAAACAATTGGAATTCACCCCCAAACCAGAATGGTTTCCACACAGAGAAGAAAGTATTCTGGTCAGATTTAGAGAAAATCTTGTGCTGTGCTTATACCAGAAAATGGATGAAGAGTTTCAAAATGTCAAAGGAGGGCTTTGACTTGAGGAAAGGAAACAATCAATCAGTGAGAGAGGTCACTGCCACACATAGAACCAGCTAATATATGAAGGAAACAGAGGCAAAAAATGTTGCCAATTTCTAAACGAGTATATCAAGTGACACCTGGTCTGGATAAGTGACGAGTTTGAAATTCTACCTCCTTCCAGGTTTGACAACGCTGATTAAAATAACTCTAAAGCTTATAAATTACTGATGATCAGTTCTGTCAGTGACAGAAGGAACTAGTTCTTAAACCACGTCCAGATATTTAAAGCACCATATTGTCTTCTAAATACAGTGCTGTTTACTGTAAACCTTCTACTATGGCTACCGCCAAGCATTATTAGAAGCGAGTCAGGGATTGCACATTTGCTAGTGCAGATCCACCCTCACCATTCCAAAGGAAACAGCTCCATAATGACAGATTAGTGAGAATGTAAGAATAAAGGCATTTTTATGTTTTATAGATATATCTGTTTTCGGAAAGGAATTCAGTTTATTAGTGCAATTATTTTTGTTCAGGTTGAGCAGCAGATAGACAAAATTAGCTGGAGGGCTACTTACTTTCAAGTAGATCCAGTGTTCCACTCCTCTCCTGGCAGACAGGGAAAGGAAAGTACCTTCAGGTTTTCAAGGCACAGATCGTGTATTTCTTGTGGTATGAAGTAATTTCTTTTAACATTCAGCTGTGCAATTCGCCAATTCCCAGAACTGCATGTTATAGTTTGCATTCTGAACAAAGCTAAGTACCTTCCCTTCCAGGGCTCTTTTGTCTTCTAAATGCATCCTCCTTGGTTGTATTTCATGTTATTGTGTTCTCGCTGCTTCTGTATAAATGAACATATTAATCCTTAATTTTCTAGGTTTCTTGCTCCATTTGCCAAGGAAGAATGTTTCTTCTCCCAGAAGCTGCAGATGCAGATTACCACTGTGCCAGCTTCTTCCTGTCTGGAGTGGTCTGGCAAAAGGAATTAGTTCAGGGAAGTTCATAAAAATGTATATTTTCTTTTCACTTCTACTCCACAGCTGTCTCTTTGTGTTCTCATCACTTTTCTTTCAAGTATACTTATGAAAAACCCATCACAGCAGCTAAGGTCTACAGGGTTGGAAGGCTGACCTTCCAAGACAAGGGGTAGATATGTGGGAGGCAATATTTCTCCCATCAAATGACAGTTCCTCCACAACTCTTTTACCCTTTGGGGTATCCTGAGAAAATGCAAAACCTCGATTTTGGCTTCTTGCAGCATTCACGTTGGCGAAGAAGCAACTTTCAGGATCCACTTGTCAGCAGCTTAGGCAGCTGTGGAACTTGAGGTCCATTTGAAAATGCTTCAGGTGTTTGTATGCAGTAGACCTAAATGCAAGGGTGTTAAAATCTGGCACGGGGGCCTATGTGGGCAGGATATGCTCCAGTCCGGAAGAAGACAGGTTTTGGCTGCGATAAAACACAGACCACTAGAAAGAAGTACAAGTGCAATATTGCTGGTGACTTCATGTCTAAAAGCATGGCACGTCAGTGTATAAAAACCTAGTCTGCAGCATTTTTCTGAGCTGTCTGGCTTACTCTGCGTCCAGGCAAAGCTCAGTTCACAGAGACAGTATATTCCCTTTTCTATATATGCCTTCAGGAGAAAAAAAATCCAAACTGTTGCTACAGAGGTATCGTCTGCAGAGCTAAAGAAAGCCTAAAATGAAGCAAAGAATTCATGGAATCACCTTTCTAAATCTTCAGCGGCTGAAACTTGTAAATACCAGGAAAGAAAACCAAAATGCAAGTGAGTTAGCCTGCACCTGCATAAAGCTATCCATGAGTTCCCAATCAGAGCTCTAGGAACTGCCAAAATTGTTGATCCCACCACACCTGCTTCCTCCTTGCCTGTGAAAAAGGACACGATGAAAATCAATCCTCAGACAGACAAAGCAGATTCCTTTAGCCTTTGAGCACTGCACCATTGCAAAGAGCCCAGCACCTCCAAAACAGCGCGGGTGGTGAGGGAACTGGCACTTACAGCCACAGAGCTGCTCCAGACAGTTTGATGTTGCAGAGCAGCTACAAACGATGGGATCCAACGCATGTTCAGTGAGCACCAGCTCTATGTCTTGTTTAACAATGGAACTGGTGCACTATGGAAACTCCAATTTAGATGTTAGCATACCGTGTATGCTGGTAAAAGCATGTATACACTGGTTACGCAGACATAATCTGGGGTTTGCCTCACACCTCCTACAGTGAAGCTTCTGATACTTATCTATCATCACCCAGACAGGGTACTGCAAACCATCCTTGAAACAACACATCAGCAACTGGTAGACTATTAAAACTGTAGCAGTATTAATATCTGTCGTCTTCACAACAGTAAAGATGCTGGTTTTTAAAAGCAGAAAAGTCTGAAAAAGCCATTATTTGTCACAGGATGATCCAAAGGCTGTTAATCTCCTGTCTACACCTTAAGAAAGAAAAAAAGGAGAAAAATCTAATTTAAACAAGCACTACTAGGGATAAAAAAATTCAGGCTGATGCTACGTTAAATTACTTGGGAGGCTGAGGTATCCAGCCATGGTCTTCAGTAAAAAAGAAAATTATAGGGTCTATCAATTAGAGAAGCGGTGCTCTGAGCCGATGTGCTGGCATGCTTACAGTTTTTTTAATGTCTGGCAGGATGTTTTACAAACTAAACTCAGCAAGATGACAATTCCACCAGAAGGTGCTTCAGATGGTTTTGCTAATAATTTTGATCAGCTGAAATTGAGAAAAACATCACTTTGTTTATTTGGCTTTTCCAGAACCTGTCAAATCTGAGCAGAACCATTAATTGCCCCCTCCCGCATCTCCCCCCTCTCTCTCCCACCTTCTTCCAAAAAAGACACACTTCAATTTTATTTCTTTCAGCATAATCAGCCTTTGTTCCCAAAACAAACTTTGGTCATTCTTTGTGCACTTCCTTTGCTAGAAGGAAGTGCCATTTCTTGGGAATATTCATTGGAGGCTGGTACTGCTACTGCTGCAAACATGTAAGTGCTAACCACCATATATTGGCTTTTGTTTTAATAGCCTTTTAACCAACTTTGTTAATGGACTGAATGCAATTTAGATATGGAACTTGGCTAAAATGTAGCTTCAATTGGCTATTAAAATTTAAGAGCCAACTAAGATAGCTAATTACAAAAAAGCTCCAGTGATAATGCTAAGCAGAATTAGTAATAGCAAATGACAGTCTGTCTAGTCTTATTCCCAAAGGGAAAGAAACTCTTAACTGAGAAGTCAACCAGACAACGTGCAGAAAACCTAATTGCATTACTGGTATTATGGCATCCCAAATCTGGCAGCTCACTGGGACAAAACAGTGAGCAAAGTCTGTCAAACTACTCAGGAAAGCAACTGACCCCCTTCGTAATGCTTCCTGCAACAGACACGGCGAATTAGGTTATTATTTTGTATGAATTTATTGGAAAATACTCCTGTAAAAAATTATCAAATCCGCATAATCTAAAAAATATCTCATACCCATCCTGAATTTGATTCTCTCTCCAGATATTTTAGATTAGGGGGAAAAAAAAAATATAAACACTCTGTCTGCAAAATGTTCAAGCACTAAAAGAAGCATTCTGTGCTTCATTATCGATATCCTCATTACACCATCAACTGAAGTGCCGACTAGTTCTCCTGTGAAGATTTATCATGTATGGTGGCCACTTTGAAACATAGGTAGCGGAGTCTTTAACATTCCCTACTCAAGTGTCTCCCTGCTGTGCCTGTAAATGTCAGTCCAGTTTTTTCACGGCTGTGCGCACAGATTAGAAACAGCAGGAGAGCTTGGGAGTATGACTACAATACCAGTAAGGACACTTGTCTTCATGGCACTGCTCAAGTGATTCTTGGAATGCAGGACCCTGCTGTTTTCTAATATTTACACACAACTGGAGTCATCAAGAGCAGTAAATGCAGTCTAAAGGCAGCTTGCTTCTTTTGTGTTAGGGGCTTTACTTTCAAATGGGGATGTCAACAAAATCCTGCTGCAACCTCCGCCTCCTCTAAAGCGGTGTATTTCCCCTTCCCTGTTTCTCAAAACAGTGAAAACACACACGTGGGAGCACAGACTGTATGTGATACATAGGGAACACTGCGGGCATTATCCCAGCCCTCTGCTTGGCTCATCCCGACCGTCCCACGCTCTAAACACCATCGCAGCTTACAGGGAGCCAGAGACATTCTTGCCTGTGAGGTCTGTAGTTTTGCAGTCTCCTGTGAGCAGAGACAAGCCCTGATACAACATTCACCTAGAACGGAAAGCAGCCTTTTTTCTTCACAGAACACTTGGCCAGTACAAACTTTTTCCAGGACATTTTTGGGGTGGGAAGAGGTAGGAGTGACTTACAAAATCTGCACCTCGAAACATTCTTCTCAAATATATGGAAATGTCCGTGTCTGCCTTTGGTAGTGTCAAAAGAAAACACACTCCTTGAAAATGTGGAAAAAAAACTTGGAAAGTAAAGAAAGGAAGTTTACCAGTAAATAAGTGACTAAAAAAATTAAAATGTCAAATAACTAAAGTACAAAAGAATGACATTAACTTTGAGTATGCAAGACAAGCAAGAGAACACAATATTCTTTCCTGACAATAGTTCTTCAGAATAGTGTAACATACTTTTTGAACAAAATGATTAAACGAAGTCATTAAAATGATAGTCTGATTCGAGGAGTTTTAAATACGAGAGAGGCTGTAGCAGTCCTATTTTTACATCTGAAACAAAGAGAATGCTATGCTTAAAGTCGACAGCCACACTTTGCTAATACTCAGGAAAATGAGTCTGTAAAGCAGTCAGAATAGAAATAAGAACGAACTAGGTCTTTTAAATATGTTATTCCAGTTTTATTTCAAAACAATGGATTTCCTTGTTTTCAAAACATAGCTCCATCATTCATTCAACAATTTATACTACAGCATATTTATTTCAGTGAGTAGCTACTCAGACATTACCCAAGCAAGCAGAGCACTGGTCATCCACACAAACGCACTACCCACTGGCTCATACGGATTCCTTTTGGTTTGCCAAACTTCAGAAAGCACTCTCCCTGATAAGAATGATGTTCATGCCCTCATTATATGCATTTTTGCAGTACGTAAAGGAAAAGTACACTGAAACAAAACACTGCAGTTTTTGACTTACAACTCTGAAGAAAAGACTCAAAGCCAAGCAAGGAAGTACTTTTAAGAAATGCTACATGCTTCTTAATTATTAAAAAAAAATATTTTGTTATGAAAGAAAAGCACACACGAATCAAGCTTTCACTGGAACTAGACACTTTACAGTTGTTCATAATTATAACTTTACTAGCCTTTTCACTAACATAAAAAGAAAGCCTGATGAGGGGAGCAGGGGGTGGTGGTGTTAAGAATGGGCATTGATTTTTGGTTGTTTTTTTTTCTTTGCCCTGGGCCCAATATCTGAAATTCTGGTCTCTTCCTTTCCAGAGAAACTCTGAGTAATTGGAAAAATGATACGAACACAAATATTATGAAAAAAAATTAACTAAAATTCACTGCCTGTCTTTCAAAGAAGTGTTTAAACACATTTTATAACAAACTAGAATGGTAGGATGGGAATTTTGCCTTATGGTCTCCTTAATTCAAACACTTGAGAAATATTTAAAGGATGTCTCTAATGTTTCAGACTTCATCTCAGTGTACATCTAAATGACCTCCAATAAGACTTTACTCAAAATTAGAAGAAATTAGATGCAACACCGCTGTTCCTTACAAAATATCCAGAACAAAACTAAGGCTTTATTTCTACATTATAAAGCAGAAAAAAGTACTTTCTTTTAGTCTGCCTTTAAGACATTAATTTTTGTATATAAAGAATAAAAATGCATCCTCACTTCAAAGTTGGCAAAATTTTGCATAAGTATTAAAGTATACATAAATTATACGAGTATTTTAATAAAACACTTATTCTTCAAAAAAGGGTACAAACAGCAGTTCATGTTTTTACAGGATTCATCATTTAAAAAGGAAAGAAGAAAATTCCAGTGCTACAGTAACTGAAAAAAATACCCAGAGATGAGCTGAAGAGCAAGCTCATTTGTTGCTCCATCTATTATTTACTTTTGGACTCTCTTTCTGGTTGCTGTGCCTTTCTTGGACTTTGGTGAGGTCATCGTCCGGGTTCTGGAAGCTACCGCGTCTGCAATTCAAACAAAAAAAAGGACAAGAATGTCTGTAAAATAAAATAATAGAAATTTATCACAAGAAAATATATTTAATCTTTAAAAGGACTGATCAACTTAACTCATTCATTTAGTTATGAGTGGGGGGACAGAGGACACACGACATGGACTCAGAAATATTTACTACAATTTCTGGGCACTGATTTTCTCATGAAAAACACAATGTACAACTTCACTTGTCAAACAGAAGCATTACAGAGAGTTGAGCTAACATAATACCTCGCCTCTACCAAAAGATGAAGCATCAGATCCTCTTCAAATCCTAAATCCCTCCTCCCTCCCCATGCACCAACTTTCAGTTCTATGATTCCTCCCAGTTTTAAGCCATTTTTTGTGCTCTTTGGACCTTGTGCTAAACTGATCCAGCTCCATAACCTGGCAAAAAACCTTTTTTTTTTTTTTTGGTCTAGTATTCTCATAGTTCAGCAAGTTGCAGCATCTTCGAGTATTCTGAATGGAGCTTATACCAGGGGAGGTGGAAGGCACACAGATAGGAAAGAGGAAGGTTTTTGTTTGGCAGTGTCAAGCTGTTAAATCAGCTCAGCTGTCCGTGCACTTTACCTACACATTTCAAGGTATTATTTGACAATATTTTATTAACAAAGGTAACGAACAGTGCCATCTAAATAAGATTCCTAACAAACCTGGCAGGCAGGTTGTTCAAAGGGACCATACTTAAACACAATAATAAAAAACTCCCAGCACTTTGATTCTTTCCTGCCCACTAGCAGGGAAAAGGGTAAAAAACACCCACCGCAGCTCATTTGCGTCAATCACATTCAACTGTAGTCACTTCGAGAAAAAATATTACACATAATAAAAATTGCTACCATTTTCACAAATGCAATAACAATGAAATGTTTTTTATCTCCTGATCACAGTATTTGTTTTTCAGTTTTTGTTTTTAATCCTGACTTCCTCTTTGAACTCAGTATGCCTAGGTATTTTAAGTTCTTGCTTGAAAAACTATATATAACTCTGCTGTTCCTGTCAACTTCTTAATCTGCATTACCGACAAAGAAAAAATTGAGTTTTGTGTAAGTCCTTAAGAACGAAGCTGCTTGCATAAGACAACGGCCTTTGAGCAGTGTGAGTCACTGATCGTTCAAGCCCAATGAGTAAATTTGGGGAAAAGCAAGGAGGCAAAGAACAGTCTACCCAGAACCAAAACTGCACCAAGAAAAACAACAAACTATTGCAAACAGTTTTGCTTTCATGGTTGTTTAAATTTGCATACTTAATTTGCTCTTAAAACGTTGATTTGAAATTAAAAATACCAAAATTAACTTTGAAGAATTTTTTCATTCTTGAAAATGAAACTGAGAATGAAAAAAAATATTCTTGTTCCCTTTTTGTCCACCAGCATTTGCTGCTTCAGCATAAAACTACAAATAGATTTTGTCAGGCAATACATCTTTAATTAATAAATCACTTAACAAAACCCCACAAACAATGGACAGCTCTGGTGATAGTCTCTTATTGAGCAAAGCAGCTTTATCAATGAAGTATCTGTCCTGGCTAAACACCACCACCTCCTCAACTGCTATGTACAAATCAGACCTATTCTGGTACCTTTACAAGAAGTGGTAGCTAAAAGCTATACAAGCAGGAATCATAAACTAAAGTAGTAACTTTACTCTGTAAATTGTTCCTTCTCCCAGCTAAATTATGGTTTATCTGCAATAATTAGTTTATACTTTTCAAAGCCACTAAATATTTCAGCTACTATAACTGGGAATTCTAGCAACAGACATGTCTTCTGAGTTTGCAAATTAAGTAGTCTTAGTGGTACGTGGGTCAAGTTATCCTATTAGTTGCACAAACTGTACTGGTTTTCCTCTCTATCCCTTCTGAAATTTTTCCCTGAAATCTTTGTCTTGAAAGTGACAATAACCGGATCTTCTTCCCTTTCATTAATCTTCACCATTTTTGACTGTGATTTTTCTTCTCATACAATCCTAGACTGTACAATCAAATGCTGCCAAGACAGGTCAAATTCTTGTTGTATTATCAGAAAGACCGTCAATATGAAAATGAAAGAAGAAATACTACAGGTGCTTGTTTATAGAGAAAAAATAAATGGGTAATCAGATTTTCACGTTTGTATTTCAGGAATGTAGAATTTCATGGTCGTCACAAACAATACAAGTAGCTGAATGTTACTAACTCCTCATTCTGTAAGAGTTTACCTATTTCTAGTTGCCCAGGCTGGAACACCAAACAGAAGAATAAAGCTACCCTGTCTCTGACTTTTCCTTTACCTTTATTGCATTAATGACTTCTGCATGATCATAGAGAATCTCCAAGTGAATCATAACAAAAAGGAAAAAAATCCTTGTCACGGTTCTTTTACTCATAATTTCAAACTTAAGCAGCAGGCATATTCTCTTAAACTATCTGATTGTGTTAATCATGTTAAACTCAGAACAACTGCTTTCAACCCATGTTTAGTTTCAAAATTTATGGGTATTTCAGAACTGAAGATCTTCTGTACCAAAAAGCTTTGCATTTTCAAAATTAGTTATCCTGATCACGTATATTGCCCCCTCCCCACAAACTTCTCTTGTGGCAGAAATGTCAGTCCTGTTTCTGACATCAGGAGAAGCCCTGTGTGGGCAGCACCAAATGGGGACACAAAGCAAGCTATTGCAAGCAAAGGGGAGGGTTTTTATAAAGCAGATTAAACTGAACTACGTTGAAACAGCAAGTTAAATAATGAAGAATTATATAGGCAAAAATAAACCAGATGGTGTCACTGCACAGCTTGTTTTGAGACTGGAACAAAGTTCAGCAGAGGCATAGAGAGTCCCACAGGCTCTAGAGGAATTACTAGACAAGTTGACTGTGATATCTGATTCTCTCCATGTAATCAGTATCATAAAGCAACTTTACAAAAGAAACCCAGCACAATACTGTGTATAGTTTTGGGCTCTATCCTTCAAGAAAGTCCTGAGAAAAATAAAAAAAAAAAAAAAATCAGGAGTGGTGATCATGGTTTCTAGCTCTCTAACGAAAGAAAATATAAAAAACTGAAATTAACTAGTTTATCTGAAGGACGAAAAAAATTAGAAGATATGTGATGGTGCAGCCTTTTGTACTCATCAAATGTTCAAAAGGTTGCTGCATAACATGAGAGCAATTTTCATGTCCACAGTAGATAGGACAATTAATAAACTTAAAGGAAATTTGTATTAAGTATAGAAATATCAAAAGAAAATACTCTGCCTTATCAAACCCCTTTTAGAAGTAAGGATAGCTAAGTATTACAAGTGGTGCTGACCAGGGATGTTTTAGAATCTTAATCATAGAGGTTTTAAAAGAAAAAATTGGCATGTATCAGGATTAACAGATATAAATAGACAAGCCTGTGCTTAGGCCGGTGTATGGGGCAGATCACCTCCTGATATCCCTTCTCACCCTGTCTTCCGATTCTACATGCACCATTTTAGAAACACACATAAGTCTTTTCGAGTTTCTTTGGTAAAAATAAGCAGACACCAAAGTCCCAAATTTCTCACTGTTTCCCACTTAATTGCCTGCTTTGATGGGAATGGGGACAGTGGGATATTCTGAGCATGAAAACACAGATAACCAGCAGATGAAATCAGGGATGATTTAGGTGTTAATGGTGACTTGCAAGTTACGTCATACAGTAGAGTACTGGAAAACAGACCTACATACAGATTTTATACTCTTGGCAAACATCAGGTAAGTGAAGAATATCTAGCAGCAGGCATGCTGCAGGACAGCAACTGCATCACTTGTGTATGCTGAATTTACACCTGACAAAGGCTGAGCACATGCCAGTCTGTATGATATCCAAAGAGTTCCAGCAATTCTAGTCTATGCAAGCTCTTCAACTAGACTTGTAGTAATCATCATTAAACACTGCAGCTAACATCTTCTGCCCTCAAAAGAAGCACATGCAGTCAAGTATGTTAATCAAACAGAGCAACAAAACACAGTAATTTAATGTGTGTGTGCATGATGCATAACCCCCCGCCCCCGCACACGCTTTGCTATATGTTTACCACTTTAAGAAACAAAGGTCAATAAATCTGGAGTGCCGGACCATGTGGTGGAGAGTTCTCAAGTGGTTTCTCTCAGACTAGTCTCCACATAGATAGAGACAACGTCATCTCTGTACAGAGACCCAGTGTACCCACAGCAGGACACTCTTACGACAGAATTGACATTTCTTTACTAATGGCAACTTCATGCCACACATTCTGAATTGCCACAGTTAAGCTGGGAAGTGATGAAGTAGGAACGAGAGGGCCAATGACCAAACAAAACCCTCCATAGTCAACTAGATATGATCTTGCATATGCCACTATATCACATCTTAGTGCAATGAATTAATCCAAGAATATGTTTTCTTACTAATTTAATAACTAATTGTGGACTTGTAATTTCCAAAGAGACAAATTTAGGACTGTTGGTTCTTCAAAATTCTTCCACAGCCACAGTGTCACTTTTGTCTTTGATCACATCAAATAACAAAGTCATTTTAGTGGACGACTCCCTAGGAGACTTTTTTTTCCTTCAACTGCCTCTTAAAAGGCTTCTACAACCATCAAACTGAAAAGTGGACACAAGAGAATGGAACCCTTCCAATTGTTTTTTACATATGGAAGGAATAAGGAAAAAAAACAGCGCTGGAAGCGGAAAGACTCCAGCTACAAACACAAATGGGGAGTGAAGCCAGGCTGTGCAGCATTTAATGAGAGTTAAGCATCACACTTGTCTACCATTCTCAAATCAGCTTGGGCAGTTTGAACATGGTGCCAAGGAAGAGCTACTTTTCTTTCGAGAGGATGAAATAAGGAAGAGTACGTAGCCCTCTGACAAGCCCTTTCCCAACTCTGCCATGGAACCCTGCACAGTTGATAAAACCTTGTAATGTAACACTTCTCAACCAAGAACTTTTCCGTACTTTGAAAGCTGTTGAAGCAACCGCAAGAGCAACAAGTAGTTTTGGTTAGTTGGCTTGTTCTCTTTCCTCTGCAGTTCTTCTCTCTATAAAAATTCAGAAATATGAAGAATGGAAATATGGACTTGAATTCCAGGAAAGATATGCTCACAGGGTGGGAATGAGAAAGAAGAAAGAAAATTTGTAAAGTTGTGGATGGGGTTTGGCTTTAGGTACTCTGTTCTTCCGAGTCCTCTGTTTCCTTTAACAAATGAAGTCAATACTTTTCTGTATAATAATATGGAAAAACATCAGGACACAAGAATTTATTATCTGATAACTTTACGCCTGTGTATTTCCCAAAGATGACATCAAATCTAAGAGTGTTCTTTTAAAAATTTTAGTATAAAATTGTTCCAGATAAAACTGAAACTGATTTACTTAGATTTGTAAAAATTGCTTTACTGAAGACATTCCAAACCACAATTGCATATACACACTTAAATCAGTAGTGACATGCAGCATGTGTTTAGAAATAGCTCTCCTCTCCTGCACACAGCGATTTGCAGGAGGAATAAAGTTTAATTCAAATATATTACTTGTAATCTTGAAAAAGGTTAGTTCCCTGTAAAAATCTGAGTCACTGAAGTACAGGGGTTTTTTCTTTCCTGTAGAAAAAATTGACTTACAAATTTTGTACCTGAGTTTGAATTGCAGCACTTGTTCAGTGCACTGCAATACATCTTCAGGTCACAGAAGAACAAAAAAGCTGACATCACTTTTATTCTTAAATGATTTTGTTCTACAGGTAAAGTCATTACACAAAACCCTACATCATGGAAAATCTTCCTCAGAAGGTTTTTTGTATTGTGTCAACTTAATATCTTTCAGTAGCAGCAAACACAAGAAAGTCCCAAGAAGTATAAAAAGGAACTTAAATGTATTTACATTTTAAATGCATTTAAGTGCTAGAACTGTTCTGAAGAAATTGTACAGAAATAAGCTTAAAATATAAAGGAAAACTAAGTAGAAAACTGTGTTCCAAGCAGACACAGGAGTAAACAGGAACACTCCCATACTTTACATCTTGGACATTCATTTTGTCTCTTTATTATTATAAGCGGCACGTGTTCAAGGTTCTTCTCAGTCAATGTCACCTGCAAATTGTCAAGGAAAACCATTATTCAGGAAGAACTACAAAGATATATTTATTTAATATTTTATTTCATTTTAACCTTCCTAACCATAATATTTAAGGATATTTATACTTAGAAATCACCTCCTAGCACACCTCTTCCAATTTAAATAGCTTTTGAAGATCCTCAAACAATTTTGGGGTAGGCCATAAAAAGACGGATCACTTCATGTCATCTTTGAATAAACTTAATGCAAAATACAGAAGCGAATTTGTCAGTATTTCTGACAACTGAGAGCTGTATTTCTCAGTTCTGAAAACCTGAATCTTCCTGATAATTTCTAGATACAACATAGCAGCACATACTTTAACTTCTAAAACCAGATCACGTTAAGTCTCATATTTTTAACTTGCAACATTCCTGAGACAGGGAAAGGAAGATTAAGAATGGCAGAGAAAGGGACAGATCTTTCGGTGACCAGCCACAGATACACTGTTTTATGACTAGTACCTGCTTACTCCTGGAGTCTGTTACAGATAAGAGCCAACACCAAATCCATCACAAGAAGGAAAGGATGAATAACAATTACAACTATTGTACAGTACAGGTTTTGCTGCAAATGTTTGTATTAGGATATAAAATTAAGAGTCAGAAATCACCTATAATGTGGGCATTGGTGTGGAGTAGTAACAAGTGGCACCATAAACAAGCTCAAAAATACCGTATGATTTGCTCTCCCCTAATGCTTGAAGGCAACCCCAGTAATTTTCTAAATATAAAACTAAGCCTAAGTGTAGATTCATTCCAACATTAAGTAATAAATCTTGCTTGAATAAAGAAAAAAAAAACGACTTCTAAGACAATAACGCAGATACTGATTTATGCAAAGCCATGCAATGTAAATAAACATAAAGCTAAGTACCTATTAATTGAGAAATACTATTAAACCTCCATTTTGAAATGCCTTCTAACCAATCCATCAGTACGACTGTTTCCATATCGGAGCTGTTCACGTAGTTCTTTATTTATACTGCAGGAGTAACCAAAGACCCACTAAGGTTTCACCATGCTAGATGCTATCCAGCAATACAAACGTGCCCAATTCCTACCCCTAGCAGTCCTATCAAAAAAGTACATGAAAAAAACCCAAAACAGTACTTTCATTGTCACATCTACTTTAGCATTTCTCTCTATACTGTTCCAATTAAAAAAAAACAAATTTTTTTAAAAAAAAAAAGGTGTAAAAAAATTCTATTCTAAAAAAAGTTTGTATTTCTATAACCCAATCTTCATCAACCCTAAGATTAAAGAAAACTGCCAGTGGTAGAGGTTTTATCTCTATTGGTAGCTTTGAACCTAGGATTATCTACAAATTCTGAAACTCTTATTTTTCCAGCATTTATGCCATTTTCACCAAAGTTCCCCATAGCGCCTCCCTATTCCATACAAACTGACTAAAAATAAGCATATTGGTCCTATTAATATTATACAGTACACGCCTGCAGAAGTGTGGATACGTACAGTGTATGCCAAAATTTGGTATTCTGCTTTAACAGTATCATCACTTACAAGCCTGTCTATTTTACTATCATACATGAAAGGCAGCTAATACCGAAAATGGAGCTGTAACAGTGTGAAAAAAACACTTTTCACTTAAATAGAAATCATCTCCTCTGATAGCAGTTTTCCTGGTGGAGAGACATTGACTAATATAATACTTCAGCATCATCCATATTAAAACCTCTTAAAATTCCAGCTTTCAGGAAAGCATATGGGGTACAGTTATATTTCAATAAAAGACGATTTAAGAATTCCACAAAATTTTGTGCATCTTATTTTGGAAGCACAACACAGCTTGTTTCTTGAGGGCTTTCTGAAATTCTGTTTTTCAAAAGACAAGTCTAACACTCTTATTTGACAGCTCCAGAAACACTGATGGCTGACGCGATTGAAAGAGATGGCCTTTACTGAACTCACCTGAAGCAGCCACTCTTATGCTGGGAACAACCAAGGAGAGCAGACCCAAGAAGTAAGAATTTTAAGATGCCCGTGCTTTCCCAGTGCATTCATTCTTCCTCCACCGCCAAGCCCTGGGGGCTCCCCAGCCTCAGCAGCAGCAGATTTGGCTACTGGCAGAGCCCCTGTGGCAACTGAGCACCCTGGTGTACTCAAACTGCTGCACAGCTCATCAGAAGCTTTTTGGGATGACTTATCTTAGACTGGATTAGCCAAACTGCACAGTCAGATGGGGTTAATGCTGATCAGCTGAATAGCAAAAGGCTGCATGGATCTTCTTGCCACTGTTTTATATCCAAATACTCATAAGACGTTGTTTGAATACCTGAAGAGTAGCCCCTGTCTGGCCATATTTACGCCATGTAGAAACCAATAAAATAGCATTTTAAGAACTTTTGAAACGTTCCTGTATGACTAAACTTCAGTTTCTACATTAAGAGATATAAAGAAATATAAAGATATAAAGCACCAAATTTGTAAGATTATGAAACAGCTGCCCTTTCCTTCAACAAAGATTTATGAATCATGTGATAATTGGTAAAGTTATTAATTCCAAATTTGGAGACAACAAAACGAGTAAGTACATGTATCACTTTTCACTTGAAGTTGTTTGATATACTGCCCCCACTTGGTATTCATTAAATTGGGTAGTATAAAGAAGTGAAATTAGAAGCATTTCACCTGTAACTCCGTTGACTTAGCAAGATGCGGTTTAAATTTAAGCTTATGTCCATCACTCATTTTAACCACTAGACACTGAAAATATATATAGCCTCCCAAATAGCTTTGCTTAGGTTGATGCTACCACTGGGATTGCAATGCCTCAAGTTCCTTTTTCACCTCTATCCATGAGAATTTCAATCTACAATCCCAAGAAAAATAAAAAATAAAATGAAAGTATATTCTGCTCATGGTTATCAAATCACAACCAAAAAATAGTCAGCTGTATTAAATATTTTGTTAGAAAGTCTTAAATAAAATCTAAAGTGTTAAAACTATGAATAAACATCAGTATCATATCAGATAACTGTATTCCCTTGAAAGAAAGTACAATCTAATTAACACTTTCTCAGCCCCTAACAGATAAGAAAATTCATAATAAATTGAAGTCAACAATTCAAAAGGTAAAAGAGAAATAATTACTGATTGCAATGGTCAAAATTCTATAATGTGAACAGCTGAAAATGAACAGAGCAGTGTTACCTTCTGGGATAACATTTGGGGCCTACAAGAAAGCTGGGGAGGGACTTTTTACAAGGGCATGTAGTGATAGGATGAGGGGCAACAGCTTCAAACTGGAAGAGGGGAGATTCAGATAAGGTATCAGGAAGAAATTCTTTACAATGAGGGTGATGAGACACTGGAACAGGTTGGCAGAGAAGCTGTGGCTGCCCCATCCCTGGAGGTGTTCAAGGCCAGGCTGGATGGGGCTTTGAGCAACCTGGTCTGGTGGGAGGTGTCCCTGCCCATGGCAGGGGGGTTGGAACTGGATGATCTTTAAGGTCACTTCCAACCCAAACCATCTATGAACATTAGCTTAATTACTGCTATTTATCTCACACTGTTTGAGTAAATATACTAGGATAAATCCATAGTTTACCAATAATATTACAGTGTTTGAAATGTTACATTTTCCCTTCCTGCCATACTCCATCAAAACTTTTTTTAAACAAGAGGATTTGTTTTAAGGTAGACTCCAGCGCTACTGTTATATTATTTTCAAACGACTTCACCAGGGACAACATCTGGTCTTTTCTTAAAAGTCTCAATCAAAAATTCTTTAGGAAAAATATCTTTGCAATTACTTGAATTCAGTTCATATGAAGGAGTTAGGAGATTAGATCCAGGAAACAGTTTGACTAGACACTCACCAATAAGCTTACCCTATACAGATCTACTGAAGATTTCTGATCTTGGACTTAAAATAATCCTACTTTACCTACCTGTTCATGACTTTTTTCAGACAACACTGAAACTATGCCAAATTATCTGAAATGTAGCATCAGCACTTTCTGTCCTTATAGCTGATCCTTTTCTCAACTTTAAAATACACTCGGTTTTGGAAGCTGCTGCTGTTAGTGCCTGACTTTAACACACTGTGATGAAGAAGCCCTGAGGAGTCAGCATATTCTGACAGTGAATTGGACAATACAGGAGGACAAAAATGAGAATGGAAGAGAGAATAAATGACGGCAAAAAAACAGGGTGCAACCACCATTTTTTATCACCTAGCATTTCTACCGGCTTTAGGCAGCATAAAATTGGAGAGTATACGTTTCTTACACAAAAACTTTAAATGTTTTGATTTAATCATTATTAATCTAAAAAGAAATTATGAAAGATAAAAAGCATTTGAACTCCTAAAGGTGAATGGATGTATTGGGTATATGTGGCCATGTAGCAGGGTTTTGGTAAACTGGGGTCAGCTAAAGGGGTGGCCTCTTTGGTAAGAGGCCAGGTACTGTCCTGTGCCTGACGGCCCATTCCAGCTGGATCCAAACCAAACCCACTATGGGCCAAAGTTGAGCCCAACTTGTTTGTGGAACCTCCATAAAAACATTTAAAAGAAGGCAAAAACCACTGGACAGGCAGGGTGGTGGTACGCTTGTTTCCCTGAAGGACTGCAGCCCAAGAGAGAGAGCCCACACTGGAGCAGGGGAAGCATGAGGAGGAAGGGGAAAATGCTATGTACTGACCACAACACACTTCTACTCCATGATCCTGGACCACTCAGGGAATGGGGCAGAAGAGTCTAGAAGTAAGGAAGTTGAACTTGGGAGAAGGGGAAGGAAAGATTTTGGTTTAACGTTTACCTTTGTCACTACCCAGATTTATTTTAATTGCCAATAAATTAAATTAGTTGTCCCTAAGGTGAGTCTGTTTTGTCTGCAACAGTAAGTGCTAAGCAATTTCCCCACCTTCATATCAACCCATGAGTCTTCCTATCCTGTTTTCTCCTTCTGTCCCACTGAGGAGGGGAGCAAGTGGCTGGGTGGGAGCGTGGCCCTTAGCCAGGGTTAACCTACCACACCAGTACATGTGACTGGGAAAACCATCTTTTTAACTTACTAGAAGTAGCACGTTTCTTTTTTTCTGGACTTCCTGTATCTTCCATATCTGCTTCAGTGCTCTCATTGGTGGCAGCTGCTGCCTTTCCTTTTTTCTGGAGAAAAAAAAAAAAAAAGGGGGAACTGAACTCAAGAGGAGAAAAGACCACACAAAGTAGAAAATATACTCACAAGGTATTCCCCAATTCTAAGCATTATTTCTTCCCACATTATAAAACATCTCCAATTGTAGAAAAAAAAATACTCATATATTAATGCAAGAATACTAGGCAATAGACAATGTAAAAGTTCAGTTCCCTTATCTGCAGATCACATTAGAAGTTGAAATTTTAATGTATGAAAACAGAACTTTTTATGATCAAACCCTATTTTTTTTATTTACATTGAATAACTGTTACAAAAGGAGCAATCTGAAAAATCTTAAACAACACAGAAAAACATTTTACCCAAAGTTGATGTTAATTGCTTTTTAAAAAGCAATTACACCTCATTAAATTCAAGTTTATCTGGATCCTTGCTTCTTAAGGCTTTCTTTGCACAGCTTAAAAGTAGCTAACACCCACTGCCAGTACATTATTATTTTTTTCTAATAGCAACTATGGGTTCTGTTCCAAAGAGTGGTACTTGGGAAATCTGAACTCCATTCAAGGCACATTATCTTAAAACCTCTAAATGGATAGAAATGTTATTATCTGTGTATTACAATTAATCCTACTATTGCAAAGTATTCTTAAGGTGGTTATGGAAAGATTATTTTTTTAAAGCCATGTGATTTTTGCAAAGGATGAGTTGACCTGTATCTGTATCAGACACAGACGATAACTTTGATGAACACTGGAAGAGTTTACCTTTCCCTTTTAATTTTTTTTTTTAATTGTGTGAAACCAGAGCTTTACTAATACAGCTTTAAAAGTGGCTACAACTTCACATGGCTCATAAGAGAAGGGGAGAGTGCATTACATCTTTCCTTTCCAAAGTGTTGCTTCATGATTACCATCTAAACCCTGCTGGGCTGAACAGATTGGTTCGATAATTACATACAATAACTGCAGTGGGCAGGTAACCCTCAGCTGGCACAGGGCAGCTCCCCTGTGAGAACTTCCATATGCAAACTGCACTGATGGAGTGCATTAGGTACATCTTTCCTGCCGGTGCACAGGCCTGATTACCGCCAGCCAAGACTCCAAGGTTAGCATGTCAGCAGATTTGTGATGCATTAGGCAGGAATAAACACAGACACTTTTGTTCATTCCGACCAAAATTAAGGAGGACTATTTCAGCACTGTACTGCTTTTATATGAGAGATAATGCATTCCTCCCAATTGTACTAGAAAACATTTTAAATGCTCATCAGAAAAACAGATATCCAATACACGCCACACAAAAGCAAAATACATTTATCTTGTTTCCAAGCTTATTTAATAAAAAGTCGTTTCTTAATCTTGATGCAGGTGAATTACATAGCAGTAGAAATCAGGCAGCATTCATCTGACAAAAGCAACACCTGCGCATCTGAAACTGAACGTTAGAAGGAACCACAAATCACTACGGTCCATATTTTTCCAGTTTAGTTGACTCCCAATATTTCCCAGCAACTCTTCATCACTAAACAAAAGTAACATGTGGTCCTTACCCTAAATAATTTAGTGAAGAGCTCCAGATATTTCCTTCAACACATGGTACTGTTAGCTTCTTGTTTTGCTAAAACTATTACAAAATACCACACACAGAAACCAACATGCATCTACTATACAGAAAACAAAAC
Organism: Calidris pugnax; assembly: GCF_001431845.1. Taxonomy (NCBI): domain Eukaryota; kingdom Metazoa; phylum Chordata; class Aves; order Charadriiformes; family Scolopacidae; genus Calidris; species Calidris pugnax. The sequence goes on along the minus strand of NW_015091083.1, from coordinate 4,731,491 downwards.
AAAATCCTCCAGCAGAACTGTGGACTGTGTTTAATTTACTTATACATCTGGGGAAACTTGAGTCATGACACAGAAAATAAAATGTTAACTTTTAATATAGCAGACATCTGTGAGTTTTAGCTAGATACCAGTACTGGAGAGTGACTGAGATTCCAGAACAACCATGCTTATATACAACATATAATGCACATCATGGCTCAATTAGCTCTTCGAGCTGAAAGCACTGGAGAATCCTGCATTCTAAGAATTTATTTGCACAGAAGATAGAAATACTGTCTCCTAACTATGAAACAGCTTATCTTCAGAACAGCAAATAACACCGTCTTAAGAAAGTATTATGGTAGATTGCCCTAAAGGAACTGAATAGTAGGTATCTTAAGACCTGTTGTGGTTAAAAGATCAGTACAGCCAAAATGCCATAAATACTTGATATTAGAAGTCACCATCTTCTCAAGGGTGGATGCCAGATTGCATTTTTCTTTTCTAAATCAGACGCTAAGTACGCCAAAATAAATTCAGAACCTACTATAAGACAGTGGCTTTTCGGAGGCAAGATGCTACTGATCAATGGGAAATATCTTTATGGAAAACCATTTCTAACAGAGTTTGGAATTTGGAGCTTATCTTTAAAACAGTCATCAAGTTGAGAGTCACCATCTTCTCAAGGGTGGATGCCAGATTGCATTTTTCTTTTCTAAATCAGACGCTAAGTACGCCAAAATAAATTCAGAACCTACTAGAAGACAGTGGCTTTTCGGAGGCAAGATGCTACTGATCAATGGGAAATATCTTTATGGAAAACCATTTCTAACAGAGTTTGGAATTTGGAGCTTATCTTTAAAACAGTCATCAAGTTGAGCTTCCTATCACAGCTGAAAGTACATAAAAGTTTAATTAGCATTCTGTGTTCTTCTTTTCTTCCTCTGTGTATCTAAGTGTCCAGCTGTTCTCAACTAGAATTATTCTCCTAGCCTTTCATTAATGGCTGATACCCGAAGAAGAACAACCTAGCAGGATGAATTCCCAAACATATATTCTGGGAAGGGAGATGCCCTGCTGAAGACCCTCTTTCCATTCATTCTTGCACTTAAAGAAGTGCAAGATATGCCCTCGGAAGGAGGACTGACAATCTACTGTTACACCCTCGCGTCTTCTTTTCTTCCTCTGTGTATCTAAGTGTCCAGCTGTTCTCAACTAGAATTATTCTCCTAGCCTTTCATTAATGGCTGATACCCGAAGAAGAACAACCTAGCAGGATGAATTCCCAAACATATATTCTGGGAAGGGAGATGCCCTGCTGAAGACCCTCTTTCCATTCATTCTTGCACTTAAAGAAGTGCAAGATATGCCCTCGGAAGGAGGACTGACAATCTACTGTTACACCCTCGCGTCCACCACAGCTTTTACAAGGCCTAGAAAATCCAACGCGGAAGAATCATCTGTGCTGGTATGTGGTCAAAAGCAAGCAGGTTATGTCAACCAGATTTGAAGCAATCAATCTTATTCTGTCTGGACACTCCAGCAGTAGCTGGCATGAAGTCCACTGCAATATGAAGCGGGCAGCTGAAAGCACTTATTCAAACAGGCCAGTAACAGTCCTTGTTTTATATAAGTGCTTAAACATACTTGTGACAACTGAGCAAGCTGACCATGCATATGGTTCCTCAAAGTGAAAAAAAAAAAAAAAAGAAAAAAAGCTTTAAAAAAAGCAAGAGACCCAATGTGAAAACTAATTCCTAAGAGACATTAGTAGGTAAGAACCTATGGAAAAGTATTATCCCACCCTTCAGGAATGGTCTGGACTGATATTGTCTAAAGAAACAAGATTTGTGAAGTTTTATTCCATTGGAAATGTGCACCAGCCATCTCTGCTGGACAAGGACGTTAAAGGTCACAGATGTTGGCTCTGCAGCAGGCCAACTTACTCAGCAAAGAAACCAGCCAACCATTAAAAACAGACATTTTTTTTTTCCCAAAACACAGGTCTCCAGCCATGTCGATCCACAGGGGGAACAGAAGAACTTATGCTAATGAACACTCCTTTTGGACAGATCTTTACACTCAGTTCAGCAGAAAATATTAGTATAGAGACTGTGGTTGTAAAATTTTCGCCAAAGTAGTATTTACTGGGCAACATGAAGTAAGAAAAGGTGGATGTATATCCTCAGAAGACTTCAAAATCCTACAGCTTTTTTTCTTTCATGCTTTTTGCCCATCTTTAACAAAGTGCTGATCATGTCAGTAAGCAGGCAGAATTCTTGTACTATTATGCTGTATTATAATTCTCAGTTCCCTGGTTCATGCTAAAGGAATCAATAAACTGCCCACCTGTTATTAACAAATGCAAGTAAACAAGTAATAAATGCAGTTTGAAGCAAGGGATAATATTTATTGTTCCATTATTTGACCATTTTTTATTGTTATTATAAACCGTTTTAACATACGCTTTCCCTGAGGCTTAAAAAGTCCTTACGCTGTATTCAAATGGAAGTCCAAACCTAGAGTTTAAGGCTTCTTAAATACAAGGAATAAAATACCTCTAAGCCTGCCACTATAGTTAAGCCTCATAAATAACATATTAGATCACAGTGAATTCAATATGTGAATTCCAGAATCAAATACTTGGCATAAAGATGTATATTACAACTAAGCTTTGAACTAGTCATGGGAAGGAAACTGATATGAAACAGAAGCTAGACTTATTTTCCCTTACATGTATTTTGACCCATCTGTAGTTTTACCAATTTAAGGAAAACAAGTTAACTGAATGTTCACCTGTTCAAATGTCATTACAACTACATATAGACATTCTGTTATGCAAGGTATTATCTATTATGAAAGTACAACTATGAACACAATTCTGTATTAAGCTTTAATAACAATTAGTGAAGTTAAATTAGACAAATAATGCATAAGAGTAGGACTTAATCAAACAAACATTTCACTATTTGCTTATTTCCTACTGGATGCAATTATATCATCTACTTCCAATACCACTTTAACTCTTACTTAAGCTCAAAAAATGCATTAAAAACTAACATAAATTTTTAGAGTAAAACCTTTTGCTTGGGGTTTGTTTGCAAGTCTCCATTCTCTGACAAGCCAAAGTCAAGTACTCCATCATCTTTCTGCCCAATGGCCTTAAGACCTTGCAGAAGTATTTCTCGGAAATGCTGATAAACAGGTTTCTCTTCATAGCTCAGTAGCTTCACCTTTTCCATATATTTGGCTATTTCATCTAAAGAAATGGTACCTCCAATTAATTTCTATTTGAAAACATTTTAATCATTCACTTTTACCACAAAAGAGTCAGGAATTATGCATGCACTACTTATGCTATTTTTTTTAAATGGTTATTTATAAACTCATAATTATGACTTTACTACAACACATTTTAGAAAAAAATTATACCAAGGTTCATTACCCAGTGATGACAGCATCACTGTTTTTTTACACGTTCATTGCAATAAAGAAAACAGTCAGTTATAAAAAATGTAATAGACCAATCTTCACCAGTGAATGGTTGTTTACATACTATTTCTTATGTCTATATTTTAAAATGTTCAAAAAGAAATTCCATGTTATCTCAGAATTTCACCAGTTCAAGACTGAAACATACATTAAAAAAACCACCATGAAATAACTGACCACTGAAAAAACAGACAAGTCACACTTGACAGAAAAAACTCTCTTCTGATCACCAGAAGTAGGTGGAAATAACTAAATATTTAAGTTTAAGATCCCAAGAAAATGTATTTCTAATAGAGTCAGATTTAAAAGAAAAAAAATCCGCTTAGCAAATCACCAATGCCAAATAGAAATAACCACCACTTCTAGCTTGTGTTACTTTGTATTTTGAATCTCTGGAGTTCAGTTGCGCAAAACCAATTTACACATCTCATGTTTGCAAATACTTAATATTGTCTTTATTCAGAAGCAACAGAGTGTCTGCAGTTCATATAACTGCAGCCAAAACAAAGAGTCTCAACTTCTCTTAATCAGCAAGCTAATTCATGCCACTTTGTGGCTGATAAAAGTAAGAAGAAAAATATGTACAAATTTAAGTAAACAAGGAAGACTTAAAGAAGCAACACATCAGAGTAGAATGCCTGAGACACACCTCTCAGCAAAAAAAGCTGCTGACAGTCTGATAACTCCTCACCTTTTGAAGCAACTGAACTGATCTGTTTTTATTTGAATACAGAGTAGCACAGCCTTCCCATCTATGCACTCAACACGTAAATATGAATTTCAGGGCTTCTAGTCATTGTCTAAAGTTGTCTGCAATTTGGTGATGGCCCCCAAACAGACTGATGAATTTTATTATTTTAGAGAAAAGGGACACTAAACCAAGTTATTAGAGAATGTTTGCCACGTGGTACAAACCAAAGTATTTTAATTTAAAATAGTTCCCCTTACCTGGTTTATTTTTCCCGGGAAAGCATTTGTCCATCAAAATTGAAATATTGTCTCTACATCTGAAAAATAAAATTATTCAAAAATTACTGTTTCTTTCAAAGCTTGAATCTTGCCCCGTTTCTGATAAACTTCCTAAGTACCCAGCTTGGGCCACTGTCAGAGACAGGAAACACTACAAGATCAACCTTTCATATGGCTTAGTACAGCCATCTTTAGGAGCGTCGTACATTTGAGAACCTGAGGAATGCCAGACAATCTGAAATACAGTTTTGTTCAGCAGTTTTTGATTCTTATGAAAGCAAGCAAGTAGAAGACTGAAAGAAAAGAACTGGTCCATTTTAAACCCTCCCATACCAATGCTCTCTCACCTCCTCCTCCTAGAGGACTCTTTTTCTTAGCTGATATTATTCACAGCAGATCCCCTGCCAAAATAATAACTGGGGGAAAGGAGGCTTTTGCTAACGTTGATGGAGGCCAAAGTGTTAAAAGTAGATATAAGGAAGACAGATAACGAATACTTGGTAATAAGACAATGAGACAGAAACTGCTGTGCTGTTACAGCTTTCTTCATATTAAATATTTGACAAGAGAGGGTTGAGAGGGGGTGGGGGGAAGACAAAGGAATATAACAGGGAGAAGGACAAAAAATAACTAAAAAATGCCACATTAGTAGTCCTCTAGTTGGAATGATGCTCAAAGACATTTAAGATCCATCTTTTGCTCTCATCTCTGCCGTTCAGAGCACGGTGTTATAAAAGCTACTCACACTCCAGGCTTCTCTTTCTGTAAAGCAGGACTAACGGTTACCTGCATACTGGTAAGAGTGCTTTTTGGCTTAACCATGGCAGTATTCTGAAGTGACAATACTGTGGTGGATAAATAAGCATCTCACATATGCAAAAGAAGACTGTAGTGTAGCACAAGTAAAGTTGAGTTACAAGCTAAGGATATATTAGACACGACGAAAGGAAACTGAGGGGTATACAAACCAGGAGTCTACTTGCCAAAAGGAAACATACTGAATGTACAAAGCGTTTCTACACTAAGACATTTTCACTCCCCTCTTCAATTTCAAAAGGGAAAGAACACAAGTAGTTTCTCACCTGATTTTTGAGTCTCTGACAGAATTTGGATCTTTCAAATTATCCTCCCATGGTAGATGGCCACTAAGCCAATGAATCATACAGTAACCCAAGATCTCCAGATCACCACGTCTCGATGGGGCTAAATACAAATGCACACATAAAAAAAGATCTGTAAGAGCAGCTAATAAAAGCACACACAGTTTAGCAACAGTTAAAATTTGTAAATATGTTAAGACAAAAGAAAGCTAATGCTAACAACGTAACCCTACTGTATCTGTTATTTATTTCAGCGTGAAAGCAAGGAAGGAAAAATATTGTTCCTACATCTGGAAGGCTAACTTCATTTTCAAGTCCTTTATCAATCTCTTTCTTCTACTCAAGGACATGACATGCTGCAGTTATTCCAATTTGGGAAGCTTTTTAAGTACTCAGATTGTGGAAAACATAGAGCAAGTTAGTGAAGTGATTGACTTTCTGTTCAAAACACTTTTTACTTCCCTTCTATAAAAAGGTAATAGTGCTGAAACCCCACCTCCCAAAAAAAATATCACACCATGCTGAAATATTTTGTGGCCTAAAAACTGAACAGAGGACAATAACAGATCAGATCCCTAAGCCTTGCAAAAAAAAAACAACCCACCCCAAAAATCCCAGCTACCTACATGTACATTCACCACAGACTACACTTTAAATGGGCAAATCAAATAATCTTTGTCCATGTTCAGTTTTAAGCATAGGTGCAACAGTTTACCCTGAAGTAAATAATTTTCAACAACTAATATTTTTGCAGGACACACTTTTATGCTAATAAAACCAAATTTAAGAATGAAAGTAAATTCACTATAAAATCTGAATGTTTAATCAGACATAGACTCCTCAAGTTCAGCTTTTTCTCACTTCTTGCCCTTTGATGTTCAGTGACTACAGCCATAATTATGAAACAATATTTCATAATTAAATGTTGTTTACAAATCTTCTAAATATTAAGTTATAAACAAGATAAAGAATATTTTGCATCTTCACCAAATGTAAAGGAATAGCATTCACATTGATAACAGGAACTATTTATCTCCTGAAAATAGGCCCTGTTTTTCTATCAAGATCTCATAAGCACTATTCCATTTCTACTCAGTGAATACAAAGCAATACAGTAAACATCTTAACAGTTTTTATAAATTAAGGTTCTCAATTTAAGAAAGTTACATTAAAAATACAGTAAATTAATATCAAAGTAAAAGTTAGTAAATTGTAAAAAAATAAAAATGCCAGCATAATCCATAGAGAAGAAAAAATATATTTTTATATAGATTCAGAAACCTGATTGTTTACAAAACTCAACGCAGCAAATAAAGTCTTCTGTATTTATAAAAAGGATGCACAAATGCCTATTTACATCCTTACCCACACCCTTGTGTGCATCAATACTGGTATATTCAATAGTTCCATCATGACACCTTTTAGGATCTTCTTTATATACTTTGTGAACTCCTTCAGGACAGTATCGGTAGGCAAGTCCGTAATCCACCAAGTACACCTAGTATTTTCCAAAAGAATAAATACAAAAAAATACGCCAAAAAAAATATGTAACTCCTGACCATTCTCATAACTTCTTAAAAAGTACTAAAAACGGTGAGGTTTTTGACTTTAAATAATCTTTTCTCAGTGCTTTATTGAGATTACTACACATGATTTGAAAACATGTCAGATAGGCTTTGTTATTTTCCATATAGCAGTCTGATCTGGAAGTAATTTCTTGCTGATGCAGAGGACAAGTACAGTAAAACAGTTAGTTACTACCAGTAAGATTAAATGGAAAAAAAAAATTAAAAGAAAAAAGTTCATAGAATTACAGATACACTTACTGTCCTACCCTCTTTAAAGTCTGCTGCCCCATTTGAACATTACAAGGGACTATGACTTCTCACTAACGCCACAGTTACTTTAAGAGAACTGAGATTATTTTACTTATTTTATGAGCTAAAACATTTGGGCAAGATGACATACATAATTCTGAAACTCTAATATGCAGTTTGAATAGTAAAGAGAGTTAAAAATGCAGAAAAATGAAAGACTTCCATAAATCAAGTGGAACAATCAACACTTTAAAAACCAATTTTTCCAAGTAACAGAACACTTATCTGATGGATTTCTTGAACAAAGGAATAAGGTAACAATGCAGACAGGCAAACATAATTTACCACTGTACTATATAATTTTAAGCTTCCACCTGCAAACACCTATTTGTGAATCACTTTTTTTTAATCTTGAGAATTTCTCTAGAATATTATTTAGGCCAAATAGTCAATTTGATAACTGTCCAGCAAAATGCATGAAAAAAATCGTAGAATATTAACTAGATACAAATGTCAAGCAGAAATAATGTTACCATATACATTCTTAAAAATGAGCTTCTGCTAGATTTCACAGGTTCAAAGCACTTGTGTTGTCAAATAGGAGGTTTAAAACATGAGGAATAAAATGCATCAGAAATACCTGATTAGGGTTCTTGTAACTCATAAGAAGGTTTGATGCCTTGATGTCTCCATGCACATATTCATGCTCATGGACGTATTCCAGAATATCAAGCTAACAAAACAAAATGCAGTCATATAAATGCAGTACCCAGCTCCACCCAGCAGAGGACCTGTACTCAGCACAAAAGTGGGATTTAACCGAAAGACTTACATGGGGAAAGCAGGTTGTAAAAATATATTTTTTAAACTTACTATTCTCAAGCCTAATTGTAGTACAGTTTTATGGGGAAATAGCTTTGCATTCTCTTCAAACATTTTCTGAAGATCTCTGCCAAATCGGTCCATTATCATAAATCGGTAACTAAATTCAAGGAAAAAAACAAAACAAAACAAGAAAACCAGGAAACTTACTGAATTGTACTTAGCAAAGTAGTTTATCTATGTGCTAATTGTACAAATTACTGACTGAAAACATTTCTCTCAAAAGATAAACTGCAGATACAAGGAAAACAAGTATGTGTGAAATACTTTTTTTTATTATTGGACATTAATTCTTAACTTTTTTACATCAGCTAGTCAAAAGTTTGTCCATCTAAAGAACTGTTTATTCCTGGCTATTTATGCAAGTATAACAAGTACCCTGACATACTATAAGCTGCCAGAGAATACTAAACCTCCTTTGCAGCACAGCTGTTTAGAGAAAGCCCACAAGGAATCAAGTACTGTTATATTAACAGACATAACATTCAAGTAACAAAACCCCTTCATGACATAGAACAATACTAGAAACTATACCTAGACTGAAGACAAATTTAACTAGCTATTTTAGCTAGTGAGCTAGATTTTAGATCAAAGTAAAAAAAAAAAAATCCCTAGGGAAAATAAAATAGATTTAGAGGGAGCACTAATTCCTTTGCATGTGTGAGTGAAAATACTCTTTAAGTGCACATCGCACCAGAAAAAAAACTTTAAAGGTAGTCATATTATTCAAGGATTTATACATTAGAAGTCAACTTTATTTTAATTTAAATATGACACGCTGCTAAACCACATACGTATAGCATCGCTCTGTTACAATACATTAGAAGTCAACTTTATTTTAATTTAAATATGACACGCTGCTAAACCACATACATATAGCATCGCTGTGTTACAGCAACACTGAAGACAAATGAAAACTAATTTGCAAAGAATACAGTAGACACTGAGTAAAAAACTGAGAGAAATGTACCTATTCAGTAAACACACACTGTTATAAACATGAAACTCCATAGCAGAAATTAAGATAGGTGGAAAATACATCTTATAAAGTAATCAATTAAAGGGGACAGTGGATAGGTGGAAAATACATCTTATAAAGTAATGAGGTTAAAGGGGACAGCAGTTATGGATGACATAAATCCCAGTATATGTCAACAAAAGAATATTCACCTGTTTCCATTTTTTGTATGTAAGCCGGAACCCCAATATCTCGGTACACCTAAGTATTTCAGTTTATGAGACTTAGTCCAACTCTGAACTGAAAATACAAATAAAGGTAAGTTAATGAATTTGCACCAGTAGAGACTTGCATAAAAAGGGAGTATTCACATTACTAACAGTTTCTGCATACGTGTGAGCTGCTTATTTAATGGAAACTTGTATGCAAAGTACACTGGAAATTTAATGACGCATCCACTGTAGAGACAGAGATGCAACTGACGTTTCAGTTTAGACAATACCATCAACACAACTATAAACAACATCTTACCTAATACCCTAGTTTTACTATATATCTGAATCAGATTTCAATAATTCAAAAAAAATTTTTTAAATTACCTAAACAGATTCCCTTAAAGTTTGACCTTACCCCTGTAGGCTCTATTTTCCTAAATGCTTGTAATTCATTAAAAACATTTTAATAGACTGCTTACTTTCATCTGGCTTAGCAGCTCGCATGTAGAACTTTAACTCAGTAAAAAGAGGTCCATTCTGGCTGGGTTCCTTTAAGACAATTTGAAATTAGTTAAAAACTGCTCTGTTAGTATCTAATAATTATTAAAAGCTCAAAAACCGTAACATCCACCCTATAAAAACATATTTTCCCTCAAATGCTCTACCCAGTGCTGATAAACACAAAGAAAGATTGGCTTTAAAAAATTATTTTTATTATAAATTTCATAACATTATGGGTGTCAAATAATACTTTCCCATAACTAAAGATTAAAGAATCACAAATTAACTGAAAAGTATAGAAATATTACGAATAATTGGCAGCAAAAGTTTAGCAAAGAACATTAAACAACAGTCACTATCTCAGATTTTCCAGATTATAGCTGGATGATGGAAAAATCTTAACAAAAGTTAAATTCTTGCTGAACTTAAGGTATTTTGTTCTCTTCATACATTAGTTGATTAAGGTAAAAATTACAAAGGATTTCACAATTTCTCTTTTAAACTAAATTATAAGAACTACACCTATCCTGACCTCAGAGTCTATCTTTTATTTAAGCTAACAGAAGGTATTTCAGTTCTATTTTCTAGGGACAAATCTATGGTAACCACATATTACAAGTAAACTGCAAGAGAGAAATTGGTTTGAAAACAGCAAAGCTTTGAAATACTGCAAAAATTGCAAATGGGCAAGTACCCTGACTGCATTTCCAGAACTTAGCACAGAAAAAAAAAAGTGATTTAAACTCTTGCAATTTCTGATTGATTTTGAGATAAGCTTAAGCAATTTATTTTAGTCTAGTTACTCATATATGTCCAAATTCATTTTACCATAGTGAAAATACCCATTTTGGAATATCCTATGCCTTAAAAAAAACTAACAAAAACAAATACATATGATCACTTGCAAAGAAACCCAGAAAGAATATGATTGCATAATATTAGCAAAAGTTCCAAGATATGTAACATCAATCTTTAATATTTTTAATTGTAACTTTTAAATGCAGATGCAGTGACCCAGAAAATTGCTAAAGGCCAGACTGTACCACTCAGTTAACAGAGGTTTCCTGTCGTCTGACATTAAGGAAGCAATGTAAAGGGATCAAACACACAGATGAACGTGGGGTTTGTGTGCATCTGACGTATTGGCTCAGAGGCAGAGCAGGAGGAGCGGTGAGAATGAGAGCAGACACCAGCTTGGGCACCACTCCTGGGCCTGGACACTTGATTACACAGCTACTGCCTATCTCCACCTCCCCTTCTCCAGCAGCATTGCCCTGATAAACGAGGAGCCAAGACAATGGTTTTCAGGCCCCTCCTTGTGGAACCAATATTCGGACTTAAGCCATGAACCAGCCAAAAAAAAAAAAACCCAACTAGACCAACTGATCAGTGCACATAAACTTTAGTACATGTATATTTACTTTCAGTTAGTTTATTTATCCATTATGGACAACAAATTAGATTATCTATACAGAGGAGAAGGGTTAAATAGCTCAATTCTTATACTGCAGTTATCTCGAACAAACATTACTTAACCTATTCACTTGTTCCTGTGTAGCATGATCCATTAATACTCTAACTTAATTAGAATATAAATTATACATGTTATTTTGATTCAATTTACATCAGTTTGAAAAATGTTATTGTCTTACTAAAACATAGCAAAAACTGTAGGTGTTAAAAATTCTTAAAATATTTATCTTTACATAAATTATTCCACCAAAAACTATGTCTCAGTGTTGAAAAAAAGATGTATATTTCTCAAGATGGAGCAAATGCTGAATATCTGGTATCTTTTCATACTTGAGGGGATGGATAAATGATTTAACCACAAAACAGATCTTCATATTGACTATGAAGCTGTTTCCCCATAATAACAGTAACTCTACATGCAGATAAATAAATGCATACGCTATGTTAAAAAAGCTCTTGTAATGATGTCCAATATTTGCCATACTAGTCATCCTATAATGTGCTAAAACCAGAAAGACTTCAAACACAAATTTCTACAACTTTATGCCTAGGGTCATTCTAAACACATGATTTGCAAAACCGAAATTAAAGTCTAATTAGAAAAGATATCATAATGAAAGAGATTATGGAGTACGTGTCGAAACCCAACAAATTTCTTCAAGTAGTATTTTAAGAATTCTGATCTTTTTCAGTCAGCAATTTAATGAAGTGTTATTAAACTCTGTATCCACTCCTGAACAATGACATCTGAAAGGTCCACATGTTAAAAAGCATTTCCTTTTTAACTAAAAACTGTGATTCATTTCATACTGCTCAGACATCAATACTATGAGGATATGTCAAAGACTAAGCCAATTTCCATCCTGCTTTAATAGCTTAATTTGAAGAACATTACTATAGAAGCACATATTTTGTTAAACACTAATAATTGTTCAAAGCTGTTAACCACTTTGCTTCAGCTGATGGATCAACTAGAATTCACCCAGGCATCAGAAAATAGGCCCTTATCTGTGGTTGCGTTATACTAGACTGTAGAGGCATAATATGTTATGGGTCATTTGTGAGGGCAGCACGAAGACTGGGGCTACTCTTTATTGCCATAAAGACAAAATTACAAAAGAAATTAAAAGCAAGTAGTCATCTGGGAGATTAGCAATGGAGGTATTTACAAACTGCTGCAACAAAGTGAGCCTACCATAAAAGCAACCCAGAAGTTATGGCAACTCTTCTGATATTCAGAGCCCAAAGTGGAAGAGAAGCAGATGGACAGGTTTCAAACTCAGGGGAAGAGGAGGACAGCAATTACTCACAGCATAAAATAATGCATATCTGATGATTTGCCAAGCAAGTCAAACTGGATTCTTCCATGAAAGTTAAATGGAGCTCCACTTCCTGATCAGTCCAAACTCATCAGGAGCCAGTAATTAGGAGCCATTGCCTTTTGTAGGCAAGCCACTGCTGGCAACTGGAACGTCTATCATCTACCTCTAAGAGGCCACAGCTCCTGCATAACGGACACCCCCTGCCCACGATGGCGCAGCTTGGTCGTACAAAAGCAGGTTGCCACCATGCAGCAGCTGCAGGCTGGGACCCCTTCTCTGTGTGGAATTCCTGCCCACAAACACCCAAGGCAGCAGCAGTCTGCTGATGTTCAGCGTGTGACTGTTTGGCATTTCCATCGTCAGCAACGCTCTTTTCAGAAGTGGCAACGTTTCGGAAAGAGGGTCGTCACCAACAATATCTTGGGGTGCCTGAAGAGTATCAAAACCAGTACTCTAGAGTTTCCCTATAGTCAGCAGATATAAATATCAAGATTAAAGGCACACGCTAACTAAAATGTATTTTATTCTAAATTAACTTGATCTTTTACTTTCAGGAACAAATGTTAAAAGTATAAATACATTTACATAAGTGGCCATCTATTGCAGTAAAGCATTTCTCAGTATCACCACGTAGTTTAACAAAATAAAAGATTAAAGCATTGCAGTTCTGAACTGTGCTGGAGAAATAACTTTTTACAATGTGAAGTTCTTGTACAGTTTTCTGTTATTTGCTTTTGTCACAGGAGCAGAAGTACCACCATGGTAATGAATGGTCTGGATCTACCAGGGATATTCCTATGCTCCCAGTTTATTTTTACTAAGAATTTATCAGGGAATCATACATAATGATAGGATCTATACAAAATAATACAGCAAGATTTAAGAAAAAATACTGTATACCTAAGGAAGAGGACATTACAGCCAAATCAAGTTAAATAAATCTTTTTTATTTTATGATTAAAAACATAAAAAACATTCAACTATTAAAACCAATTTGCTGATTTGCTACAATGGGCTAAAAATGAGCTATCAACAATGTTTTTTCTTCTCCCTAATCATTAGGTTAAAAAAATTCTATGTTAATGCCATTTTAATTCAGTAGAAATTAGAATACGTATGTGTTTTATGATAAAACATTTAAAGGACTTTATATCTGTGGGGACGTCAGGAATCAAAGTTTTGCTGTTTGTACTCCCAAGCCATCTGTCAGCTTACCAACATCCAGTGGTGAGCAGCAGTTCACACAGACTCACTGTTGAATCACAGAAATTCTCCAAAAGCTAGCCAGATTTCATTCATTTGGTGATATTTGGGCTGCTTACAGGAAGCAGCAAATGAAACAGAAACTCATCTATTTCATGAACCTTTATGAACTTCACTGATGTTCCACCCTCAGACATGAGTCCCAATTCTCTGCAGTGTTCCTGCACACCACACTTATTTTAAACAGCACTATGCAACTGCATTATTTTTAGTCAGAATATTTTTTAAATTACACATGGTATTCTAGAACAAACATTTTCAAGTTGTGAAGTAAAGATTCAAATGCTCTCTTACCACTTTTGCAACATAAGGTGCATCACTGCCAACCGACTTTGAAGAATTAACATCAGCTGTTAAAAAGGAAGTGTTTATTAGTAGTAGGAGAGGGAACTATCACAAAACATACACTTATTTACTATGCAGCATGGACAAACAAACAACAAAGCCATTAAGTACTGATGTGAACATATATCAGTACCTTTGACTTTGGTACGAGAACTACTCTATATGGCAAGACTACTCTACACAGACATGGTCTTGCATTGCCCCTTCTGTTTGAGGAGTACAGGCAGTTTACTAAATAAAGGAGGTCCTTTTTATAATTCCACAACTTTTGCCTACTCAATAGCATTTATTTTGTTTTCTAGGACTGCGATGAACATACACAGTTGCAGACATAAAGATGATAAACATTCTCTCTACTCTTTTGCCATGTCACATAACCAAAACTGACTTTCTGTTCCTACTAAGCTGTTGCTATTTGTGACAGCAGATACAGGTATGAAGGGCATCAAGTCAGGCAAGCTGGAAGTACAGGAACAGTCAGAGGCACAGCTTTGTGCAAATGATGGGGAAGCAAACAGACAGCAAGCTTTGGCTTGAACAAAGCAGGAATTCTTAACACGAAGGACTACACAATTTGAGTGAGCTGGAACTCAAGTCTCAGTAAATTTAGTAGCTCATTGAGCAAGGCTGAGTAAGTACTACAGAGCTTCTTTGGCAAGAAGCCACCCCACTGGTCCTGTTTTTCTTCTTAATCCACTTATGCTGCAGCCTGTTCACTTTGAAAGCAGGACGGCTTATTAATTATTTTTTTTTTCAACTCAGTATGAATTCCGTGCAACTTTTTCCACCAAGAGGAAAAAGACCATAAATGCATACAAAAGAAAATCTTATTATCATGATCACATTAACTTTCATACCTTCAAAATTGTTTGGAACATGACTAGGGGCAATCAAGGTTTTTAATTCCCTGAGGTATTCTCAAGATCTCTCTTATCCATTCATCTGTTCAAATAACTAAGCACAGACCACTATCCACTAAAAGTCTTCCTTGGATTCAATAAACAACATTGCAAAACAAGATTAGTGCTGAGGCTTTAAACTGTGAATACAAGATTTCAGCTTGTTTTGAGCATTGATTACATAAAAAAAGCATATGACACACCTCAGAAGTTCATGAGGCAATGAAAAAGTCCAAAGCAGCACCAAAGTGAAAACCAGCCAAAATACTGGCTAATCAGTAGCCTCCATAGAATATGCTTAGACACTTTCAGTTCAGAATGTGTGACATAAGGACACCCATGCAAAAAATCCCTTCTTTCAGCCAGACCAAAAAATCAAATTTAAATAAATGCTAAGCTATACATTCACTGCTAAAAAGTAATAAAGATTTTGGTTTATAAAAGTGAATGAACTACCACCCGAATCTCAAAGAACCACAGTTCCTACAATGACAATTTGTCCACTCTTGTCATTTTTTTCCAAGACCATGAACCAAGCTAAGGTTCTAGTGAAAAATACCACTTGAAGACACTGCATTTCTAACTTAGGGTCAATTTTTCATTGCTTTGAATAAGGATAAACACCTCATTCTTCATTCTGAAGCATTATCAAAGATAATTACACTTACCAAGGTATAGGCGTCCAAACCCTCCTTGCCCTATAGGGGCACCTAATTTCCACTCTTTTCTTGATGTATCTGCTAGAACCTCCCCCACAGCAAACACTTCAGCAAGTTTCCTTTTTGCAGGGGCTCTTTTTCTAGCAGTCTTATTATATGGCATTTTTCCTAGAGGGAGAGAGAGGAAGGGAAGGAAAAATAATAACAAAAAAGCACATGCTTACATGCTTACCAGATATATTTTACGTAGAAATCTGTTAGAAGAATGAAAAAGTATGGACTGTTTAAGTTTTAATTTGTTACTACAAAGATACTCTAAAAGAAATGCAGTAGTTTCACTGCCTGAATTCTAAGTAAAAGACAACTCATTTTTCCAGGCATCATAAAAAAATTTGAGAGCAAAAATCTTAAAAAAAAAAAAAAAAACCCAACAAAAAAACCCACAAACCTATCAGGAGACTTAGTATGCTAGAAAAAAAATCAGAATCTATTGTACTTAATCAATCACAACCAATCATAGGTCTAAACGTAGAAAAAAGTAAACTAATGAAATAAAGCTCATTAGTTTTCCTGAAGAACATATAAAAAACAGTTAAGCCATTCAATTAATTATTTTTACCTCTAATATACCTGCAAGCAACAAAAATGAAAGTCTGCTTGTTGTTCACAGAGCAGCATTTAGTGGATCATGAACAAACTAGTACATAACTGCCTATTTTGAGATCCTAAATGTAAAAGTACTGCCGTTGCCTTCTCCCACCCTCAGGTCTCAGGTAAGCAATGTTTCCAGAAATAACGTTAACAGCCGACTGGAACCAAACACGTGCATCTTTGTGCAGAACAGGTCTCATTTTGAGCAAATAAACGTTTTGAGTTTTTAGGAGAGCCAGATTTTGATTCAATAAGAACTCACTGAATATGCAGCCATGATATGGCAAAGAGTGCACGAGATCTCTTTACATGAAACGCCTTCATGACATCTTCTACAAGGAACTGATCTTTCCCTCTACCCTATGAAGATACGAGGCATACAAATAGAGCCACAGTTATTTTCTAAAAGATACCATTCTGACTGGTAGGATTTTATTACTAGTATTTTATTTTGCTTGGGGAAGCAGAAGGAATATTAATACACAACTCAGGATGTTTCTGGATGGCAAAGTATCTTTTTTCCTAGTCTAGATACTCAACACAATAACCCTAAAGCCAAATGCACTTACATCAGTCTTCCCCTTTTCATTTTCATGTTCCTCTAGGACTTTTTTTTAATTTCCCAAATAGAAAACTACATAACTATGACAGCTGTTCCAAAGTGCTCCTCCCTCTACAAGCTTCTTTTCTGACTGGGTAGTATCTTCATGAAATTTTCTTCCCCAAGTAATGTCTGTCACTCAACTAACATCTGGAGAGAGAAGCCCATACCCTCTTCTCTACATTTCTCCCATTAATAAAAGCAAGAATAACTGTCAAGTTTCCTGAAAATGTTATTCTGTATACTAATACTCAAGTCTGCAGCTATGACTGACTAAATCCCTAGGAGTAGAACGTGACAATGGATGGAACACTCCATGGCGATGGGATGTGCCCAAAGAGCTCACTGAACAGGAAAGAGACTGGCAGGTGGCCTTTGTTTTTATGTAAACAGCTAAACAACAGTTGAGTGGAGCTCAAAATTGTTAAGTGAAACAAACAGTGATGTAAATGTCTCCCCAGGTTAGCCAGGCCAGTGTGATGGGAGTGAATAGGAGGCTCAGCCCAACATAAGAGTATAAAAACTAAACAACTAGCAAAAGAATTCTGAAGAGAGCAATGGGTTTGAACTGGTTTCATCCCAGGTATTCCTTCCCAGTGGCTGGGGACACCAGCAGCATGACAGTAAGTACATTATAGAGACCAATAATGGGAATCACATTGGTATTGTGAGTGAGCTGCGCATTGCAATTGCTATACGTTGCAAAGTGTAATTTACATTTGTATTGTTTTCAGTATATTTTATATCACTCCTAAATCAGGAATCCCATATAACATCAACTGTCTTCAAATATGTAAATTAGATATGACATATTATGCCCCCCATAAGTGGAAGAGCTGAAAGAACCTGGTCAGAGAGTATCGGACTCTGCCAGCAAGCTGTCTGCAGCCACCACAGTCATTCAATATAGGAATAAACACAGAAGAGAAGGATTCCATGCCAAAGATAAGTTCTGCTTTTTCAGGTTTCTTACTAATCTGAGAAGTACCTTTGTGTCATAGAACCACTTCTGAATGTGTTCTGCAGTTAAACAAATAACTTCAACGAAACAGTATTAAGAAATACCAGTCTCTTCCTGTGATGCAGTTACTTATCAATACCTACATTGCACAAGCTTCCTCACTACCACAAACCAGGATGTTTTAATTCTGCATTTCTTTCACACATTTCCACTTACTTCTATACAGTAACATTCTTCCCTATAATCAAGATAAAATTTAAGTGTAAAATGCCAAAACTGTAAGATTAACTTTACCCACATCTTTTTCCATACCCTGTCTTCAAGAAACTCCTCTCTTTACACCTCTTCATCTTTTTTTTTTTTTTTATTATTATCTTCAAGGACTGTTCTTCAAGTAAGGTTCTTTCTCCAGATTTTCTCCAAGAGAAAAATGGGACTTCCAAGCACCAAATCCAAGTCCAGCTGTCTCAGCTAAGACCACACCAATGAGAACATAATGGTGTCAAAGCACCAGAAGGAACGTAGAGTAGTGGGAATGGCTACCTGTTGATATCACTTACAAGAGCAGGCCAAAAAGATCACAGCAGACCTTTAAGTAGCTTCTCAGGACACCCTGATCAGGAAAATAACTGAAACAAAGGACAGACTGAAACCGTAAGTAGCAGCAATGGGAAAATAAACCAGAAGCCTGGAGCCCCAAGACTGACTCAGATAAGGAGAAAAAGAAAGTGCAAAAATCGGCAGTGTTACTAATGACTCAGATGTGGGACAAAATTACACTCACTGTCATCCAAGGGGTACAAACACGTATGCAAAACTAGCATACCATCCTCAAGCTAAGAACAATGTTAAGAGACATGAAGAGGGCTTGAAGGACTGCATCTCTTGACCTCTAAGTTACTACAAATAATTCCAGTGAGACTGGGACACATGCACTTAGGTGCCCAAATGCTGGACAGGCTGCTCTCCAGTAAAAGAAAAATGTGTAGTCTCTTTTTCAATAAAGCTAGAAAGCCAATGATATAAAACTATTGATACACTTCACATCTTTGACATTCACAGTGAGTGTCTTGATATTAGCCTCGCTTAAAAGGGAATTAAGTTTACTTAAAATAGCTCTTCAGGAGTGTTAAAGAAGGAGCTGGTGTTTCCATCTTTCACCCTCCCTCCTTTTTTTTGTTTAACATGGTCAATAATTGTATGCCTGAAGGTATTTAGTCGAAAAAAAGATATTAATGACAACTTCCCTTTATCCATAAAAGCAAAAATTCAAAACGGACATAAGTTTGAACGTCCCCAGCTGGGAACCCTGCCCTTAACAAATACACTAGATACACATACATGGTTTCTTGGCTGTCTATATTCATATCCATCTGTTAAGATGGCACTGTGCCTACTTACAAGTTGGTCAAACTATCAGTAGGCCATAGGTGCCAAACACTGATCGCTTTCAATGGGCAGCATGCACAATACTAAGCACTCACTCTTTTACAAAAAAGCTGTTATCCATGGAAATATTTAAGCAATGGCTGCACATGCTTTCACATTTATTTGGATAAATCCATTCAAGGACCTTCTATTGCTTGAAGCTAAAAACACTTGGAGACAGCAAAAAATTTCTACATGAAAATATAGAACCAGGGGAAAAAAAGAGCAAAATAATGAAAAAAGATAATGACATTTTAGTGCGAATTCTATCATTTTGTGCACTTTTCAACTTGCGATACATGCAAAACATGGGTTTGTCAGGAAACTTATGAACAAGCAAACACGATGCAGAGCTGCATGCTGTACATTGCACAACTGGAACAAAGTCATCTACTTCTCCCTAAAATCAACTTCTAAAATTCACATATGCACACAAAAAAATAAAATTAAAAAAAAAAAAAAAATCACCTTTAATTTGCCTGCATCTCAACTACCTGTCTCCATCAGCAAGTGGAAATATTTTCTATCCCACAGGTATTGTGAAGATTAATTCATTAGTGCCTGCAACCACGCTGAAGTCCTTGGAAACAGAGTGCCATCCAAGTCAAGTACTGTACTATCATTCAAGTATCAGGCAGACCTGACCCTACTTAGCTAAGGTATCTGACAAGAACAATTTTCAAGGTGCATGATTGTAAACAGCAGCATTTCATGTGGCTACAATATGCTCAAAACAAAGATTTTGCTGCTAACAAGTATGAATAACAGAAGTCTATTTGTCTAAACTCTCTCCAAAAGCCTCTTAGTACTACAAAGGCTATTTCTCCTCCTTCTCCTGTATAAAACATCTTGGAAGAAACTGAATACACTGTACTTGAGATATGCAGACAATTTTGCATCGGTAGCACTATTAGTGGTGTTATCTTTACAAATGTTGTCTGCAATGGTTGCTACTCTAGCGATACTTGAACTCTTGGAATAAATATGAATAGCCACTTCTCAACTTGTTTTGGCAACCATTCTCAATAAAACTCTGAAATTAATACAAATCAAATTTATTTTGCAGAAAGTATTTCTGCTGTGTGCTAAGTCAGACTGTTTTCTTCCTGATCCTCCTCTTTTATTCTCTGGAAATTGTCATTTTTACGGTTATTTATCTCAGTAGGACCTATTTTCATTCTCAACACGGACAAGGCATGCTGGTGACCTGCGCTGCTCTTCATGAATAGGTAGTCCCAGCAAGACCTGAAATCTATGCATCATTAATACTGATCATCAGTCATATCAAGACATGTAAGTCTGCTTGCAAAGAAGGAAATAAAGACAAGCAATAAACAAAAAGAAGTTTTTCTCAAGCACTGGGAGGGAAAGAATATGATAGTTTAAAACTTCTGAATACTGTAGAACTGTTTCATAGGAGTGACCACCAAAAAAAAAAGTATCATAAGTATCAGTGACTTGTAATAACAAGTGACATAAATGGTGAATAAAGACTTTCTTGCAGAAGTTGGACATTCTGTGACCAGTCTATCATTGTGTTACATTGTTGACTACTGCTATAATCTCATTTCCTGGCGATTAAGATACCTAGCAATTAATGGTACTTTGGAAGAAGAGGAGCTAGAGTTCTTTCCCCAAGAAATAAGAAAAAGTCTTTTTAGACAAAATGAATAAATGTACATTCGAGGACCACAATTAATGAGAAGCAATTAATCACAATAGCACCATACTGGGCAAACGGAACCTTTTTTTTTTTTCCCTTCATTTGTTTAACAAGCACACTGTTTTGTGACAGACTTTTATAGAATGCAGCTTCTTCAGAGACAGGAAATAGTCATTTACAAGAGGAATTACTGCATTGCTAACTAATTTTCAATTGCTTTCTCAAGAATATATTTTCATCTTCTGAACAGTATTAAAGATTCTCCTGAAAATCCTGAGCATTTCTGAGATAGTTACTGCAACAAAAAACACATTGAGCTTTATAAGGTGCCAAATTATCTGTGACTCCAAATCACCTCACCACCAAACCAACAGCAAGTACCTATGCATGCGAGACACTTAAAGGTTTTACAATAGTTTGGCATACTGTATAAAAATCATCAGCTCTGAAATTCATTAGGAATCCTACCTCATTTGAAAATTATCCCCAAGAATTAAGTGGACAGCTTATTCCTATAGAGGAAAGCATAAGTCTTTTGACACAGGAGTAGCTACAGAAAGCTTCACAATGTTATATTTTTGCTAATGATAAAAAAGGTCTATAGAATCCCTATTATTTAATAAAAGTCTTAAACACAAATTGAAAACCAAAGAAACCAGGCAGAAAGAAACTGCAATCACATAAGTCATAAACAAGGAAGGCAAATGGCGAGAATTAGGAAGTGAAGAAAAACCACAACCACTGACAAGACAGAAACCAGCTTGGCCCAGTTCTGTCACAACAGGCCTGTCCTGATCCTAAAATTGGTGATTTTTATTTGTGATTTGTAGGTTTGTACTAAAAAAAACCCCTAAAAATACTATGTTTAGTTTAAAGGAAAACTCAGGAATGCCTCCCAACCAAGGTGCTATTTTGTTTGTTAGCCACACTGGAATGTTCCTGAAAGTGACAAACCTCTAAGTGGCACTGAGTATAGCTTTGACTCCACCTCGCTTTACCGCGAAAAAAACACCCAACAAAACTCACGAAGGAAAGCAACTTAGGCAGCTGCCACTAAAGGCAGCTTTAGAGGAAGCAGAGAAGCGGGGGTGCAGCGGAACCCAAGGGTGAAAATGCACTTTTACCCACTTGCCCCCATTCTCTCCCCTCCGGCCTTCCCTACCGCCGACGGGAGACGAGAGGCACAGGCCCCTAGAAAAACCCGGCCGGAGCCGCCGGACAGGCCGAAACAGCTCCCCACAATTCTCCTCCTAATTAAAAAAAACCAAACAAATAAATAAAAATTACACCCCCAAAAGCAGACGCCAGCTTCAAATACCTCTTCCGTACTCAGGCCCAGCCGCCGCTCCTTCCGCCCCGTCCGAAATTCCCGCACTCCAAGCGGCCCTGAGGCGCCCCGCCCGCCCCGGAGCTCACCTCCAAGCATCGCCCGCACCCATTGGTCCGCTGCGCAGCAGAAGGCCAGCCCCAGCCGTGACTTTGGGGCGCGGTGGCTGCTGGGAAGTGTAGTCCGTGACCGCCGCAGGCGGCCGCCTGCGGCGGTCACGACTACACTTCCCAGCAGCCACCGCGCCCTCCATGGGCCAAGAGCTGAAGCAATTTGAAGGGGGGCTGCGCCAAATATCGGTGGTTTAAGCCAAAAATAAGTTTGTCAGGTTGATGCCATGCGATGATAACCCCTGTCCGGGAAACAGGGCAAAACAGGCCACCAGGTGTCCGGAGGATGACCTAAAGCAGCAGTTCTCCATCTTGTTTGAGTGATGTCCAGGCCAAAAAAATGACCCCTCCTGCGCCAGAACCTGCACTTGCCCATTAACTCATTACACACCATTGCACACCTCATGGTTTTACCTGCTTGCCCCTTACGATTTTACCTTCTGTGGTCTCTCACGGTGCGATGGAGCTTCTCCCCACTCTGAAGCAGCTTTCTCTCTACGCTTTGAAAAAGCCTGCATTTATTTAGTCCTGACTTGCTTTAGTTTTTTTAACAGCTTCTGTGATACTTAAATTGCTTTGAGTGTACAGGAACATTTGGCAAAACTACTAATAATGGCAAAGGTTTATGTAAAAGAACCCATGCCTGGATTCTGACTCTTTCCTCTTCTGATTCTCTTTCCTCCCCATCCCAATCTCTTTTTCTTCAGGTGCAAGTCAAATCATACAACATTGGTTCATCTGGCAGGTCTGATCCATTTGTTATCCCATGTCACTACATCTCCTGTTGTCGTCAGGTACAAATGCGTGCACACCCCACTTCCCTCTGCCAAGCTGTGAAGTGGGAGACAGGCATGGCAGATTTTGTGTGCAGGTCTGGAGTCCTCAATATAAGAAGGACATGGACCTGATGGAGAGGGTCCAGAGGAGGGCCACAAGGATGATCAGGGGGAGGGAGCGCCTCTGCTACGAGGACAGGCTGAGGGAGCTGGGGTTGTTCAGCCTGGAGAAGAGGAGGCTCCGGGGTGACCTAATAGCAGCCTTCCAGTACCTGAAGGGAGCCTACAGGAAGGCTGGGGAGAACCTGTTTAGAAAGGCCTGTCGTGACAGGACGAGGGGCAATGGCTTTAAGCTGGAGGGGAACAGATTTAGATTGGAGATTAGGAGGGGGTTCTTCACTGTGACGGTGGGGGAGCACTGGAACAGGTTGCCCAGGGAGGTGGTTGAGGCCCCATCCCTGGAGATATTCAAGGAGATGCTTGATGAGGCCCTGGGCAACCTGGTCTAGTTGGGGGTGTCCCTGCTGACTGCGGGGAGGTCGGACTAGATGACCCTTGGAGGTCCCTTCCAGCCTGGGAAATTCTATGATTCTATGATTCTAAAACAGGGATCTTGGAGATGAGGCAGGAAAATAAAAGGATAATGGGTTTGTGTTGTTAATTTGCTGGGGGTTTAAAACCTTTAAAAAAAAGCGTTATGTTCTCATGGCTAGCATCTTCACATGCTGCAATTTTAGAGATAGTTAATAGCTTAAAACAACTATCATTCCATAGTACATTTATCATGACAGTACATGTATAGGAGATTTCCTTGAAAACTTGGGCTACGCTAGGAATAATAGATATGCATACTGGAAATCCTGGGTACTTATACAGATGTTCAAGAATCTGATGTGTTCTGAATGTTCTAGGGTATTACTGCTCATAAGGAAGAGCAAAAGATTGTTTGAAAGAAATGGAGCACATTACCACACATGATAGCATTTCATTTGAAGTACCTTCATCTCTAATATTGGATTACTGGGATCATGAAAACATTTTAAGATGGTGATACAGAAAATAAAATGAAAAATTTAATAGATACTCCATTCATTCCTTTAGTGAAAAGCTGTTCCTCAGGCTGTCAGTCTGAAAGCAGTCTTAATAATAACACCATGGAGATCTAAAGTAAATTCTGCTATCAAATCTAAAAGTTTGGCAAAAAATATTATTTTTCTTGCATGAAGAGAGAAGCCCACACCTTATTCTGCCTCTGATTTTTCTCTTTTGAGCCAAAATAATCAGTTCTATTTTAAGCAAAAGGTACAATTTCAATATACCCATCCTACTTCTTATTAAGAAAAGCATAAGATTCTGCCTATGAAGTATCGCAGCAGAGACTTTCATGTATTTTGTTTCCATACACTAAAGGGTTGGGTTTTTGTTTAGCCTGTCTGGATGCATTTGCTTTAATACTGCTACAGCTGTATATATTCTTCCAAGTATTAACCAAATCCAAAGTGGCCACAGCTTTTCTCAGATGTTCCCTGCAAACTGTCAATTGTTTGACTAGGTCTCAGAAAAGCAAGTATTGACCAAACAATCAAAAGCATAGGATGGGTTTCTTATTATCATCCTTCACTGTAAAAGCATTCCTGGAATGTGCTGACTAAAACTTTCAAATATTTCAGATTTGTTAATTGTGTTTGATTCATCTCCAGAGAAAGGACTTTATATCTTTTCCTTAAAAGTTCTCTAATCTTAAATGAAATGGGAAATCAATCTCTGTGTGAGCTACAGATACAGCTGTTAAGAAGAGTTCAAATGCTACTTTTAAATAGTAGTAAATATGCAATATATACTGTGCTGTAGTATATAAGCAGTTACATAGTTTCAGTTTAGCAATGGGGATAAGAAGTATGACATTTTGAATATGGCTTGACAAGAACGCTTGAAGAGATAGTGATCAAACTACAGTATGTGTTCTTCTAAACCATCTCATAAAATAACCTAGATTAACCTTGAAAGTTTTCAGAAGACTGGTGAATCTCTAGAGTAACTGAAGAATAGCCATTTCACAAATGGCTATTCTTTCAGGAGAGCTACATGTACTCATCAATTCCAGAAGACACGTAAGTTACATCCTCATTACTAGGAGATTATTAAGGATGTTCCTCAAAAGACTCAAAATAGCACAAAGAACATTTGAATCCTCCTACCTCACAAAAAAAAAAAAAAAAAAGTTAAATGTTCCCAATCATTTAGCTTCACAATTTCATTCTACAGTAAGAAAACTGAGGCATAGATCATTAAAATATTTGCTTAAGGTCTTCAGGGATTATTAGGGAAGGTGAGAAATGTAGCCCAAATCTTTTAAGCGGGTTCAGTTCTTTCACAGAAGGCTGTGTAAAATGTGACATAGGAATGCAAAAAAAACCCAACAAATAAGAGATTACCACATGTCTGCAGGTAGTGAGAGAGTGTGTTCTCCCTTGGTTAGGCACATTTCTGCTTTAGCATAGAATTCAGGTGATTCATGGACTAAAGGTCTGCAAGGTATCAGAAGGAAACCAAACACATCCTGAGCTACATCAAAAGCAGTGTGGCCAGCAGGCTGCGGGAGGTGACTCTGTCTCTCTGCTCCACTCTTCTGAGACCCCACCTGCTATGAGAGTGGTGAGGCACTGGAACATCCCAGAGAAGGTGTGGATGCCCCATCCCTGGAAGTGTTCAAGGCCAGTTTGGATGAGGCTTTGAGCAACCAAGTCTAGTGGAAGGTGCCCCTGCTCATGGCAGTAGGGGTGGAATTAGGTGATCTTTAAGGTCGCTTCCAACTGTAACCTTTCTATGATTCTGTGATACTGGAGAACAAAAGATGCTTTTCCACCTTTAGATGCAAGTAAGCAAGCAACAATCTAGAAATGTAAAAATAATACAACATTTCCTTTAAGTTTTGTTCTTGAAACTTATAGCCATAATATCTCACAAGATTGTTGTTCACTTCTATATAAGAGGATTAAATGACCTTTGGAATTAAAAAGTTTGGATTTAAATGAAGCAGTGGTATTTATACATGGTGCTTTTCATATTTCCACTCTTCCAAATATTGTAGAATTAAATGTCTGTCTCAGAACTCCAGCTTGTATTTCCTGTCTGCAGTCTTTTTTATTTTTCTACTTTGCAAAATAAGCCCTTATACATTTCACAAACATCTTGCCATACTACCCACAATGCTTTAAAAAAAAAATAAAAAAAACCAAATAAATTGACAATTCTAAAATGAATGGGGAGACTGTGCCACCACAAATGGTTTTCATAAAAGAGTACATATGCACTGCACTCAGCCATCCTAACTGGGGTTTGAGGACCACAGACAGGAGTAGAGATTAGAGATTACTGTTCCTAAAAATCACCATGGTATCTGATTCAAATTACAGTCCTCTTGAATTGCTACACCAAAAAAGTTTTGCTAAAAACTTTGATGGTCAGAGGCCATAAACAGTTTGAGAAGGAACAGTGGTACAATCACGTTCCAAGAAGCAGTTCTTGACTCAGTAGCCCTGTGTTGCCATCCGCCCACAGTCTACCTGCTGTGGTGTACAACGAATTACACTTCCCATCATATTTCTGTGTTCTCCTGCAGTGTGAGTATACTGACACTAGGGAAAAAATGTAGTTACTGCAAACTTTCTGTTTTTCCTCTCATTCACATTTCACACTATTTTCTTCAGTGGAAAGAAGTGTATAATTTAAGTGAAGGCTGTGGGTTTTTTCCTCTAATGTACTTTTATTAAATTTTTAAAAGATAATCACTATTCTCTAAGAATAGCGGTATGGTGCTCCGGAGTTGTCTTTGTTCATCCATTAATATACATTCTAAGAGTATTTAAGATGATCTGCCTGGTAACTTCAGAGTTTGTGCGTATTTTAGGAGACCAGTGAAACATCCTACTGTGTCTGCATGCTCTTCAAAAGTAGCTAGGAACAAAATTGGTTTTGCCACGCGTTTAAGATCTTTTCAGGTGTCTTTATAACAAAAGTAATTTTATAACAAAACTTATTAGCAATAGCTAATTTTTGTTCTAATGACTCTTTTTTGTATTTGATTAGGTAGGAATTTGAATTTTTGTTTATTAATTCCTTCAGAATGCAGTGAATAAGAAACCAGAGAGAATCAACTATCATTTTGAATATTCAATCCATTTGATGAGACAGTTTTATTGCTCAATAAAGTTATTATGCATCTGTCTAGCAGATTACACATGAGATAAGGCTGTCACCTAAGTTCTCCTCACCAAAAGAAGGTCCAATATTGTTTCATAATAGGATCATGTTCTTAAAGAACTTCATAAAAATCACTTCAGCAAATAAATGTTTACTCATTTTTACAAATGAAGAATCAGACATAGAGATGCTGAGTGAAATTTGCTTACCTAGATGTGCTGAAGGAAATTTCTAATAAATGTCAAAGTCAGACCCCAGTTTCTTGACTCCTTTTTCTATATTATGAATTACAAAACCATTATTAATTGTACTGTTCAAAATGTTAAATTCAAAATTAGGATGCTGAGGCAGGAAAGTTCTTTGTAAATCTTGCAGTTCTTTGAAAATATCCTCTGTATTCATTCCCCAAGTTAAGCAGTTAAATAGTTAGATGAAGGAACAGAATATGGGGAAGAAGAGGTCCAAACTCTACAGAGTAGCCAATAATTTAATGGAAAGGGGATGGAGTATTAGAAGAATTAATGAAAATAGCATGGAAGAAAAGCTAGAGAGAGCTATAGATCCATTGGAAGTTTCACTTTTTCTGGAAGTTTTGTGATGCTAACAGACATGATTTGAAGCTGTTAAAGGGAATCATTTTAAATAACTTGAAGCTTCTAAGACTAGAGTTTCTTTGAAGTGCATTAAATTAATCCAAATTAAAGGACTTTCATGAGTTTCTAAAGGGTTTGTATGTTTTCTTTGGTCAAGGTCCAAACTCTCATGCATGGGCAGTTTTTTCTACTTAAAAATAAATGACTAGACTGTCTTGAGTGTGAAGTTCACCCATCTTAGTTAGAAGCTATATTTATAGGTATGCATACGTTTTATCTGGGGAGCACTCTATATCCTATGCTGTAGATACATTCACATGCACATAAACAGTACATGGAGTCTAACTATAACGATACAAAGAACTTCTGTTTATCATCAAACATTTCATATATCCCATTACATGTGAAAGAATTATTATCTGTCCTGTTGCAGTGCAATGCTTTTTCCTATAATGTAATTTTACTCTGCAAATTTATTTTGGTATTAAAAGGTTCCACTTTATAATGTCTATGGTTCAATCAGTGATCTAAAAGGCACTTAAATGCTTTGAACAAGATACATAAAACGCTTTTATTGCAAAAGCTTTGCTCTATCTACCAATTTCACCATTGATCTCTTTCCATGTAAGGCAGTTCTGGAAGCTGCCCATGCTGTATAAAATCACATGGTGGCTTTTGATCTCCAGCTGGTGATTAAAGCACATTATGGAGGTTTGAAATTTTCTTGTGGTCATTAGCATACCTCCAAACACTTCTCTGCTAAATAGTAGTGGTGTTCTCACTGCATGCTATTCAAATAAGAAACCAGGAATCTATAAACTTATTTACTGTCTTTTGTAGCTCACAGGATACAGATGTCTTGAATGAGGTGACCTTACCCTTAGCAATACACTTACTGATCAAATAGTGATTTCTTAAGGTGATTAGACTCTACCAAAATGCAAGGAAGAACGAGGTTATATCCTTTTAAACCCCCTTTTGATACAAACAGGAAGAGCTCTGCGCTTTGCAAGATCTTGTATAGTTACTCCCTACCTACAATTCCGTATTTCCCACTGTCACCAATGTCACCGTTTCTTCCAAGGTCACCAGGCTGTCGTAGGTTTTCCACAGCAGATTTTTAAACAATGCAGCATTAACTCTGTTGCTTGTAAATAGCAAAAAAAAGGCATCTTTCCTCCCACTTTATGGAAGTGTATTTATGTGATGGGAAAAATAAAGAATCACCATGTATTTGCTACTTTCTTTAGCAATCTCTTTGAGGTTTCCTTTCACAGCAGATAGATGAAGATGTCAGCTTTATATATTTATATTTCATTTTATTATATTACGCTGCATTTCATTTATGTATTTTTAGCATCTATATCATGCTAGCAAGCAAAGTTTACTGAATGTTACCCAGATACAGAGCAAAACATAACATTTGCTGAAAGAGATTACAGCCAGTAAATACCAAATAAATTCCAAAGCTTTCTGTTAATTGTTCTACCCTGTCCCCTCAATCCCAAAAATAGAACAAATGTAGGTAACCTGGTTTTTGACAAGTCAGCGGCTACAGGATTTTAAAAGTGAATAAAATCTGGGTCAGGGGAAGAGTATTGGCCTGGAATGGATGTTCCAGTTACAAGGGAGACATTTGAGAAGGACAGTAAAACTTGTGGACAAGATGGGCAGGCAGAATATCAAGGTTAGCAGATATCATCAGACTAGTGAAGAAGCACAGTTTTGAGTCTGTTTTATTGTGTAGCAAAGCACCTCGATTTATTTGAATCTAGGAGGTAACAGAATCACAGAATCAAAGAATGATAGAGTTGGAAGGGACCTCTGGAGATCATCTAGTCCAACCCCCCTGCCAGAGCAGGTTCATCTAGAGCAGGTTGCACAGGAACTTGTCCAGGCAGGTTTTGAATGTCTCCAGATTAGGAGACTCTACCACCTCTCTGGGCAGCCTGTTCCAGGGCTCTGCCACCCTCAAAGTAAAGAAGTTCCTCCTCATGTTTAGATGGAACTTTCTACATTCAAGTTTGTGCCCATTTCCTCTTGTCCTATCACTGGACACCACCGAAAAAAGACTGGTCCCATCCTCTCGACAGTCACTCTTTAAGTATTTATAAATATTGATCAGATCCCCCCTCAGTCTTCTCTTTCCCAGACTAAAAAGACCCAAATCCCTCAGCCTTTCCTCATAAGAGAGATGTTCTAGTCCCCTTATCATCATTTTAGCTCTTTGCTATACCATTTCCAGCAGTTCCCTGTCCTTCTTGAACTGGGGAGCCCAGAACTGGACACAGTACTCCAGATGGGGCCTCACCAGAGCAGAGTAGAGGGGGAGGATGACCTCCCTGGATCTGCTGGCCACACTTCTCGATACACTCCAGGATGTCATTGGCTCAAGGTCATCCTGTTGTCCACCAGGACTCCCAGGTCTTTTTCCACAGAGCCACTCGCCAGCAGGTCAGCCCGTATCCTGTACTGGTGCATGGGGTTATTATTCCCCAGGTGCAGCACCCTACACTTGCCCTTGACCTGAACTTCATCAGGTTTCTCTCCTCCCAAGAGATTCCCATCTCTGCTTTTATCCAGCAGTTTGACTAATACTTGGAGGAAGAGGACAACGGATAGAGAAATCTACAAATTTATCATGTAGGTAACATTTTTCTTATATTTACAAGCAACACCCCAAAATACCTAAGATCTCTTATAAGATTGGACACAGCCGTTTCTATCCAAGGAGCTTATTGTTCAGAAAAAACCCACAACCTAATGAAAAGTAACACACATTACATTCTTTTTCATGTCAAAGGTTAATCCCTGTTCATATAAATAGGTATTTGGTGAATTGTCTCATACAAACTTTCTTTGAGGAAGTAGAAGCAGTAGAATTCATTGACTGTTTCCTCGGGAGAAGATATCATGCAATGAAAATTAAAAATAAACCATTGAATTTCATTATAATCCACACTTTTCTGTCTCCTGGCAAGCTTTATCATACAAAACTAGCTGTCTGGAGAAGAAAAAATACTTAATGCTTCTTTTCTGTATTCAAGCATAGCATGGAATCCTTCCCTTCATGCTGCTGTACCTCTTAGTTTTGTGGTGTTCATGACGATGCTAATCTACATAAAATTTACATGACATGTAACAAAATATATGATTTGCATAAGAACTGGTTTTCACCAAGTCCCAAAGGGCACTAAGGAACTGTAAAAAAGTGCTACCACTAGGTGTCTCATTGGTTTCAATATACTCCAACCTAAGACCAAGAAATGCTCAACAAAATTTAACAAAAATACAGTTAATTACCACTGACATTCCCTCCTTCATTACACCAGCACACCCTGAATTTAATCACATGCATTATTGTAATCAAGCTGTCAATCAGATTTTGAAATATTTCATTTTTTGACATAATTACAGCAGAATCCCTACAGCCCGTCTAGAACATGGATATGGCAAGATTGATATTGTGTTACAAAATGTGATCTGACAAAAAAAAATTGATGCTTCTGTGCAAAAATTAAAGAAACACTGAACTGCTAATGCATTTACCCTGCAAATATGTTGCATCAGGTAGAATGTCAAGAGTTAATATAACTGTCTGCCCATTCACTGAATAATATGCTCATTCTTGTCATGCTGTAAACGCTTAAATGTTGTCCGTGTCATTTTTATTTTTGTTTAAAAATCTATAGCTTTAATTTGCTTAATTGGAACCAACTGTATGGAGGACTTTTTTGCTTGTAGGCTTACAGCAAAAGATTTAGAGAAACAATCAGCAGAGAAATGGGATGCCAAGGAGAGAGTTGGGCTCCTGTTGAAACTCCTCTGAGACAATCCCATCTTTGGAAAGCCATGAAACTAGTGGGCTGTTTGATTAGCGTTTGCAAACAGCTCATGATGGGACATCCATGGTACACATTGGTATCTTTTAAAAAAATTCATGTCTCTGCTCTTTAGTGTATGATGGGGAGCGTATTTTTTATATTAACACTTCAAAATATTTGAGATGCTTGTAGAGGTGAAAGGCTCTTTAGATGGAAACCCAATTACAGGGGGTTCCCCTGAACACATGTAATACAAACTTCAGCCTGCCTCAGGTGAGTGTTAATCAGATACGAGCTCTCTCAATTTTGGGATTCCAGTTTGTCTTTTAACCAAGAAGGTAATTTTTACCATCTGATGACTGTTTCATGGCCTCTGTGAATGAGTTTGCAGCCCCCAGCCTGATTTTATGTAGACAGATGTCCCCCTTCACAAAAACAACTGTCACAATTGGCAATAGTTGTCACATGTGCTGGCAGCAGCACGGGCTCAGGATGAATGGACGGGAGGCAGGAGAGTGTCCTCCTTGCTACAAGGAGGCAGGTGAAGATGGGATGTTTGCACTGCCACTGGCTGTGCTGCATTTTCAGCATGCAATATCGTTAATTCAGGCATCTGTTACGTGACCAGTGCCCTTTGCTTTAAAAGCCACTTGTTTGGATATATCTAGACAGGTATTCCACTGGAATAACTTGATCTAATTGTGCATGCATAACTTAAGACAATCTCTTGTCCGACAGCAAATTAATAATTAATGTCTTCCTTTCCAATGGCGGGTGAGGGAAAACTGCAAACACATTTTTCACTGGAGAGATATGCAAGGCTTTTAAGTTACAGAAACACACATGTAGCTTCACACACAATCCCAACACTTTTCCACCCTCAACCTGAGGAGACACACTATAACTGTGCTCCTTCTCTCCGTCTTCATCCTGTCCTCGGGGTCTCATTTGCTTATTTTCCATATCGCTGGTACTGGCCCTGTTATTCAGAGAACTACTGTTTTACTTGAGTATTATCTCAGCTCCTAAGACCTCTGCTTATAAGATCTGTTTTTTCTACTTTAGTTGCCGTATTTTCATGCAGACATCTGTTGAAAGCATTGAATTAATTAATGTAGTAGTAGCAACTAAGAAAACGTGATTAATCAGCTTTGTCCTCTGCCACAGGGAACTTAGCAGGGCACTGAGAGAAAACTTACAGAATCTGATGGGTTCTCTGTTTTATGATTTGTTCTTGGGGAACAGGGTAAACTTTTTCCTTTTCCTTTCATGCCACCACCTCCTACTTTCCCTTCACAGACTTGAATCCAGCTCCATATACACGTGCAAAAGACGACCTTGCATATCTCGTCGTGGAGGCGATGAGTTCTACATTCCCTGCAGACTGGCTGCTTTTTGACAGAACATGCCAAGCTCTGTCCCTTCCCAGTTGCCTATAGCTCGTATTCAATGGAAACATGCTAGGAGGAAAGTGTTTACCATCTATTGTTGAAACAGCTAATTTTTTCAGTAAAAACATGGCTTTGAAGATATTTAAATGGTAGTAAACATGCTTCAATGATATAAATAAAGAAGCAAGTTCAGCAGTTTTTATGACACCATATACTGACAGTATTCTAAACTGTCCACTAAACATTTTTCATTCTCCATGGGATATCAACATACTGACTGCAATATTTCTACCTGTGTTCTTTTACTTGCTAATAATCAAATTGCAGCCATCAACCTTTTCATTTAGAGCTACTTGCTCCAAAAAGTAAGCACAGCCATTTGAAACAATTTTGTAGCTATCTCAGATGGAATGTAAGTTTTAAATTGTTGCATTGTAAGACTGCCACCTCGTAAACATATTGTAATGTATATTGGTCTATTTTGGTGAACAGCTGAATAATAATGTACTTTAAAAACAGTTTGAAATGCATCTTCTAAGATATAAAGCAGGGAGGATGACTAATATGAGAATATGGCATTTCACAGCAAACCTAATGAAAGCTTGTGGAAACTACAGTATCTCATCACCACACTGGCTGCGTTGGCTGCAATACAGTCAATAGTATATTGACTTCTAGAAAGGCTGTAAGTACAAAGCATTCCATCTCTCCTGATGAAAGTAACTGAGCTGGGCCAAAACTGATGGGTAAAAGAGTAAATCTTCCAGTTTCATGAATTTTGTATAACTTATTCTTGAATATTTCTTAGAATTGTGTCCTGTCTCCTTGACCAATGTAAACTTTGCTTTTCCTTCATTTTCAAAGAGTCTTTTGAGAACGATCATTAAAGTAATAGCATATTTTTAATACATAATTTATCTGCAGAGCCCCAAAATAGAGCCTGCTTTGCCTGCGTTTCTAGTTCAGAAAACTCAAGAGGGTACAACAACTTTTAGAAGGATTAGATTGCCTGATCAGGTGTTTTACACTTTCTATTAAGTAATTTCTTTAAAGAAGTGTTTGCTGTTTACTTGGATGTACATTGTTTGTGCGTGAGGCAGCCTTCTCAGCAGAGGGACGGGTCTGCCTGGCTCAGGCATGAAATAATCGGTCCTGTTTGCTCGACCCTGCTCGCAGAGACAGCTGAACTAGCTCAAAGCACACACGCTGTCTCTCTCTCCTGCTCCTATAGACTGTTATTCGTTCTGGGATGAAAAGCTCCTTCCCTGTACTCAGCGATCGCTGCATGCCTATTCAACAGAGATGCTACGTTGCCTCTAATTCTTAATCAAGGCACCACGGCACGGTACTCAGCACAGAGGACCAGCAACCACACTCCAGGCCCCCCAAAATCAACACAAAGCAAAAAACCACAACCCAATATCAAAAGGTATCCTATATAACCAGCTAAAGATACACTTTCCTCCACTTCAGTACTGGTATCTTTGAGCTGCAGTGTGGATTAAGCTCAAGATGCAATTGTTTAGATGCCACTTTATGTGGCATATGAAAGAGGGAAAAGCTACGTGTGGGAATGCTCAGAATGAGGTGCAAGAAAATTTTCTCTTATAAAAAGAATCAAAAGAGGAATTCAGATGCATGGAGGTTTGTCATTTCTGTATGCAGTTGGTCAAATAAGATACATAACCCTTTCCTGCAAATGGTGTTTGTCACATCTCTAGATTGCCAGAGCTTCTGTTACAAATATTAAATCTATTATATCATCCTAGAATGATAAAAGTGCATGAAAAGAAGTATGTACACATAGATGCGTACCTTCCTGGGGATATCCTGAACAACATTTGTATCTGGTCTTTCAAACAAGGCAGAAGTTGTGAACAATTAATTCACCTAACAGGTATGCTATACTTTGGTAGAAATATTTGAATTTTTATTAGTTATCAAGATCCCAATTTGTTAGCATCTGAAAATTTTCTTTCAAAACACCATTTTTAGATGATTTTTTTTTCAAATTAACAACACAGCATAACAAAAATCTACCTGTCTTCTCTAATGTGGTTATTTTCTCCAAGGCAATGTGAGCCTGGAGTGAATACGAATCATTAAAGGTGTGATATAATAGTGTTTTATTCAACTTTTTGATTCATTGTGAATTTCTATCGCACATCAATAATAAGCTGCAAAAACAACACTAATAAACACAACAGAAAATGAAAATAGTCTTGCTTCCTACTGTATAGCAACAGAAGAACTAACACCAAAAAAATCAAAACCATCATGAAAAATACACTGACAGAAGCAGTCTCAAAACCCATAGAAGACGTTCCAAGAAAGAACCAGAAGGGACATTTGCCTAGGAATAAAGGAAGCCTGGGGACTTAACAGATGAGTGACGGAGACGACAGCAGGTAGGAGTGGGCAGCTGAGGGGTTTGGTCTGGTGGCAGGGAGAAAAGAATTGCACCTGGTGTTTCTGGGCACAAAAGTTGTTGGGAAGCAGGTAAAGCAGACAGAGGGCAGAGCCCAGACAGAACAGGGCAAGGAGAACCGAGTTGGAGTTACCAGAGAGAAGACCTGGCCAACTGGAAAGCCTTTTCAAATCGGCACTGATTAGAAAAGGACAAGCAGGGGGAGGAGGAGGAGGAGGAAAAAGAAGACCCAGAGGTCCTCCACTACTCTAGTAAGCAAGCATTTTCCAGCTGAGGAAGGAGGGAAACTGAAGCAGACAAGGCAGCAGGTAGAAGATACTTGCCAGCTTCAAGTTCCCAGCCAAGTTTGTTCAGCCTGGCCACACATGCTGCACTTGGCAACTGCCAAGTTGACCATTTGCAATGGTTCAGAATTTTGCTTGTTCCCTTTTCACTGCATGAAATGATCCTGGGACACTTGCACCCAATATGTGGTTTGGAAGGTTATACGATGAAAATGCGTATCTGGGGAAAAAGTGAATTGTACAAGTAAAATAAGGTACGTACTGAAAAGAAGCTTTTTGCCTGCTACCGTGCAGCTCTGTCAACGCACTTCAGGCTTGACTTGCAATACCCTGTATAAAATTTCAGTGCCGCCTCTTTTCAGAGCAGTGACTCAGTCATGCTGAACTATGCCACCCCTGTGGCAGAACACAGTCTATTGTATCTGTTTTATAACCTTTATGACTCAGAATCCAACACAGAAATCAACACAAAACAGAGCAACTCCAAAAGCATATTATAATGCAGATGATTTGATGTATCACCATTCAGTGAGCAGGTAGAAATTTCAGGCTGGCACACATAACTACATCTTAAATAAAAAGTCGCATTATTAACAGGCTGCATCATGTTTTTCCATGGTCCAAGGTCCATGAGGGAGGACAAGAGAGGGTGAAGCTTGGTTTCTTTTTACTGTCACCGTTCCTATCCAAAACACATAGGACTGGGCACCTGAGGGACCTGAAGCATGGATAGCTTTCCTTTCTAATCCTATGCTGAATTTGAACTATTGACCTGTGTCAAGGCTGGTAAGAAACCAGTGGTTGCCAACTTAGGTAAGCGACTGCAAATAGTTTTGTTGTTGCAATACAGTTCCTACTGGCAAACAGGGTGCAGACAACAGTCCTGCCGGTTTTGGCATCATCATTGCAGGCTGAGGAGCAGCAAAGGGTTAGATCTTATCTAAGCAGGGAACTATTCTGAAGCATCGACCTACTTTCTGGTTTAATTTCATGCAGAGACACATGCTTCAGCACACACCTGCCTTGGTCCTGGTCTGTTTAAGCCAATGCTAAGGAGAAGTCACAACAACACGTAACTGTTTCTTAACAAGTCCATGAGCAGGCAAATTTTGAGTTGGCAATGACCAAGTGTTTCCCTACTGTTCTTAATTCTGTAGTATTAAGAAGTAAACTCGGCTGCCCAAAGCCATTTGTGCTCTCCACAGAGAAGAATTTATTTCCATCTTTTACAGGAGGCTTTGAAAGTGGTGTTCCAGTATTGTAGCCAGAGAAAACTTTGTGGTTCTCAGTAACATGACCATCATGGCCGCTCTGATCCTCATACATAGAGCCAAGTATGTGATGAAACTTCCTCAAGGAGGATCTGAACAAGCTGAATTTAACTTTTACTGCTAACAGAGATTTCTTTTATGACACATTGAGCCATCCAGTGGCACAGGCTGAAACAAACTGCTTCATGTACTTGTTAATACATTTCTCCAGTCTCTTTCCTTCTATGAGATATATATCAGCAGGGGGGGGGGGCCATCCAGTGGCACAGGCTGAAACAAACTGCTTCATGTACTTGTTAATACATTTCTCCAGTCTCTTTCCTTCTATGAGATATATATATCAGCAGGGGGGGAAAAAAAAGACAGTAAAACACCTATTTAGGTATTATTGCAAAGAGAAGTGAAGGTGCTGAACATTTCTAATCACTTAAGGTCAGATAGAAGCAGTCTCGCGACACTGATTTAATAGAGAGGGGTGGGGGGGAAAGAAAGAAAACAATAGAAAATTCAAAAAAGTCAAAGTTTCAAATTCAGTCTTTAGGCTATGCATCTGCCCTTAACTCACCCCTTTGCACACGCGTGCTTTTCTACATGCAGTGGTTAACATCAGATCTCAGTCTTTGGCCCCCTGCAAATTCTTGCCCTAACAGTTTGAGTTAATTTATCCCAGATCACCTCACTTTTGTGAACACTACAGTCTTATGACTGCAAACAATACTTTAATATTTGCAATACGAAGAGATAAGAATCTATGCAAAGAAGCAGAGATCCAACCATTGAGGGCTTAAATGACCCAAAATTTAGGTATAGCGTGAGTGGGTTTTTTTGTTTAAAAGATTGTGAGCAAATTAAACGCTGAATAATGGTGCTATAGCAATAGCGGGTAGAGCTTGGCTTAGCATGGGCAAAGAAAAAAGATCATTAACAAATAAAATAGGGAGCACCTCAGGGGACACGCCTACAGACAGTCTGTCACCCACTGGTTTTAACATTTCATTTCAAAATTTAATTAGATACCAATTTCTCAATGCCTAAATAAAATCAGCCCCTTTGCATAGCATCAACATGCATCAGCTTTCACTGAGAAATTTGAGGCTGTTGCAACATTCCTCTTCCTAAATTTTGAGGGGAAAGAATAACAACAGAAGACTAGCCAGAAATTACATTCCTGGTTCCAGCAACCCAACAAACCATCTAAAAAAAGTAAACAATGTTAATACCAATATTTAACTCATCACTGATGCACTGGGAGCAATAGTAAGGCTTTATAAAAAGTAAATGCGAAGCAACAATATTTTGCACTAGCCTGGCAAAGGGCAGGGCTGAAAGTCTCTGCTCTCCCTGGTTAATAAGGAAATGCTTCATTGATCACAAAAGCAATGACAGTCTTCTATCATTCTAGTAAAATTTCTCTAAAAGAAGATAAAGCCGTAGTTACAGAACAGCATGTCCACCATGAACAACAAGCATTGCTTGTCTACCCTTTCATATAAAGGAGTATCAGGGCACAACTGGCGTTACCCAAAAGACATGTTGCATTATTTGTTGTGAGGAAACATTATTCAAGTCTTCCCAAGTCATCTTATTTTTTTTACAAATGGAAGGTAAATTTAATTTTAGAATAATGAAAAGGAGCCATTCTCTCTCATGGTAAAACATAGTGATAAGAAATTTTAGAGAAAACTTTTACCAAAGCAAGCTGATTTTGAGTAACATTAGGGTCAACTTTGACCAAAGTTTGTAGGTTATCTACAAATAGCAGGAAACCGTTGTAAGCACTACATACAACACTGTATACTCTGAACTCATAAGTCAATAAGAAACATTGTACACTTCATGGGACTCCCTACAGATGCAGTATTGTCAGACAGATCATTGCAGAATCCAAGTATAAATAGCTAATTTAGGGTGTGATAAAGAATGAAAAGTGCAAAAGAAAAGCCGATAGTTGTGTTTTGGGGGTAAACTAAGCTCTAATCGATGTTTCCCTTTCTAAAGTAACCGCAGCAAGTCAATTTAATGTCCAGGTGATGGAGCAGGTGTACTCCATATCACAATATGTAGTCCTGATGTCTGTTTTTTCTTACCAAGGCAACCAGGGTTTGGAGAGACCAGTGACATAGGGCATGTCAGGGTTTGAAGAGCCATTACAGCTGAGTTTTTATCTACCAAAAAAATAAACATAACTACAGCTTTCTGAAGTAATTGTTAGCTGCTCAGAAATATGAACTGTTGCGCAAATGTGTGCGTTACCTTCGTTACTGGTATCAGTGCATTTTTCACCATGGGTTTATTGGGCCGGCACTTTCTATACTTCGCAAATAATTCACCACAGTTGTAGTGGGCTTAGCTGTGTTCTGCAGGTGGTGGGCAGGATGAGACTGTAAACCATCTGTCCATTCATCGATCTTAGACACATATCCCCCTATTTCAATTATACTCAGAAATCATATCATTAGACAACTGACAAAATCACCTCTTTTTTTTTTTTATAGCTGGGAAATGAAATGAGGCCCTGGCTCCTCCGTCAGGTTGGTGCTGTGCCTGTCTGCAGTGCCTGTTCCTTTTGTGATAGTGCCCCACTCACTGACAATTTTCCTTCATCCTCTACAGTATCTCTCCCTACCCCTGGCTCCCTACCTACCCCTCTGTGTGGGGCGTACACAGAGCGAGACAGTTTATAGAGCGGTGTGGTTTGCTCTCTTCGTGTAAATTCAGATTATTTAGGTTATTCGGCATATATGGTATTCAGAAATACCTTAATGTAAATGAATGGATCCAGTCTCCGAGTTTCATAGCTGCATTTCACATTTTAGTGTAATCCAACCGTTACCCATAGTATTGCAGTCAACTACACCAAAAGAGCATGGAGTGTGCTGGGGTAATGTTAACTGTGGGCTGTGTCAATCTAAAGTGAAACATTGGGGGGTTTCATGTTCCCTCCAGCATGGGAAAGGACAATTTGCAAAAGGTTATTGAGTATTTGCTCATGTCAAAGAGCAGATGCTAGTGCCAGCAGTGGGAAAAGTGGCTGCAGGGAAGAAGTTCAAGGGCTCCCTAGGGCTGCAGACTCTGAGACTGGAGCTGAGGCACCTACTGCAAGGGCTGGTGGAGAGGTGTTGGGCTGCTGGGACAAGCAGAGGAGTTGGCCTCCTGTGCCTCTACAAGAGAGAGCTTCTAAGGGCTGAGATAAGAATCACCAATATTCCCTACTTTCAAAAGCAGTAAGACCTGGGCAAAAGGAGATTCTTTTCAGTAATGCTTAATGGCAAGTACACATGCGTACAAAGAATTGCAGAATTTGGACATGGAGCTGTACATGTTTGGACAAGGACTCACTGGGAAGGCGTCTGGTCCGCAGGCAGCTGGCTGTGCAGTCAGAACAGTAGCAGTCAACTGAAAAGCTGCATCTCCTCCAATTAGTAATGCCCAATATGATCCTCCTTCCCAAGTAGATTGACAATGCTTGTTGTGTTTCTGTCTTTTCCATAGACACCATCAACTTCTTAAGGCAAGGAATGTGGCCATCTTATTTGCTAGGAACCTTGCAAACAGAGAAACAATTAAACCGTAGAGGATAGGCAATAGGCTCCGACCCACAGCCCTGTTAATTACTTAATATGATATCATGTTTGACAGATTATCTCTGCTATGGTAAGAGGCTGTCTTTGCATGGGCACTTAGCCCAGGAGCAAATACAAGCTGATTTGGCTTCACAGAGCCCACTGCACAGTGCAGGGGGCATCGAACCCTCAAGAGAGGTTGTTTCCAAACAAAGTTGCTGGCTGTACTGTCAACCAGAGGAAAGTTTCTAACAAGAATTTTCAGTGGATAAAAGGGTCTGCACGTTTCCAAATGGGCTGTGGGCAGAGATAGCTCACTTAAGCTCTGTGACAGCAATTGCTCTTGAAGCATCAAACTGATTTCTGAATGGTGAGACACCCCGTGGGTGCAAAGCCCATGACTAGCAGCACCAGGACCTCATTTTACTTAACCAGTGCACCCTGCTAATGCACAGTAAATGTCACCTGGCCCCAGACTATTACTACATTTCCTTGATGTTTTCCTTCATCGTTGCCCAGACCCCTCACTGTATGGATGCAGAAGTTGAGGCAAGTTCGCGCAGCGCAAAACACCTTTGTTTCGGCTCAAAGCAGCATAAAAGCATGATGTTAGCAGAGATGCCAACCAAGTGACTCCTGGGCCGCCAGCGCATCCGGAGCTGCTGGCACCGGTGGGGGGAGAAGGCAGCGTGGCTCAGCGCGAACCACCCACATCTGCACACACACAACAGAAAATACACTTAAAAAGCAGTATGCAGAGGGATGGTGCCCACCTCGGCTCTGCTGCAGCCTGGCCGAGCGGCTGCTCCCGGTGTGGCTGTGGGGACAGGCGGGGAGGCAGCACCCAGGCAGCACACAGCCCCCGCGGGAGCCGGGTGGGCTGGAATCTGCTGCAAACACTTCATCCTCCTGCCGGGAGCCCGCTGCATCCACCCTGGAGGCTTGGGGCTGAAGGGAAATTACATTAAACTCTCTCTCTTCCGAGCGAAGGGGAACGCGAGGCCAAACTTTTGCGCTGGAAACGGGCTGTCGGGCAAAGCCCCTGTGCTTGGGGCTGTTTAATGCAGAGGCACAGATAGGCAAAGTCACACTCACCTGGGGGTCACGCAGCGGCAACACCGACACTCCATCTGCTTACCCTGAAAGCCAACACAGTGTTAAAAAAGCAGGCAGGATGCTCAGACCAGATTGGACTTTAGACAGGAAATTATCTTTTCAAATTTTGGTTGAGAGATAAGAAGCTTTTAAAACTAAAGAAATGAATGATGTATGCAAAGCTGTACTTGAAATGATTCTGGTGTTGCAAATTGCCATGCTCTTACTGTGGAGCTGATGAAAATAAATGAAGCTCTGCGTTGCTGGGCTTTTTCCTCCCCCTTCTAATAAATGAAATGAAAAAGCCCCATTATTGTGCCACCTGCTTCAAATTCCTAATTGTGGTAACTGAATTCTGAAATTGTTTGTTAGCTGTGTAATATCACAGGCATTAAAAATACTGAGAGGCTATTAAGTTCTTTAAAACACAGCACCGGATAAAAAGGTGCAGCTATCTTCAGATTTTATTTCCATGAAATAACTTTTCCAGTGGAGAAATGTGTTAAAATCCTGCAAGTGCATCCTGAAAAAATCCCTGTTAATTTAACAGTTAGAGAAGCTGCAAAGTAAAGACCCAGGAGAGATCCACTGGCATATTTAAATATTTTTAAAAGAGAGCAGTACGCTACTCCGTTCATATTTTTCTAGCACAGAAAAACAAAAATTTCAGAAGACAATAGAAATCACATGAAATTCAAATGTAATATTTCTGCTGAACAGGT
Source organism: Calidris pugnax (assembly GCF_001431845.1). Classification (NCBI taxonomy): domain Eukaryota; kingdom Metazoa; phylum Chordata; class Aves; order Charadriiformes; family Scolopacidae; genus Calidris; species Calidris pugnax. Next base: position 4,688,725 of record NW_015091083.1, on the reverse strand, counting down.
AGGTGTGTGCATATATGTGTCTCTGGAGTGCCTATAACCATGGAATCTTGCTGTATATGCCTGAACTATTGCCGCATGTGTGCATAATGCATTTCATTTAATTCCTAAATTTCAGTTTCTCATTTTAATGATGTTCCAACTTAGATATCTACATAGATTTATTTTACAAATTTTAAAAAAACCAACCAGTAATTATCAAGACAAGCTAAAAAGAGTTGTTCTTGAAATATTTTGTCATTACAAATATTTTTTCTGGATATCTAAATCTCATTGTCTTGTTCATTTTAATGAGACAGGACTGGAATAATTTAAACAGATCTGCAAAAAGTTATCCTACGCATGTCCTAGACAGTCTTTTATTTCTCAAATACATATATAGATACATACTTAAATATATATATATTTGAAAATTAGTAGTCAAGATGCAACCATTTCTTTTCGATTAACTCCTAGTATGAAAAAACCCAGCACAGAAATGAATAAAGGGTTAAAATAACAATCTCAGAATTCAAGTCAGCTGTGACAATATTCAGCACATTGAACTGCTGAAATCTACGTGGAATTAGACATCCCTTTGCCCATCGAACCAAATTAACCAGTTTGTTATTACCTTGCATAAGCAGCATTTTAGAGGAGAGGGGACAGGAGGAAAAGGGGCATTTCTCATCACACTTATTGCGAGGCAGCTCTCTCAAAAACTCGCCCACTTGCCGCCTTCCCCACTTCCCAGCTCTGGAGGCAGAAGTTACCAAGCAGCCTCAGAACAAATCCTAGTAACAACAATTTTTTCTCAGCTTTACACTGGCACACAAAGGTGTCCTGTTGCCGGCAAAATCTGGCTTCATCGGACAAGAGGATATTCCAAGCAGAAGTGCAAACGCTGCAATCTGAGTATTTTTAAAAGGACACAACAGAGCAAGGAAAAGGGAACAACCAAAGAGCTTTGTTGATAAAAGGGAGAGTTTATCAAAAAAGTTAACTCTCAATTGATTAGAACAGAAAGATAATAATTGCAAATGGAATTTAGCAGGTGTTATTTAAATAACTTTTTAAAAAGGTTGCAAACAACGAGCAAATGCAGATCTTGTAGGGCTCAAGAGGAAATGAAAAGTTACACATTGCCAGCTAATTTATTTGATTATTTTACCTCCTTTGTCGTATACAGATTGACAAACTCAAAGTTCTGTTTTGATTGATATTTAAAATGATGATTAATTTGCACGTACATATTTTAGCTCTTGACTTGCTTGCAAACTAGTTATTACGGTTGCTGATTTGCTGATGTGCTGGTTGCACTTCACAAAGAGCCTGAACCAAGGTCCTGGCTACACAAGTGTGTGCTGTGTGCTTGGCCACCTAGGCCATGTGCTGTGATTTCCACCCCACGCTTGGGTTACGACCACAAAGAACTTCCAAAACTGACCACACAAAGATCCACACACTTCAGCTCACCGGAGCTGAAGATTTCCCTCTGTATATACCTCTAGAGATATGGCAATATATTCATTTCTGAGACACATTTTCAAAGAAAATTTTGGTGATAAAGCTTGTGTAAAAAATGTATAGAAGAGGGCAAAAATGCGAGTGATCATAGCATTGTGGCTCCTACACAAACAAATGTTTGTGAGTATTTCTGTAAAACTAACCACGTCTTGTTTGTAATACACTGCATGACATTAGAAAGAGAATATTTAAAAATACAGGCTCACATCTGCAGAAAGAGCAGCGCTAATTATGAGAAAACACAGAAAATGGACATAAAATGCAGTAATATATGCAGAGGGTTTTTTTAACTCCTCTAAAAGTAAAAGGAATGAAAAACTGGTAAAAGGGGAATAAACCAAGCATTAAATATAAACATGCGTGACTATCTATCTAGAGTATCTTATTTAGATTTTTCAGCTATTTATTGTCTGTTAATTTCCTGTGTTCCTGTTTTTCTATTGAAGCATCAAACACCAAAGCACAAACCTTCACACTGGCTCTGCATGTTTAATAAACACATACACACACACTTTCTATATGCTTAGGTAGCTGCCTAGACGCTAAGAGTATGTGTTTATATATCCTGAAATACCTCCGTTTTGTAGAGAGCGACTAACACAAACCAGTAGTCTTTTTAATCATCTCATGTAAAAGCCAAACTTTTCCTAACATGATTCCTTCTCAGTCTTTTGTAATGAACTTCACCAGAAAGCTGTAGGTAGCAAGTTTCATCTGTATATCTAAGGCTCAATATGATTTTTTGTATTAAAAATACAGGGAAAAAGCAGGGGAAATATTTTGAAAGTCAATTAAAATTTTGTGTACGTTTTCATTTTTTAATGATAAATTAAGTTACTAATTTTGTCCGTGCTCTTTGTAGACACTGCAGGTTTAATTGCTAATTGTTAACTGCGAATGAATACATTTGCATATTAATTAGCTCCCAATTTACATTTTTAATTTGCTTCCTTCAAAAGGTGCAAGATAAAAGGTCGTGTTATTTTAAATAATTTATGCTTTATTGCATGAAATACGCTAATATGAAATGTGCCTACTAATTTTAACCCCTTTTCTAAGAAGCAAAGTGAAGAACATTAAAAAGAAAGACAAATCTGGGGGTGTTTTGAAAAACAACATTATGCCATGTTGTTCTTCAGCATTAGAACTTGCTTTTTTTTCCTGAAGCCCGATCTGGTTGAAAATTAATGCATTCTTTCCTTCACCATCAGTTTAAAAAGTGATAGTATATTTGAAGAACAAAACAGCTGCCCAAGGGGGATTGATTGTTGTTGTTTCCTGCAGAGGATTAACAAAAAAGGGTCTCTCTCTCTCCCACTACCCCTCCCTCCCCGTCCCTCACCCCAAAATATTTTTTTTCACAAGGAAATGAAACCCGAATACAGCACAAGGATAATTTGCCCAAAGCATCTTTTTACAAGGAAAAACCCCATGTTTTTAAATGTCCATATGTACTTACAGATCAGGCTTTTGATTGTAATAGTCAACAGGGATAATCAAACAGGAAAAGGATGCCCCACCTTCCATTATCACAACAAGATAAGCTTAAGGAAGGAAAGTCTGTCTGTTTGTTTATTTTATGTGACCTCGAGGATCTTCTTAGAGGGGAGTTTCAACATGCTGTTCTATACATATCAATACAAATATGGCTAGGCAAAGATGTTATTACAAGTGATCCTACTGTTTCGTAAGGAAGTGTCAAATATAATCCTAAAAACACAGAGGCACAGATCTGATCACATATTATCACTGATTACATAAATATCTTCTTTTATTTTGATTTCTTTTTATTTGCTACAGCAAATTCACTCTGAAGAGGGCTGTGCTTAGTAAGGCTTTTGTTGCCATAATTGTTGTACAAGTACAAAAGAATACTGTTATTTGTATAATGCAACAGAAATGATATATATACTTAGCATGAGAAATAATCTTTCTAGTTAGGAAAAAACAGAGGTATATAACCTGGACACTGTAAGGTCTTCAACATGAGGACCAGTCCCTGAAAAGAAGTTATGTGTTGTCCTTTCTCCTGTATCATTTTTAAAAAAGACTGATAAATATGACCAATATATTAATGAGTGATAAATAGCATTAGGAAATATAAGTTTTAGGAACAAAATTCACAGCATAATGGTAAATATGTTTCCTCCAGCATCCTAGTCTGAATCCCTTTTCCTTTCCAGATTAAAAAGTCTTCCAATCATATTCAGTAAAGTAGCTTTGATTAGATTTCCAGCAGCATATCAACTGCTTTAGAGAATTTTAAACAGAACTTGTAGTTTTGGTTGCTTGACAAGGATAAAAAAATCTCCTTAGTTCTACCACACACAAAACACTGGTAGAAATAACAGCAATGAAGTATTATTCCCTCTAGATGTGTCAGCTGCATAATCAGATCTTCAACTGTATTAGTACAATTCTTGAATTTGTGGCTCTCTGTTTCCTTACATCTACATCTAGCATAAGAAAAGCACTGCCAATTTGTCCATTTAGAACAATCAAGATAACTATAAAGCAGTCTCAATATTTTTCATTTCAAACGACACTGACATTACAGAAAAAAACCAAGACCATCAAAAAACATGAGCTTCTAGCAATCATAATCTCCTAAAGAAGGTAAGATTCTAATAACAAATTAGAGATGGCTGGAAAGAAATTGATGAGGAGGGGGGAAAAGGAAGAAAAGAAGGGGAAAAAAAGGAAGACGGGAGAGCTGGGTTAACTCATATCAGTTACTTGGATACAGCTGATACTGACTTTTCATAAAGTACATGAAGCATGCAGGGGAGTTAGGAGCACTGTGATTTCAGAAAATCTCAGAGAACATCTTCCTTTTATGTGTCTTGTTCTTATCATATCAGTATGATTGATGCTTCAGTGCATTGTACATAACACAATGCTTCCAAAAATCAGGGATTAACTGTAATTCTTTTAGATTTGTTCTTCGTATTTGATCATAGGTGCAAAAAAACCCAAAACTCTGAAATGCACCAAAATGAGCAAAAATATAACTGCAGAAAAACAGAACAGTGCTCTTTACCACTGTTTACTTTTGAAGTTTTCCTAAACAAGCACTGAAATTTAGCAGTCAACTTGAGTTAATAAAGCTACTTGAAAACAGCATAAATCATGCAGCCATAGATTTGTGCATGCAAGGATAATCTATGACATCCATCCTGCTTTTGCTTAGAGTAGCAGTCAAAACATTTTTGCTTCTTGCAGGTCATGCTGATCTGTACTATAATTTGAATTCTCAAGCTGTTGTCCATGCATCATTCCCAACAACTTTCCAAAACAGAAAAGAATTTCCACTTCTTTAATTAAAAGATGGAGCTACGGTGTGCGTGTGGCTGGGTTCTGACTCACTGTCAGGGAGAGACTTGAGCTTGAGGGTCAGATGCTCAGCTGAGGTAAACTGATAAAGCTCAGTTGGAATTAATCGGGCTATCCCGGTTTACCTAACTGAGGGTACAGTCATTTCTAGCACCAAGCACTGCCAACTGTTTTCATATACACCTGAAGTGCCTGAATGTCATTATTACTAATTGATGTCTATACAGCACCTTTAATGCAGACGGGTATAATGTGCTTTATGGATTTTTGTGCCAGATTCTACCCACAGGAACACTAGACTAAATCAGGAGAAATGCCACCCCACACCCCCCCCAAAAAAAAATAAAGCATGGTAGAGAGAAAGAACAGCACATCTTGAAACAGAAAGTGCATCTGGCTGTTAGCTGAGTGATTGTTTGCACAACACTAAATGCAAACGCAACCAGTTCTGGGCTAGAACAAGGCAGCAGTTCAACAGTACCCATGTACAACTAAACAAGTTGTGCATGGTAATAATTCCTTGATTTTAGTTATGACAAACAGTAATTAGCTTGTGGTTATGTAAATACATTCTCATCCAGGTAACATTTTTCATTGCTTGTATCACAGACAGGAGCTCTGCAGCTAAGAAACATGCACAATTAGAAAAAAAAAAAAGTGTAGCTTATAAATGATGATAAAGAGCTTCTAAGATTTACTGTGTCACAAATAACAAGGCAGTGTTTCTCTCAGTTTCCAGCTACCCGTATAGCTAATCAAGCAATAATTGATCTCTAACAAAGCCACAAGGCAGGTTGCAATATGATCAGAGTGAGACTTTCCACTGAGGAGGGCTCTTCTGTCGTGAGACAGAGGTTCTTCATCTTAACCAAAAGCCCTTGTTTCCATTTCCCACGCAATTCACCCAGAGCACAGTTGCTGTATGATCGAAGAGGTGCGTAGCTGACACTCCTGAAACGGTACTCCTTCATGTAGAGGAGCATTAATTAAGGGATTTACAAATCAAAGGCAGTGCCTGAGCTGGTGCTGACAGTGGTGGTGGGAGGAGAACAGCAGTACCGAGCCTTGCTACATGCTCCGTGGTTGCACTGGTGAAGAGCTGGGCCACTGTATTCTGCAAAGCCACCATCTCCATGTTGCTACTTTGTTTAGCTTACATATAATGATGCACAGTAATGCACTTGGGATGTGACAAATGTTAATTTCAGCAACTGTATCGTAATTCATGGTGGAAGAGTTGCAGCGTTTTGGCAAGCCCTGGATGGAAGACAGAGTTCTGAGTTTATCTATGAGGCACGTGTGCAATGAATTTATTCACTGTGGGCACCAGCAGCAGCACAGTCCTGCTAACAAAGTCCAGCAAAGTATGCAGTACAGCAGTCCAGGAATAGCTCAGAGCTGTAATCTGCAGAGTCCACACAAGCATCTGGCCTTCCCAGTCCAGCCCCCTGCATGGAGGGGCTGGAGAACCCTCCCAGCACTCGCCCAGCCTAGACACCTGCGCAATCAGGTCAGCAGCACTTTGTGACCAGCTTGTCAGAAGCTGAAGAGATGGAGCAAAGCGAGGACTGAGATTTGACATTTGTACTATGACTGGAAGACAGAGATAGAGGAGTGACAAACATGCAACAGTCAAGGAAAGCTTGAGACAGGAGCAGAGAAGGAGCTGCAAGAGATACGCTGAAATTAGTTCAAAGCTGATTATTTTCATTGCTATTTTATTTTTGTGAGGAATTCAATGAAATGGAGCCTTACATTTTAGAATAGGCTCCTCATGCTGTGACAGTAATGGCTGTCAGGGTATGCAGCTGACTGCTTTCAAGCTATCAGACCTCAGTAGCATCTGAGACTAGTTTAAAAGGCCCATCATAGTGTGTAGATGCGAGACACTAAGTGTGATGTATGTGTGTCACTTCTGAAATGGTGGACTAGCCCTGAGAAATTGTTTAGTAACAGTGGCTTGTGCCAAAGAGTCACTGATCAGTAAAGGATTGTTTTCTCTGATGAACTATCGCTTGCTCCGGTGTCCCTATGTACCACATTGGCAAGTTTACCTCCATATCAAATAGCCTTTCCAAATACTTCCCAGGACTTGTAAACAGTGTTACACCAAACAAAATGCTCAGTGCTAGTGAAAGGAGGAAGCCTGATTCTCCTTATGCTGGGTTGAGCCTCAGGACTAAAGCAACAACACAAAACAATTTGTCTGGTTTGTAAACTGAGAACATTTTCCATGTGACTGAATGGAACAGGAAGCACATGTTGAGAGCCCCCAAGTACCATTTCCGCAGAAGGATTCTGTTCACTGCAATGAGACCTTTAAAAATATCTGAGATGTGAAAAGATATTTGAGAAATTTTCATGAAGAATTTTTAGTACCCTCTGCTGTAATAACCAGAAGGTGTTTAATAAACATGATATGCAGCAGTTGCTAAGCAGAATCTGATTTATGTACAGTAGCAGTTAGAAGCAACTACACATCAGGGTTGTACACTTCATTTGACTGTGAATTCTGATTTTCTGATGGAAGCAATTCTGCTGAACTTTATTTATAATCAGCTTACAACATGGGTAGCAGTATTATAAATGCTTCTCAAATTACATAGCAAATCTTGTTGTCTTCTTTGGCAAATAAGAAACCTACATCATGAGCTTTAATTGTAATACAGGTCACTGTCAAGGGTAAAACACTTTCCAAACCCTTCTGATAGTTGAAATCATACAGAATTTAAAAACAGAATGCAGGATAACTCAGTGTACCTGAGATGGTATTGCATCTGCTCCATATGTACATTTCAAAATAAATTGTTCCTGATTTCCCCCCCCTCCCCCCCCCATTAAATTATTAAAACTCAGTGGATTCCTGTATGGATTACATCAGTGTAAGTGAAGAAGTGGGAGCCAGAAGCCCTGGTCTCTGCTCCACCAGTGTAAACTGAGCACAATTCCCACACCAACTTAAACCCGTTAGCTGTGTATCAAGGTAATAGAGATCAGAGCCTGACCCAGAAACAGAGCAAGGCAGAGAAGAAAACCACTTTCATTTAGTGGTGTTCAGGAATCAAACACACATTCTGTCTGTATGCAGAACAAAAATGAGGATGTAAGCTGTGCCTCATGTGGCATTAATCGATTACAGTGCTCTATCCTTATCTTCATTATAAGTCAGGAAAAAAATCAATGGAATAATGTTTACTCGCACCAGATGAAAATCTTGCCAAAGAGAAAGCAGAAGGTATACAGGGAGGTATCCAAATCTTTCTTCCCTTCCCCTTCATCAGTAAATTAGAAATTTCAAATTAAAAGATTAGTAGTGCCAGCAAGTGGATAACGACATTTGTACCACTGAAGTCAAATAGACAAAGAGATCCTGCTTCAGGATCTGGTGAAAACATTTCTGGGCATGAATCTGTCCACCACATTGGAAGTAAAGAAGAAACAGAACCCTTTCAAGGAATAAGCTTCATTTTTATCTGAATTAATCCGATCTTATAAAATGGTTATCATAATAACATTAAATATACATACATGCATTTTTACCCATCTTGACAGACTGAAAATTCTCTTTAGTTTCTTCCCCTTCATAGGATCTCCCAGATTTTCTAACTAGGCCAATCCTGTAAGCCATTTGATGCACAGACCCTAATGTCCCCAACTCTCCCATTGAGAGACTGTTTAAAGAGCAGCAGAGCACATGCACACAACTACTTCTCGGGGTCACAGCAGCATATGAACAGCAATCAAAATTAAGGGCCAAGCAGAACAAGAGTGAATGAAAAGGATTCTTGACTAGGGTGAGGTAGGGTTGGATTTTAGGTTCTTAGACAAGCGTTCTGTTCTCCTCCTTATATGCCCAAATTTAGATGCTCCCTTTTTTTTTGTGGTGTCATGCAGGATCCAGGGAAATTTCTTATAATGCAGTGAGAAGAATAAGCATGTTGTCAATCCAGGACACACATCCACAGCCATGGGATAAAAGCATGCCAGTCTAAACCCAGCCAGACCCGACTCTGGCACATGAATAAGGTACCACACAGCCCTCTTTTCCCAAGGCTACCTGAGCTCTACCAGCGTTGTCTCACTCCACAGGGGTCAGAGGAAGAGTCTTACCCCACATTTTGCTGGATCAGAGGGTGTTTATTGCTAGAGAAAATTTCTCCCCCTGTGCAAATCTGCAGAGGGACCATCAATGAAGACCCTCCTCCATACACGATGTGCTGCCTTTTCACCTGTAGAAAGTACAGTCCTCCCTGTTGGTGTTCCACACCAAGGCAGACCCTGCACTGCAGGACATAGTGGTCGTGCATAATAATAACCTTCAAAGCCCACTTTGTTTACAGTGTTAATGTGTTATGTCAAGCTAAGTTCTCACCCTTTTTCCTGCCGGCCTGGCCTATGAGTTTTGTGTTTCCCTCTCTCAATCAATAATGGCTTAAGTAGCAAATAGAGCTCCCATCCCCTAGCACTAACAGACTCTCATGTAGTCAGGAAGCATCAAGATGAACCCTCAGTTACCACTGTGCACCCTGTTTAATGTATGCATTTTTATGGCCTCTGATGTATATGGTTCCATTACTGTCTATGAATACAGAGTACTGGAGCTAGTTAATGTATTATTTATTTTATTACCCCTTTGTATAAGCTGGTATTTGTAATTTGGAATTTTATATATTTTGGTTCTGTAATGGTTTCATAATGTGTACACAGCTCAATAATTAAAAAAATATATCTTACCACCTCACCTCCAGAGCCAAGTTTGTTTACGCTGCAAACTGCACACCCCGACCAGCACAGATCCCCAGCCGTCTGCTGGCCCCGAGGGCCTCACTGGTCCCGCTGCTGGGACATGGCCCCCACCGGCACCCTGAGAAACCCAGGCCAGCTTTCTTCTTCCTCTCTGGGACAAAAGGCAAATTTTCTAGATTTTTAGACCTAACGTGTGGCTGGCTGGCACGTCCCCTTCATTTCCAAGGATGGAGCCCCTGAGTGCTAATGCTGCTGGTCTGGCCAGTGCTGGGCCCCTCACGGGGTTTCATCCGAGCGGCAGCAGAAGTGTTTTCTCTCTCACTGACAAAGCAATGTTCTGCCAGTACGACCTGTCATGAAGCACATTGGGCAACAGGAGGGATTGAGGGAAGAGGGAGTTTCTCTCAGGCAATCAGCAGGTCCTACATCCAGCTCCAGCCGGACACCCAGTCCTGAGCTGGGTGTCCTGCAGCACAGCCAGTCCTCCTGCTGCCTGGGGAAGATGAGCTTGTCCCTCCTCCAAATGGCCCGAAGCTCACCTGCAAAAATTTACAGCTGTATCCTCTCAGGTATCAGAGCTGGGCCACACAACTGTTGATGGATTTGATTTAGTACTTTTTGCCTGGTTCAAACATTCATGCTAAAGCTATGACCTGTCCAAATACATAAGAATCATAGAATTGTTTAGGTTGGAAAAGAACTTTAAGATCAAGTCCAACCACTAACCTAGCACTGCCAGGTCCACCACTAACCCATGTCCCTGAGCACCTACACATCTTTTAAATACCTCCAGGGATGGTGACTCAACCACTTCCCTGGGCAGCCTGTTCCAATACTTGACAGCCCTTTCAGTGAATAAATTTTTCCGAATATCCAATCTAAACCTCCCCTTGTGCAACTTGAGGCCATTTTCTCTTGTCCTATCACCTGTTACTTGGGAGAAGAAACCAGTCCCCACCTCACTCCAACCTCCTTTCAGGTAGTTGTGGAGAGCAATAAGGCCTCCCCCTCAGCCTCCTTTTCTCCAGGCCTCAGCTCCCTCAGCCGCTCCTCATAAGACTTGTGCTCTAGACCCTTCATCAGCTTTGTTGCCCTTCTCTGGACTCTCTCCAGAATCTCAATGTCTTTCCTGAAGTGAGGGGCCCAAAACTGAACACGGTACTTGAGGTACAGCCACAGCAGGGCCAAGTACAGGGGAACGATCACTTCCCTAGTCTGGTTAGCCACACTATTTCTGATATATAACAAGCATAATACACTATTAAATTCTGTCTTACTCTTCATAGATGCCAGCCAAACCACATGGCACCTGCACAGAGACCCTTTGGTTTCAGTCCCAGGTCTGTAAAATGCCCTTCTGCCGCCACAAGGGATTTGTGCCAGTTCTTTGGCTGAAGGAGGTCCTGCTCTTAAACCAGATTGTCCACTGGCTAGGTACATAATGTTGAGGGTTATTTGATTGTGGTTCTCTGCAGCAGCACAAGCACTTGTTGGTTTTGGCTGAAAAGGCACCAGTAATTCAATGTCCACAGAGGACAGTGTTTTACTGCTGCAGGGAGCAATGTGAAGGCACTGACTGCCAGAAGCAGCTTTCCTCTCCCCAGCTCCATGGCTGGAGGCAGAGCTAGGAGAGCGCACAAGTGAGTGCCAGAGGAAGGGGAGAAAGATACTGAAAGCCTTTGTTTGGTTAGTGCCAAACCCAGACCAGAGTTTGCTCTGTTTGTTTCACCCCATGTAGCCTGAAACAATATGATGCAATGGGCAAACCACCGAATAAAAGTATTAACAAACAGACTTGCTGGCAGCATCAGATCCAGGCAGTATGATAGAGGTCCTCGCACACAGCCAAGGCCACCTTGCTGGAAGCCACCTCACCCCAACATGAGCACCTAACACAGACCCTTTGCATGCAGAGATGGGGAGCAGAGGGGGGATCTGGTGGGCACGAAGCACAACAAAAGCCAGAGGAAGTCCTGTGGGCAAGTGATGTGACATGGGAGAGGCTGACATGGAGAAGCATTATCTGTACCAGTGTTCAGCACACAAAGGAGTGCTAAATCCCCCTTTTTTCTCTCCATTGGGCAAAATTAGAAAAATTAACAAAACTGATACTGAAGGAAAAAATCCAAACATGACTATGCAGATCTTTGGGAGAAAGAAAGAAAGAAGATGGGGTGAGGAGAGGTTCAGGTTATGTGGCACCAAATCAGGGAAAGTCAAATGAGTCCATACCTCCAAACCCACTAACAAGAAATGCCAACACTTGGTAGAAAGAGTCAGATATCAGAAAAGTTAATACTCTGCTTTGACTATCAGCATTTGTATTGAAAACATTTATGTTAGAGTAGTAGTCAGCTGGAAAGAGGGCTGGATGAACTTGTGATGAAACCACTGAGTAGAAGATACAGGTTCGGTTTCTGCCTCTCCTGTAACCTTCTTGTGTGACCCTTGCCACGTTCTCTCTGCCTCAACATCCCACTTACTCAGATGTCAAGTACCACACAGCAGAGATTGCCTTATTGTGTGGGTTTACAGCCTGCCTGGGAGAGCCTACTCCACTATCAGGTGGGGCCAGCAGGCACAACAACTTAAAGAACTATTGCCAGCCATAAATTGTGTTAAACCGGCTTTTACCTCACACAACTGAGTTGATATAAATAACCAGTGCTAGCAAAAGGTGATAGAGAGCACCAGACTATTTCAGAAAGAGAGAAGCTTTCTGTTTAATTTAACCAAGTACACACACACAAACTAGACAGTTTTTCAAAAATGAGGATGCAGATGAGAGATTCAAGGACAGTTCTAACTTGCCCTCTGTCAATTTACAAGAGAATTTATTCCAGACTATTCATACATGAATATTTAGCATGGCAACAATTACATCCAATGACACCCATGAGATACATAGTACTGAAGACCCTCTCCGAGGAACATGCACAATGCTTGATGTAAAATTTTTAACTGGACTGAACATTTGAAATGTGAGAATTATATTTCTTTAGATCTTGCAATAATAATTCTTTTAATTATTATATTAATTTCTTATATATTGCTGCCATGTTTTATAAATGAGAGGTATGATTGATTCACACGAGCAGAAATGGATACGTGACAGGAAGTAAAGGGGAGAGACAGTGGCTGCTGAGGCATGTTAAAATAGCCTGTGGTCAATCTTATTCTTAATGCAAAGACCTTGTTTTTGTTGTATGAAGGAAAAAGGAGGGGGAAGGGAGAGAGACTGTTAGGAAGAATCACTCAGGGCTTAAATAGCACAGACTTAAGGACATAGAAAAAAGAAGGTGGCTTCAAGTCCTCAAATAAGATTTAACCACAAAGCCACAAAATAGTGAACATAAGGTCTATTTATGACTAGGTAGAATGTTTTTCTGTATGGATAATTTATTTATTTTCAATATGAAGCTCTCTTTCATGCCCTATTACAAGCCCTTGCTGTGGAGCACATTATTAGTTGGGAAAAAAAAACAAACAACACAGAAATAAAGGCGATGAATATTCATACTAAACATTCCAGATACAAACCTCTGACAAATCCAGTAAAATGGCAGCCAGGGAATACTGAGGTCACAGCATATACAACTACATTTGTGATGACTTGCCTTGCAAACCTACTTAATTCAGGGTCTAGATTAAACTGGACACCATTCAAAAGAGCATGTTTACCCAGGACTGAGACAATAAAAAGATGTCCTTTGCTCATCATGGGATGTTCTTCCTAAGCAGGCAGTGCAGTGTCTGTAATCTTTAATTCGCATTGTTGCTGGCTCCATTGCAGAAACAAATGCAATAGGCAAAGCCCACACCACCACCTGGAATCAGCTCTCTGGTTAAAGTAGGACATGTCTCACTTCCAACAGCTTTCTAGTAACCACTAGAAGTGCCTCTCAGAGTCTGGATGACCACTCGTCTCTCCTGCATTGTGCCAAGTACAATTTCTTTTTGCCAGGAACAGAGTGGATTTTAGCAGCTATGCTGAGTCTACCGACAGTGAAAGAGGGAGCTCAGCAGGTTAGTCTTCTGCTGGCACGTAATACTCAGTAAAAGACACTTCTGATAGTCTACTACGTAGTTTCCCCAAAACACAGAAATGCACAAAATAATCCTTGTCTTCGAACAATTACATGTATTAAAGCTTCTTAATGAAGTTTACAGCCTTCTGAGAATGTGTTTTTGATGGGAGTGACAAGTTGTTTTACCTTAGAAAGTGGCCCTGGAACTCATTCACAAGGCATGGGAGCGTATCTGCATCTGTGGCCCATGCAACACAATCTCCAGAGAAATCCACTCAAAACTCCACCCGCCAGTTGCATGGTTGGACTTGATAGTATAAACCCCAGACACCATGGGACTGTCTTCTAGGCAAAAAGTATTAAGTTGCAGCACATTACTCACTGAGTTAGAAAAGAACAAACATTGAATAATTACAAATTTAAAAGGAAAATTCTGTGGGACTGGGATAAGGAGATAAATCATTAAGGGATTAGATACTACTGAACAGAGTAATGCAATGAGGTCAAGAAATGAAACTAAGCCTTTGGCTCATCAGTATTCCCCTAAAAAACAAAGGCACTGCTCTCTGAAATTAATTTAGTCCCTGTCACCCCTTAGCCATTGTAGGAAAAATCAGGTATTTGCCTCCTTACACCCATTCCTAAAACAGCTTGTTTGACAGAAACTCTGCATTTGTCTCCTGTCCATCTGAGCACTATGAGACTGATGGCACCATTTACCCAACATATTCAGTAAAAGTTTCTTCAGGCGTTTGAACCAGTTGCTTGTTTTCCCACTAATAGTCCTGTTGGTGACTTCTCTTTGCAAGAGGATTGTTTCTTACTTTTCAGCAAAGATCTCAACTGTGATGGATATTTGAATATGTGAATGTCTCCAGAAGACTGTTTATTATTTACATAGTTGAGCCAGGGTAACAGAGATAAACATGAATATTTTGGGATTAGACTTGACTCCTGCCTCTAGTATAGGCCTCCCCCAGAACCTTACAACATGTCCTGTAGTACATAAGCCTTAAATCTGTCAAAAATAATACAGCAATAACCAGGACCAGACACAGTCTTAGTTTTTACTGGGAGAACATGAGACAAGGGAATGCCTGATGCTGATTTGGACTCATCAACACCACCATCCCTTCCCAGTAAAGCTGATAACACTGTGGTGTTAGGTCATGATACAGGCACAGAAAAGGACAAAAACTTTAAGTAATTCCTGCCCGAATGAGAGTTTTACAATTCTGACCACTTTCTGACTAAGTGCCATTTTAAATAGTTATTATAGCCATTAATCCAAGATAGAAAAAAATACAAAATATTAAATTTAATATGTAGTTTTTCCCTCTGTTGAACAAGATTCATCTCAAACGAGAGCCTATTAAGGCTTGCAGCTTTCTTAGAGGTGTTGTGTAGACTAACCATGTGCAGTATGGCTGGTGCCATGCTGAAGGAAAGAGGTAGCATGATGAACCACATTGAAGCCACCTAACTTTGACAGAGGAGCCTAAGCTAAGGCTGCTACTTCTGGCTAACTCCAAATAGTCAAATGAGGGGGGAAGAGACCATCCCAGAAGGTAATTAATCCCTTGAGGTCTCAGCCACCCTCTAGAAGTGTGTGTCTGTCCACTTGGTTACTTAGGGTGCTTTTGACAATGAGGCTCTTTATGTATGTACCTCAGAGACATATGAATTCACAGAACAACTCAGGGCTTTGTGCCTTACAGAGAGAGGTCAATGCAGAGAAATGAGATTTACTTGAACTGTTTTGTCACTGTATTGGCAGAATTTTCATTTAAGCAATCTTAAATTTAAGTAAACTGAAGTTTCACTGGGCACTTGAGTTACAATTCCACAAAGTTTAACGCTGCTTGAATATATATATTTTTTTTCTATTATGGCATACAGAAGCTTTCTGATTTTGTTGCATAACCCTGACCCTGTGACACCATTTTCAGGTTTTATCTCTCTACTCAGCATTTCCTCCCCTCATCGAGCATTATCACTCTTGATTCATCACCCTCAGTGGCAGCTCACTCTGTTCAGTACAATTCCTCGTCTTGTACACTTTCTATTGCTTTTTTTCTTACTAAAACTTCTCTGTTTATTTCCAACTCTAAGTAAATGTGAAATAACTTGAGTTATTCTGAATAAATAAATAATGAAGGATATAGTCTTTTAAAAATCTAATAAAACCTTCTTAATCTCTTCATATTTTACTGTAAGTAAATGGAGATTATTTTAATTTTTGGAGCTGGAGTCTGAGAAGAAAATCATTTTGTGTTGTGCTGACAATCATCTTTCTCAATCATGCTTGAAATACTGATTTCCTTGACTATAAGCTATAAGCCACAGATTTAGATCCTATTGAATTCAAGTAGAGTATAGAGGAGCGGCTGAGGGAACCACTTGGTACAGTGTCTTTCGTGACTTATCCCAGGTCACCCTCTTCCAAGCACAACCGTGATCCTGCAACCACTTAGGCAGGCTCCTTAGTCTGCACGAAGGCTCACTAAAGACCTGATTTTGACTGAAGAATTTTCCTGTGCAATGCCTTTTGTAAGATTGGGGCCATTGTGAAGCCTGGCAACTCCTATTCCCTCTTTGTGCTTCAAAATTTCCCATATTGATGTTATCAGATAGACAACAGTTTCTCAAGTGTAGCTGTTACGTGTTGAAATCCATGCCCCCCGTCACTCACATAATAAATTCACATGAAGAATATTATTTTTAAAAAAATCAACTTCTATTACACGGTCTTGAAAGTATTTTTGACAATCCATAAAATAACAACACTGTGGGGAAAAGAAAGTTCATAAACCAGTGCAGGGATTCAAGGAAAGTGTCAAAAAGCAATACACAGCATAGTTGAATTCAGAGGTTTGCAGATGTCCCTGAGAATGCAAAAGTTTGCATCCAAATGTTTTTAAAAATCTAACATATTGACAGGAACAGCTATTTAAAGAAGCACATCTGCCTTTTTCTCTTCCTTTTCTTAAGAAACCTTTCAACTCAGGAGCATCACACAAAAGTTCTTCTGAATCTTCTGAATGAATTTTAAAAATAATCCAGGGACATCCAAATAGCTGATATGGAATCCAAAAGGTAGAAGGATCATTCGCCTTTGGCTCACCTCTCTCAGAAGGCCCCTTATTTTCCATCTCACTTCCCAGCAAATCTGCATCCCCAGTCACTCCAGCCCAGCACCATCCCAGCTTCATCCCTGGCATGAAGGTCCTAACTGGCCGCTATAACTGGCCACATTCACCCTTATCTCAGCTTTAAAAAAGAAAACCCTCCAAAAACATATCATCTGCTTTCTCTAGGTCAGGTGGACATTTGGAGGTTTGCTGATGATTTTTCCAGCATTTTCCCACCCACTGTGAAAACACAATTGCAAGTGAACAAGAGGTACCAACCAGCTCATACTGAAACCCGTGATTCATGCAAATAATGTCCTTCCAGAAGTCCGTGGGCTTTAAAAGCACACGTGCAGTGATTAAATAGAGCCATGCTGTGAGCGGCTGGCATTGTAAATAGAGAATTTATGGCCTTTCTAGTTATGATTTTTCTATCAAGCCTTCAGCAATGTTTACTCATTCTTTCCTTGCATCTTTCAGTCTGGATTTATTTCAATGGCTGAAAAAGGCTGGGGAAAATTAAAAACTGGGACACTGCTAGACAGCCTCTCAGAAGCCTACAGGTTGGAAAGCAAGGTGTAAAGGCAGTGGGTGGAAGCATTTTTGCATGAGAGGAGAGCTGGCTAAAGCAGCTTAGGATGTCAGAGATGGGCATGCATCCGCTGCTATGAGCGGCAATTCTAATAGCAAAAAAGGAGGCAGAGCTATGAACAGAGTGCTGCTAACTGATTTCCTTGCCCTGTCCTTTCTGTTAGGCAGGTAGAAAAATTAATTCTTGCAGATATATTTGATGTTGAATCTGCTTATCTACAGGGGTTTTTTTCAAGCAGGGGCCCTGGCAATCATCAGCCCCTTTGGCTTGGAGGGGCAGCAAGCACTGACGTACCAAATGCTGAGGGCTGTTGAGGTTGACACGTGCTGCTCTTACAGGCTCGGACGTGTCCCCTCTGCCTCCCTGCTGGCCAGAGACCTGCAGGCTGATGCCTGCATCAGGCCCTGTATCACTCATTACACACCACCCCACCGAAAGCTGGGAGCTTGGAGACCCTACCAGGATGTTAGGCTACTTTGTCAGCACTTGAGGTTTTTATCTTCTGTGTACAGCACATCAGTAACCAACCACCATGTGGCACCTTCAGCTTCATCCTGATCTCCTAGCAACTGCCCAAATCTCAGTGCATTAAATCCTTTGCTTGCCCAGCCCTTTCCTCTCTGCTTCCTCCATACTATTCCACAATGCCATAAGGAACTCTTCTTGCTTTTCACCATCACCAATTTTGCTCCCATTTCTCTCACGTTTGTGTAGGGAAGGGAGGGAGGAAGGGACAAAAGGGAAGAACGGCCAAGTGAAATCGTCACAGAGCACCTTTTATCAGTGGAAGTTCTGCACTTCTTCAGATGCTCCTCAACCCAGAGACCCTCTGCAGTTCTGCTCCTGGGAGGCAGAGACCCTAGCCAGGTAAACTCAGCACTACTGCTATGTCACTCCCAGCTGGACAGGCTCCAGTCACTGTGACTGTCCGATCCTGCACTTGAATTTTAATTTTTGAAGTCACAAAAGTCACCAAGTTATCTGGTATGAGGTTATACAGCAGCCTTGAGCAGAGACTTGGAGCCTTGAGTAACTAGAGATCTCCCAGAGCATAGCACGGCCTCTCAAAACCTATTTTGGCTTCCAGCCCCCAAGACAATACCCTCATGCCACCAGGGTTGCAGACAAGGTTAGCATTAACAACAATCGCTTTCAAAACTCTTCGAGGTGCTCAGCTCCCACTTGATTACCCTCAGCAGGTACCCAGGCACCAAATATCTTAAAACATTACCCCAATCATTCAGAGCATCTACTCAGACAAGAAAGATTTCTGAGCACCTCAAAGATCCCAATGATTGATACTGCAAAAATCATAGTAAAAACAAAACATCAAAATGTGTACCACACGTACATTGCAAATATTGGCCAGCACTAGATCAATGCAAATATCTTTTTTCCTTAAACTTGCTGAGACAAATTCATCCTTTTAATGGAACTATCATGATTTACACCAACTCATGTTCTGTCCCTTTATGCTCTTCTTTTCTTATTTTCAGAACAGCAGGGAAAATTTCGCTATTATAAAAAAAACCCACAGATGCTGTTATTAATTTCCTGTAAGTTTTGGAGACTAACAGTTGTGTTTGCTTCTCTTTTGCTCTCTCACTCTCTCTCCCAAGAACAATCAGAATAATAGAAAAATATACAATGTTGTTATGATTACATCTTTTTTCATGCCTTGGTCTAATTTTTCTTACACTTTTGTTTATACCTTTCTGGAAGTAGGAATTCTTCTTTGAGCAAGGATCCTTACAAAGAGAAATTATAGTCATCTTACACCTAATGCATCGCTGAAGAAGAAAAAGGATTTATTATCCTTCAAGTATCTTTTCATGAAGAATTTATCCCAGCAGGTGGACTCAATCTATGTGGGGTAGGTAAGCGTAAAATTTGATCCACAGATTTTTAGAGCTACTGTAAAATAGCCCTTTATGTTGGTACCTTTACTAATAAGTGTTTCGGTTTAAACTGAAAGAGATTAAATTGAAGTTCCTCTACTTCTTGATGAAGTGCACTTTGGCAAATGAGGGTTATAACTATTCTGTGGCTGGAACAGCTTATTTCCTTACACAAAACTGTAATAAATTTGAAAATGTTTGTTCTTTTTGTATTTCCCTTTCTTCCTCCATCCCTTCATCTTCCCTTTCCTTCCTCTGAAGTTCTGCCCTGCCCCAGTGTGCACACGCACTCTATTAGCTTCACATTTTTTAGATTATTATCTATGAGCAGAAATAGCTTAAATCTTTGCAATACTGGTCAAGGATAACATTCATACTCCTGACAAGAGACTCTCTCAGCTCTAATCTACTTCAATTCTAATTGCTGAATTATTAAAGCCAGAGACCTTTCTGTGCTCTGTCAGTACTTACCTTACCGCTGAAACACCAGTAGTGATGGTGGAGCTGCTGCCAGCTTTGAGCTTGCACCATGCCTGTCTTGGAATGGTTTGGGAAAGATTAGCAATTTCAGATGAGCATGAAGAGACTCCCTTTGCGTGTTTGGACCAGTTAGGGGAAAAATTCTTTGTCTTCCATACAGCGTGTCTACTATGAAGGAATAGCACCTGCAGAATATTAAGTGCTTTTTAGCTACCAAAAAAAATAATAGTGCAAAAAATCTTTTAAGGAAAACTGAGTTATCTACCTCTCTAAGCTCTTAAATAGCCTCCTCATTGATTTGAAAGTGCCTGACAATAAATGTGACCACCTGAAGATACTTACTGACTTTCTCATGTCCAAACAATACTCAGGTGGGCCCAGAATTGCAGCATCTGGGCCTGAGTCAAACCTGTTCTTGTTCCTAGTTCTGCTTTTGCCTATAAACTGCAGTAAGGCACAACTGGAAAGGACGCCGAAGGACTGAGATAGACCAATGTGCCACACTTAGCTACCTGCTCATAATGAACACTACAAGAGCTCAGAGCATTTCTTGGCTGCTCTATCTTCATAGTTTGCAACTTAAATATAACAACAGAAACCAGACAGTGTAATTTGTTTGCCTGATACCCAACTTTCAGTCCCTTCTGGACCTGTTCATGGAGGTTAGAACAGTGGCGAAAGTTGTGATATCACATTCACTGGTGGTATGGCAGAAACCACAAGAACATTCACACCACCCTGGTGACCTTCTCAAGTGCAATCCAAAGTTACCTTAGTCTGAGCAAAGCCAATGTTGTGATTGCAGAGGCTGCTTTGAACTGATTGTTCATATATTTATTTGGTTTTGAATTAAAAAAAGAAAAGAAAATATTTCTGCTGCTCTTAGCACCAGAAAACATTTATTTTTTTTATGGAACCTATAATTTGAGTCTAATTTGACCTGACAGAGTCAACTGACCATGCAGTTACTTGGCACCTGCTGAATGCCTACCCATTAAGCCAAATTTACACTAATAAGCAGCAGTCATTACCATTCACTGTCACTAGATTAAATCAGTTACCTGAGACACCTCCCAGTAAACATAAATCTTGCTAAGATATATTCCAGTTAAAAGCCACATCTTTCTTTCTCATCCCTTTTCTCTGCTCATCTCTTTAAGGTCCAGCCACCCAGCAGGCATGTTGCACGTGTGTCTGTCGGACGCTCGTGCGCTACCTCTCCTGTTGTGGATCCTCGGGAGAAGGAAGGATACAGCTGTTTGCTGCTGACATATGCTAACAGCAAACTGCCATGGCTTTTTGACAACCTCATCTGTGCTGCCCTGCACACTGGGGAGCAGACCTCAGGCTTTAGTTTATCCGTCCCCACCACATATAGGAGAAAAGTGGGATCAGTGGCAATTATTTGAAACGTTCATTTTCCATTTCCTGTGTCTTTAATTTGTTCTTATTTTGAAAAGAACTATTTTGAGTATATTTATGTTTCCAAAAATTCTGAAAAATGCCTCTTAGACTATTGTATTTCATTTTATTTTTAGATTAATTTCATATTGCTTTAGGACATGCCAGAAGTAGAAATGCATGAAGTGATTTATACAGTTCAAAGCCGTGTTATGCTGTATTCTGTCACGACATGATACAATTGTTAAAATATTAACATCATTTATTTTATGACTTATTGGTTTTAGCTTACTGTAAAAATAATTAAGTCTAACTGCTACATACAGTTTGAAATACTGTCTTTTCCAGATGAATATGTGCCTTCGTTGAATGGTAATGACATTGCCTGACAATCTGCTTTTATTTTGTTTTGAATGTGTCTCCTGTTTGCATTGAAATTAAACAGTTTAGCACTTTCAGCAAGAGAATAAGTTAATGTCAAAGTTTTGTTTCAACACAAAGTGAAGGCATTTTGCTACAGAAAACAAATATTTAAATATGTATTATGTACCAGCTGCCTTAAATGATTTAAAAATAAAATAGAACAAAACATAATATAAAATAAAGTAATAAAATGTTTCAGCTATCATTAAGTTAATGTTGTATCAAAAGTAGCAAGGAACAACTATGATTTAACAAAGTGACAATAAATTATGATTTCCCCTGCCCAACACTAAGTCCTATGAGAGGGAAAAAAAAAAAAAAAGTAGAAAATGTTAATTGAGATGCAAAACTTTGTCAGAAGTGACAACACATACTCCAAAAACCCATAACTTTTCCAAAACACTTTTCCTTCCAATTAAGATTTCTAGGCACCTCAAGAAAGTTCCCCCTATATCCTGACCTGGATAGTTCACACAGAGGTGGAAGGAGGCTTTTTACACTTACTTTTTACAATTATTTTTATATTTCAATTCAGACATCCAGTGGTCCACAGCTCTTTTTTTCTAGGTGACAGTGTTGGAGTTGGCACCATCTCTCACCTTCAGCAAGTTAACGATCCACTGTCATTCAGTATGAAACCATTGTCCCTTGTCCCCTACAAGCAGTGGTAAAAAGTCTTTCTCCATCTCTCTCATAAACCCTCTTTGAATATTGAAAGTTCGCAGTAAGGTCTCTCTGGAACACTGTCTTCTCCAGGATGAACAACTTCAACTCTCTCAGCCTGTCTTCATAGGAGAGGTGCTCCAGTCCTCTGAAAATTTTCATGGCCTTCCTCTGGACCTGCTCCATGGCTCTGCGGACCCCAGAGCTGGACACAGTACTTCAGGTACTTGCATTTGGCTTTTTTGAACTTCATGAGGTTCATTCACATGGGCCCACTTCTCAGGCCTGGCAAAATTCCTTTGTTCCCAAGAAATTTTTGATGTGCATATGGAGGCTTTAGTGCATACATGTTTCTAGAGGCAGTCATCATATTTTTTCCAGGTAACCAAGGAGTTCAAAATGACAGACTAAGCCTTTTCCCCAGTGACCGATTAGCACATAGGACCACAGTGATCCTATAAATAAATACAGAGACATCTTTCAAAATTAGCAATAATAATGCATGGGCTCTAGACAGCACATTTCATCCGATCTCTGAATGCTTTGCAAAGGGTCAGTGTCACACCCCACACAGGTGGAGAAGCAGAGGCACCACAGGGCAAGATGACTGGCCCCAATTCACCCTCAAGGCCAGCAGCAGAGGTGGGAACAACAATTTAAGTCTTTCTGGTGCTAATTTTCCCACCTTCTCAAATGAAGCCAATGACCTCATTGTGATTTGGGATGAAGAACTCATTTATTGTAAACAACGAATGGAGCATTACAGCAACACAAGTCTGTCATTTTCATCTGTAGTGGATTCCTGTCATGAAGTGTCCCTTTTTACCCAACCGTGTACCCAGGGTTAAAATTCTTTGTATGCAGATGTTTATTTTTAGATATCCTCTCTATTGGTTGTTAGTGAATGCTTAACTTTCACAGAGGGTCAAAAAAGGTCATCACTATAGGAAAGCTTTGTATAAACTAACAACTCTGCCTCACTCTCTTATTTAAAGGGAATAATATATGGCATGAAAAAATATGCTGAAAAGTGTTCTATTGCAAAAAGAGATGAAAAATCTATTTTTATTCAGGCCTGCAGCATGCCATAAAATTTTTATTTTTTGAATATGCTGAATGACATACACCCATAGACATATCAGATAATTTACACAGTATGTAATGGGAGTGATAATGATCTTACATCCTCAGAAAAAGAGCTTTGTTAAAGCAAAGTTAAGCTCATGCATATATCATGATTAAACTAAAAAAAAAAAACACTCTCGTTCTAAAAGAAAACATTGGCATGCATGGAAATTTCCTGTTAATGCTGAATTCAAATTTTCAAAATATGAGGGTCAGGAAGTTCATTCTTTAGGTTCTGCAATCAATGACAATCCCTTCCTACCCGGCATCAATCTCCACCAGCCAATTTTCTCACAGTAGACAAAGGCCATAACTTGGCTTTGCAAATCTAGGATATCACAATCACACATGAATTTGGTTTCTAGTAATTGCTTGTTTTGTGTTATCTGATATTGCTAGAATCTCACCAAGAGGATGTCTTGAACTACTGGGGGGGGGCGGGGCATGAAAAGCCGTTTCCTTAGCACATCCTCTCCCAACATTTGGAGAAGGACTTTCCAACTATCATTAGCAAAGAAGTGAAAATGCCATTTGTGAATCAAGATCACTTGGGAACCACAGGTCCTGGGTCTCTTCTTCTAGAAAGGGAACCTTCAGGATGCTGGACTGACCTGGAGGCTCCTGCTCTCTTCACTTCTTCTATATCTGTATGCTGAGCTTTCGAGATAATTTTGCACCATGAGTCCAAAGGCTTCTTTTATGTTTCCACTGTGGCTGTGTGCACTGACATTTTGAAGGATAAAAGGTGAAGTATTAGTATCAGCTTCTGGTAAGACAGCAACTAAAATATGAATACACTTTTTGGCCCTCATATGATGTGAAGCAGGAAAGAATCTGGTTCTGTGATCTGGGAGATGATTATTTGGAGGAAGCGGAAAAAAATCTTGCTGGTTCAGGATTAGGCAATCCCAGGAGTTCAGAAGCTTTATATTTGCAGGTTTAATACTGTTTTGCTCATTCAGTGCATTGCTTTTGAAGAAGCTTGGATGATTAACAAGTTCAGTTTATGAGATGTTTGGCGGAGCAGCACTATGTCAGCTTGGAAAGAGCAGGGCCAAAGGCACTGAAGTCAAAGCAAGGAGAGTATTGGGTATAGGGTGTCATTTGCATCAGACTTACTCAGGTAGAAGGAGCTTCTGGAATTATATCCAGTCCTATTCTGCTCCCTCAGATTTCCCCACTCAAAAGCGTTTCATACTGCTGCAGCTGCCTGCTTTTCAGAGTAATCAGACAATTTTGGACATGGTTGGACCAAGTCATTTTCTATGTTTTGTATTTCTGTACTAGAGTGCATGAAATGTATATGGCTTAGAAGAAAGTATGTTGTTCAGAGTTCCCTTTAAGAAAGGTAGGAGGGGGAAGAAGAAAAGAAAAACAAACAAGCCTTGTCAGAGCTGAGGTTTTTAAAAACACTTATATTTAATTGACAAAAAAGAATTTATTTTTAAATGTTACCTTTTGTGAAATCTCTAGTTTTCCTTCAAGCTGTGTCAAGTGGCATAATAAAGTTGCCGCAGACATGAGAGGTTGTAGCAATTTCCCCCAGCTTTTCTTTTCCTTTGTGTAGCAGCCCTGGGCGCTGTTAGTTGTGCTCATTTTGTAGCAAAGCTTCTTGCAGTGGGAGGGAAATGGTGGGAGAGCACTTGTGGAACGAGAAAATTAAAATAACAATGGAGTCGTGTTGTGAGGTGCAACCTTCTGCCACTGACTCAGCATGTTCATGTACATGTGGGCGATGGTCCATATGACTTGTACTGACCTAGTTGACTCAATCAAAGAATTTGAAATAAAATGTTACTACCAACTTTGGTACTTCAAGGGGTATTAAAAGTCTCTATAAAGATCTTGCGCACATTGAGCTGGAAAAGGAAGAAAATGAGCATAGAAGCTGGATGTGAAAGAGGGATTTGAGGGAAAATAATGAAGCATGCCAGTTAGTATTTCTAATTTGATAAACAGACACGTTTGTCCTAGACAAAACTGGTTGCAACTCATAATTTTAACATGGCTCAATGTGTGAATTTTTTCACCAAGGAATAAGTTCTTCAGTTGCCTTAAACTTTAGCAGAAAATATGGGGCAATGGGTGCCTCTTCACCATACCAATTAGCAGCAATTAACAGTCGGGAAGGGGCATCTGGGATGCTGGGGCAGTCAAGAGCAGACATGATATTAACAAAAGACAATGAGATGAGATGAAAAATCCTGTGACAGTTGCAAACATGTTGAAGGAAAGCAGCAGGAGACTAGGGCTTTTTGGGGATAGTCTTCTTATCTTGCCTCCCTTAGCGTCCTGGCTTTGTCCCTTTCAGATCCTGACTCACTCCTCTCTGCCCCTTTCTGTTCTTCCTCTGTCACAGTGCTATGTTGGTCTAACCTTAGCAGGAGGCACATGGAGAGGCGAGGAAGGGAGTTTTTCCTGTTCTCTGAAACCAGACATCCATCTGTCTTCTGTAGTCTCAGGAAACCCACAGCACTGCAACAAACCTAAGCTGTGTTGGGAAATAAGATGGAAATAACACTGTCCCAAGTGTCCCAAAATAAGTATGTGTTGGCATGGCCATGCCTCATAGGGCTGGTGGGGTGATGCTCAGCCCCTCTCCCATGTGTGCATGTTGGAAAGAGGGAAGAAGGCAGCCGGAAGTGGCATAGCAATAGCTGCAAGCTTTCCACCAGCCATACCTGTGGTGGACAGGAAGGCAGGACCATAGCTGGAGGCATGCAGACAACTAAGCATGTAAGTTCTACTGAGTGCTGCCCCACTGAGACCTGTCCTCCACAGGCCTTCGTTAGCAGCCCCCTTCCTCACCTCCATGAGCAATAGGCCAGCAAAAGTCCAGCTGTGTGGTTGCCCACTGGTGGGTGGGGACTGAAGTCCTGCAACATTGCATGGAGCACTAGTTAGGCAGAAAAGAATTTTCCTTATTCCACCTCTCTTCCTAAAACTTCCTAGCTTGCCTTGAGAAAAAGGTCTATAGAAGCGTGCACAGTACACACCTGCCTGTCTCCTCATTGAGAGAGGATGTGTAAGGGAGGACATGGATTGTGTGGGAAAGGGGAAGGAAAAGGAAAACATCAGTATGATTTGATCAGAATGAGATTACAGCGAACAGATTTGAATTAAATACAAAAGTGATTCAGGTAAAGGAGAAATGAAGCTTTCATCAAACTGAGACTCTTTTTAGCTGCACTTAGATTCAGTCCTGAGCTTTGGCTTGGACACCTGAAAGCATAGAGAGATAGGTTTATAATGAGTTATGTTGTAAGGTTTTTATTGCAGCTACCAGGATCAGATGTTTCTTTCTTTCTTTTTTTTTTTTTTCTTTTTTTTTAAAGGAAAAGAAAAATATTGTGAAAATTACTAGGCTTCTAAGGAAATGCAGCTAGTGGAATACAGTTATCAGCAGATTGCATGCTTTGATTTGGTCTGAGTAAGTTAGGTACATGAAAAAAAATGTGATTTAGAGATTTCTCTGCAGTTTGCCTGTTTTGTAAGGTTGACTCATGTGCAGCAGATTAGATTGGTTTGGAATAATCACCCTGGAAAGAACACATTGCATCTTTAAATGGTCTCCTTTTGAAGCAACACTGTACAATATGCAAGTTGGAACTGAACTAACTCTTCATTCTGAGTATGTCTTGATTAAATGTATCCTTTAGTTCTGTTGATGAATGACCCAAAAAAGCAGGCCATTTCTCTTCATACTAATTACTGTTGAGCTTCCATTTTTTGCAAGTATATTTCAGTCTTGATTTTGCCTCACTGAGATGACTGCTGTGAGGGAGCATTTGCTATCTCCAACTCTAAATTGGGCTATCAGAGGCTCATGCTATGTTTTTTATTCTCTGAATGTAAAACAACACATTTAAAGGTGACCTAGTATTCAGTAACGTTCATATCCTTTCCTGTTCTGCTTCCCTGTATAAAATGGATTATTATTACATACATGTAGTTCAGATTTCTGTATATCCTGGGGTCTTTCTGGCCATTCCCTGGCTTCCACACTCACCTAGATTCTTCCCCTCTGTATTGGGTGGCCAAACAATTGCATTTATTTTCCAATTTTTCTGTTGCAGTGGCTGATTTCTGGACAGACACCCTAGAGACTATAAACAGGGACCTTCAGGACTAAATGAACTGGTTTAGCGTATGGCTGAGAGCTCAGACCTTGCCAATTACCATCCCCTACAGATCTCAGCAGGGCTTTCAAGTCACCAGCAAGTTCCATTGTCTCTCATCCCACTTTTAATATCATCATTCTTGGAGATATCTTCATTGGCTCTGACAATGCATGTGGTCTGTTTCTGTTAACAGCAGCCTTCCACCAGTTCTCCTCTTGTGTATTTGGCATGACAGAAATGCAATGAGGCATTTGAGTTTGATTTTTAATTTGACAGAATAGTTGAAGAGGATTTTTTTTCCCCATTGTATGATATCATAGAAAGGAAAATATGTCCCTTTTTCTGCTTCTTGCAAACCGGCTTTCCCTTAAAATCAGAGCATTGACTTGAGAATACCAGGGAATTTAGAGAAGAGCAGTTGTGTAGAGACAGTCTTGAAAGTGAGGAAGATCCAAACCATTTGGCAAAGTTAGAGTCTGGAGGTGGAAGCAGTACACAGGTATGACAGAGTAATTGTGGCAAATTCAAATCCTATATTCAAAGGTTTTCTCAGAAAGCAAGGCAGGCTCGCCTGGGCTGGGTAACATTTACCCCCTACACCATGGTGACTTTGAATCTAAATATTTAAGGAAACCCATAATATTGACAGCCTGAAAGCTTTGTATCCTGATTGTCTCTTAAAGGAAAGAAACTGAAGAGACATTTTTCTAAGACTCACCTTTTGTGCCAGAAGGTGAGAGCTGACCTCTGGATGCTAGAAACTTTGCTCACAGATAACATGCATACTCTATTTGCCCACAAACAGGTTTTCCCTATTTGGAAAAAAAAATCTTTTATATCTCAGTATTTTCTGCATTTATAAAGTTCTTTTGTTAATGAAAAAGCTTCAGCAGGGGTTCACATACTCTTAGAGTAAACACTCAGTGCAAGTGAGGACCAGAGGTGTACGCTTCTATGAAGCTGCCCTCTTCAGTTTTCACTTTATCAAATAAATTAAAGGTGCTTACTCTATACTTATAAGTACATCATTACTTCTAAGTGCTATATTATTATTATCGAAGTGTTCTTACACTGTCACAGAAAGACCTTGACATGCTGTAAATAACTTTGCCTCTCGCTTTGATACTACATAGACTCCTGCAATTGTGTTTATTGTCTGCAGGCATTATGGATGCCTAATATGAAAGAACTGGAGAGCCCACACTCAAAATGAATGGATATACATTCTCTTTCTATTTAAGCTGATTCTCTACCTCAGGGAATGTTTGATACATCATCTTGGGCTTTGGGACTGAAAAGGCTGAAAGGGAAAGAAAAAAAAACCCCATACACAGACTCTTTCAGAGCTTATTTTTCTTCACCGCCCTTCAGTAAATGAAGGAGAGGTAAAGCATTATGGAGGTAGCAGTGGCTGAACTTCAACAGCTTCTTAGGTACAGGGTGGATGCTTAATTATCAGTGAATGTGAAACCTTCTGATCACTAATCTTTTACTAAACACACACATGATTCTTGGTAGCTGCTGTCTTGAGCTGGCCAAGGCAGCCTGCAAAAAGAACTTGAAATATCACAGTAATTTAGTGTTTCAATATCCAGCAGTAGAGGAAACAAACAAATAAAAATCATACCACATAAATGACTCAATAGTGGGTCAAACTGCCAAGATGCATTAAAGACCAGATTTTAATTCATGAATTGAGTGACTCTAGCAAGACAAAGTATGTGACAGGAGAAGAGAAGATACTCATAGATGTGAGTATCTGGCTAGGGAACAAAAAAAACCCAGAAAAATCCATAACCTCATTACCTTTCAGAAAGGCCTGAAAATTTTACTTGACCAAGGAGCCCCTTCTTAGTATTGAAACTTTCATCGGTTCATAGACGTGCAGTCAGAGACTTGACAGAGCCTCTAAGAGCCTTCATTGTATTGCATGGTTTTAAAAATCATTCAGATATGGAGGAGAACAATGACAATGTAAAATCCCTAGAAAGAGAGTTGTTATTTAGAGCAACAAGAACCATTTTTACAAGACATTCTATAATAATCTGTAAATTATAATGGAACGCCTTTCCAGCTATTGAAAAATCAGACATACCTACAAGGTGACACAAAATCCTTGCACATCTTTCTTTCACCAACTTCTGTATCTATCTCTTCCTATAAATGGCTGATTTTCTACAACCATCCCCATGTTTTCAGCTTCCATATAAACCAGCCAGTGACAGAGAAAAAGACTGAAAATATTAACAACATTAGACATGAGAGAAATATCCATTCTGGTTTTATATATAAAGCCACCCTCCTTGCTACATCAAGAAGAGGCTGGATTTACAACTGGCAATGATAAAAATACCCAGATGTATATACAGAGAATATGAAAGAAATTGCTTATAGTGACTTCTAGCTACCAGCTCAGGAATAACTTTCCAGCATAAGAATCATGGGCAAAACCTCCAGGCAATTAGTTTTCTAATGAAGCTTGATACATACAAGAAGAGGATTAGACAGCTTCACTGCTTGTAACTGGGGGCCTGCTGATGACCTGCAGGGTCCCTTCCAGTGCTGTGTCCTAATTTACAGCTAGGTTTGTTTCTGCTCAGATAGCAGAGCCAACCCAGGGCTCGAAAAGTTGGCTGGTTCAGATCTGCTTTCCTTTATCAAACAGTGGTTGCAGAATCTTTGTTATTGCTGAGATGTGAGCCAGAAAGAGATCCCCTTAGGAAGAAAAAGGCAGCCACTGTGCTTTCACTTCTGCTTTACTTACTATCTCTGTGGGTCAAAGCTACTCTTAGAATCCCTGCTATTGAAATGCATTGATTTATTAGATTATGTATGGGATTGAAATTTAACTAACATAATTAGTTTAATCCCTGTGTATCCGGCTTTAAATGCTGTGCCCATCACAAGGGTATCTACACAAGCTAGAAATCATCAAAAATGCTGACTGTTAACTTTCTCTCCAAAAGGTGCCAGCAGTTTATTAGGATGTTTGTATGAGGAAAATCTGAGTGACATCATTAGAATTCAGTGACTCTCCTAGTGATTAATGGAGAGAACAAAACTGTATTTTTATGTCAGTAGGGGATAAATTCCTTCAAAAGTAAATATTCCTGAGCTGTACTGAAAGTAGCCAGAGTTTATGGTTACATCGGACAGAAAAAAATTTATGACGCTTAGAAGTATACTGATCACTTTAAATAATTTTTGAAAATATCACCTTTTTCAGAGCCAAAAGTTTAATTCCATACACTGATGAGGTACAAATCCATGTTCCAAAAGACAATAATAACTTCCTCTGTAATGCCTGCTAGGGTTATGGTGGTTTTTTTAAGAGGATCGAATGGGGTAGAGTGCAACCCTCTGCGTGGCCTTCATAGGTCTACGGAAAATAATTTTAAATTTCAATGGCAATGCACATTATATGATCACCACCTAGGCAATGGCATTAGTTGCCATAGTAACCTCAGGTTGCATCATTAAGAATTTTAAATGTTGACAGTTGGGAAGCTTAGCTTGAAACACTGGGAGAAGAGCAGGAGAGGGGCAGGCTTGAGAGAAGTGTCCCAAGCAATGGGAGGGCTGAGTGCTTGCTCTTGTGCCAAGACTGGCTGGGGGAAAAACGCAGGAAACCGATGGCATGGAAATATCAAGTGGCTTTTCTGTTTTCCTCCCGGATCACTGAAACTGGGCGGGGGGGGGGGGGGGGGGGGAGGGGTAAAATTAAGTTGGTGACACTATTGCTTGTAAGGCTACCTGGCCATTTAATAGGCTTGGAATGAAAGTGTAACAGCTCCTCAATCATACAGCCTAAGATCAGCCTTTGCTCCTTGGTGTTAATAATCCAACAAAGAAACATCCAGATCACTCTCCTTCCCCCACAAATCATCTCCTCTCGTGCTTAACGAGGTTCCAGTTGTCAGAGTCAAGTCCCAGCAAACCTGTTTCCTTCACAGTTCTCACAATTCATGCAACCAAACCCTAGTGGAACTTCAGCTTTCTTATTCCTCCCTTTTTCTAGTCAGAAAGAAGGGCAATGTGCCCACTTGAAACTGGTTACTGATGATTTCTTTTTGCATTTTAGACAAGCTAGCAGCGCATGTGGCTGGCTGGGGAACCATGTCTGGCTTCTCTGGAAATGGTGGTGTTTCTATGAACTTGGTTATTCTGAGTCCCAGTTTCTTTGCACTGGTGTTGCTGTGCTAATTCTGATTACTAATGCATTAAACTCTCCATTAACCAGGGTGTTTACACCACTGCCTTTGCCACAGCATAAGATGGCTTTGAAAATGTCAAGAATATCCAATTGTCATTTATATTATGCCTTCTTTCCATCAAATCCCTCTTCAGCCACTAAACTGAATATTCACATTGGCAACACAGCTTTTAGAAGTACTTTCTATCTAAATTAAAAGTGAGAAAACCCAAATTTTGTCCCAAGAACGAGTGATTTCTATTCAGATGTATTCCTGCTTGATCCCTCCTTCTGTAACCCTGCTTTTCCCAATGGATTCATGGTGAAAATAGTGGAATGTTGAGATGAGAGCCAGAGGGAGCTGAATGAGGTGCTCATGTTGCAGTGTTCAGATCCTTATGCTACCCAGTCTCTCCTGGGTTTTTTGCCTTGAAACTCAGTAGCTGTTACTAACGGACTTTTGAAAAGGATGCTGCAACTTGAGTATTTTTCCAAGAAACTACTCTGGAAAACCCTGGAGGAAGTCAAGTGTGGAAGGAAAGTTCCTGGTTTTATTCTTTAATTATTTTACAAACATGAATGCAATTATATTTGAATGCTATAAAAACATGAAGGAAAATTCAAGTTCCAAACATGATTTCTCAATAGAGTATGAACAGCTTTCATAGTTTCCCAGGGAATGTAGTGCAGAACATACTTTCATTCTTCCTTTCTTCTTTTTTATGTGTTTCTACATTTTTCTTTCTGTTCGTATTCCAAATATCTGGGTATAGTGCATCCTGGTGAGTAGGAACCTCTCACCTAACCCACCTCTAAAACTTTCCACCCAACACAGAAAGGACAGCAACATCAAGAGGTTAAAAATCCCAGGCTCCACAACTGTACTGGCTCTAATGAAGTATCTAGTACTCAACATATATCAATAAAATGTCTTCCATAAAGTTTTCTGATGAAGCCTTATCTTCTGTACCAGAGGTCGAAGTGCCCGATGTTGAGCACGGGTGGTTTAGGTGCAGATGTCAGACTCCCATGCCCTGTTCCCAGCTCACAGTAGAGGGAAGGGTCTCTAAGTGCACGAGTGTTTGCATGTCTTCAGGAAGGTTTTGACACTATTCCAGCCTTGCTCAGCTCAGAGCTGACTAACCCACTCGTTTAGAACTAGTGTTAATCATGCTTTTGTCTTGGCTGGAATGAAACAGTGCTCACATCCTTTTACCAATGCCTGTAAAAACTGAACACTTCTGCTAAAAGTTTATGGCAAAAGACAGACCTTCTCCTGAGATGTCTGCAGAAGCATGTCCTCTAACTGGCACTAGTTATTTCTAGTCCTACACAGCTGAAGTCATACTTATTTTGATGCTTTAGGAATATAAAATACAAATTTCCACCCATGATTTATCACTAATTTGGGATATAAGAATCTAAATGGGACATTAGACAAGCATATTAGTGCAAAGCCTAGCTGCTATGAAATGGCTATTAGAGATTACCTTTAAAAATATATTTTACAGCAGATATGCTCATCTTGTTGTTGAATAATCAATGGCTGCACCTCTGTGTTAAATTTATTAGCATATCTACAAGATGCAAGTGCATTTTCATTATAGAAAAATGTACTGGATGGCTATTTTCAAATTAAGAATAATCACATGGTGAGATATATTAAGCAAAATGGAACTGATAGTAGCACTGATGTGTCACATACACTGCTATTGGGTTTTGCATTAGAAAGTATATTTCTTTGCAGTTATTTTTTTTTAAACAGATTAAATTGGCTCACAAGCATATGCATTGCTATGAATCCTAACAGAAGAAAATAATCTCCCCCAGTCAGAAGTAATTCTTGACTTTGGGGTGTTTGTAAATAACCTATACACAATTGAATCAGAAAATCAGGAATTTCATGCTATTCCTACCAGACAAACATGTATTGTGACCAAGTCAACATATTCTACCATAGGCACAAATGTGCGAGTTCACTTTAATAATTGATGACTTAGATGAAAATGTTCAGATTAAAGGCTAAAGAATAAAACAATCCTATCAATTGTTTGTTGTTAATAATGGTTGAAGTTTATCACGGAAATGTAATATACAGAATAAAGAAGTGTTCCTCCTCAGATTCTGCTTCAAAACTCTACCAGTCTCTGGCAGTAAAGCACCTATGAAGATTGGCCACATCAGTGTGTCTCATGTCCCAGTCAAGCAATCCCTGTCTGGTCCAGGAATGCCAGTGTCACCGAGTGGAAGAAGGGTATCCACATATCTCAAGGGACAGAGATATTGCAGAAGACAGAGGCCTCATGCACACACATCTACCAAGGCTGACATGAGTACCAAGATGATGGAGAGTGACAAGCGAGAGCAAGGAGTGTGAATGGTGACCCAAGAAATTAGGCTGAAAACCAGTAAGCTCTTGTAGGTGAACATCACATGAAGCTGTGCCCCATCAATGCTGTGGCACAGCAGGCATAATTTGGCACGGTGTCCTTCTGAAATCTGAGATGACATTTGGTATAATGTGAATGCTGTCAGAGCATGATGGGCTCCCAGATCTGTTTTGCCAATGCCAAACTGGCAGTCTGAATGCTCTTGCAAGAGGCAATCATTGAATAGAGAAGCATGGATGTACCAGTAGCAACGGGGTCTTCTGAACAGACTCAGTGTGGGCCTTGACACAGAAACCCGAGAACTGGTTCAGCACTTTGTTGCAGAGAGCCAGAGAAAAAATGCAGTGGTGGGAGAATAGATGTCATCTGAGGTGTATGGTTGACCCCGTTAGATACAGGCATTCCTGAAACCATCTCGAGCAGTTCCAGGCAGGAGAGCTCTTATACTTGGCTCTGCCTTGGGAAGACAGTTCAGTTCTCACACTATTTTTTTTCAGTCCGTTAATGAAAGTGCTTTCCTAGGGTGCAAAAAGTACAAGGCAACAGGACATAATAACATGTATTAGCAGTCTCTGATATTAATAGTACAGATTGTCACATGATATGACAGTGATTAAAGTGGGCATGGATCGAGGTCTCCCTTTCTTCTGGGAGGCACTGTTCCCCTTTGCAAACAGAAAATAAACACAGCCCTTCCAGAGCATAAATGCCAATAACTGTGAAATTTTGATTAAATAATAGATATGTGTTCAGAAGCACTTTTTATAGTATGTGATTAAGAAAGATAACTAGACATCCTTACAGCTATAATGATAATAATTACCACAACACATAAAGTGTAGAATATGACACTGGAAAGGCCACTATTAACCTTTCCAAGGGTTATTTTTTGGTGCGTTTTTGACACTATGGACAGCAGTGTTCAGAGAACTAAATAAAACTATAGCTGTGACAGTTCTTTCCAGCCGTTCTCTGGTATGTTAAAGAGGAGGTGCAGAGGGGAGTGAAATATCTTCTATTCAAAACAGATGTTTGTTTAATATCAAACATCTGGGTAGTCTTAGAAGGACTGTTTTGCTAAGATTTCTGCAACTCTTGGTAATTCAGAAAAGTGACAACAGTGCTTCCCTGTTTAAAATTAGGTTATAAATAACAGCTCCATGCCCCAGACCAAAAGCTTTTTTACTCCTAGCAAGCAAATTTCTTCTCTCTAAAGTGTGATGCCACGTTGTCCAGCAGATCACATACATTATCAGATAACGCTAATCTGTGAATCCCACGTTATGACATCTCTGTGCCTTGCAGCTCTAGTGGAGAATTACAGACCATACACGGTTGATCATAAAAACCGAACCGCTATTTTAGATCTCACCAGAATTACTTGGTGCGGAAGGGCTGGATAAAAAGGTTGGGGAAGGCAGAAAAGATTGGCCATGATAGCACTGGGTTTTCCAGTTACAGAAGCAAGAATGGGTAAACTTCAGGAGTCTAAACATGAGACAAAGCAGGACATGTGAATACAGTGAATAGCTAATATTGGTACAAATCACCTGTGTCTGAAAAAGGGGGAGCTGGATCCGGAGCTTTCTAATCCACCTGTAATAGGGGCTGGCCTCTGTAAATCAGTCAAGCCTGCAAACATGCCACCAATGTTCAATTCTGCTTTTTATAAGTTAAAAAAGCCCCTATTAGTCAGAGTCTTCACCCCTGCAAAAATAATTTTGTATGACGGCAAGAAGATACCATTATTTTAAATGATGGCATTGCAATGTGATAGATGGTGTGAAAGAAGGCTGTAAATTCTGGGTCAGTCCTCTCTGCCGTGTCCTGCAAATAACACAGGCACTCCAGTAGTCCAAGCTGCTCAGGATAGTGTTTTTAAACACATTAATTAAATCAAATTGAGGTAAATTCAGCTAAGCCAAGATTTCTTCAACAATTTATTATTGAAAACACAATTAGCTGGAGGCATTTGGAGGAGTTTTGTGAAATCAAAGGCTGCACTACAGCTGAGAGTAAGTTTTCCAGCCGTCAACTCATTAATAGCAGAAAATGGATGTGCTGCTGCAAGGCACCAAATCAGAAGTAAAAATATGGAACTTGTTACTGTGACTTCAAGAACAAATTCTAAATGTTAGAGTATTTCCAAGCTGCTGTCAGCAATGTCCTAACTTCATTCTTTAGGGTAAAACTCAAATCCCTTATACCCAAAACTGTTGGTTTGGGAGGCAGATTAAGCAGCTAATGGGTACGGCTATTGGGTTCAAAACCCCTTTGGCAGCAGAGTAATCCTGATTTTTCAGGACTGTTTTCCTGACGCTCATTTCTCTCAATTTCACTATCATTTCTCAAGTTACTCACTTTTTGCATTGCGCTGGATGCATCAAAAATAACTGTGACTGGAATCAGGGCATGCTAGCCAAGCTCAGGCCACAAGAAAGAAACCTGCTGCTCTCATCCTTGCCACCCTGGGAACCATGTACTTCTGGCATCACAACTT
The DNA here is from genome assembly GCF_001431845.1 of Calidris pugnax. Taxonomy (NCBI): domain Eukaryota; kingdom Metazoa; phylum Chordata; class Aves; order Charadriiformes; family Scolopacidae; genus Calidris; species Calidris pugnax. The sequence continues at coordinate 4,652,199 of NW_015091083.1, read as the reverse complement.
CTCTGTGAAAGGAGCTGAGAGTTCAGTCCACAATAGCTGCTGAAAGGAGCAAATAGCAGAGGCAGCAAAATGTTCTTTAACCAGCAGAGCAGGGCCTGACACTCTCTGCAGGAGAGAGTAGCTGCATAGGCACAAAGGAAAAGCAATTTTGCATTAAACGTCTGCGGGTAGCGAGGACTGAAACCACCGTTCCCATGGTAAGTCTGTAAGAGTGCCCCAAATATCCACGGTCCTATGGAAATTGTGTCCTAATACGAAGAAAATTTAAATCTGACCCATTAGTATCTGAATTTCACTGTGCAGAAACATAGCAGGAGTCCATCCTTGTCCACCCCAGGATTCATATTCATGGATTTCACTGACTTGATGTCAAAATCCATTTGAAGTGAATGATGTCACAAGTTTGAAGTAGACTTCACCTGGATGTTCAAAACAGTCTTCCTCCAGCTCATATACAGTCCCTATTGATGTGGGCTGTTTGTAAATGGAAAGTAAAAATTCACTTTCTGTTCTGTCTGCAGAAAAGGCTGTCTTTCCATTAAATTTTTGTTCACGCATCTGAGTTTGTTTGAAAAGAGGACTTCAGGATTCTGTGATTCATCTAGAAGCATGGAGACAGACTAGACTTCATCGTGCCCAGTCCAAGCTGGCTAATATAAGCCAAAGTCCACACTGACCACATAGTGTGTATGACACAATGTCCAGACTAAGTTCACCTGAGCATTAGCTGAAAGCGACAGCATTGATTTCCCTTGATTGTCCTAACTTAGCAAGAGGGCTATGTAATTTCTGAACCACATTTTCTTTGCATCCATTCAGCTGGGAATGTAAAGCAAAGCTCATCTGTGTAGATATGGATCCTGCTTCATTTAAGGTTATAAATTGTCATCTGTGCTGCTTCCTCTCCTGTATTACATTGAAAGCAGAGGTAATAGGATTAAGGAATTTTGCCTTCCCACCCTCAGATGCATTTAAATAAATCAACCCAAAAGAGAAAATGTTCAGTACTTTATTTTTAATTCCTACTGACTTTCACTGTTCTTTGCTTTCAGAATAGATTTAGAAATGCTAATGCAATTCAAGGAAATCATATAGCTGCCTCTGATGATTTTGAGTAGGAAGTACTAGAAATCTCAGGCAGGCCCTGATGAGGCTACATTTATTTCATGATTTTGTTGATGCACTAAATTCTGTTAACCCCAGCTTAAGCTTAGCCCTGGTGCTGGGGTCATGGCATTGCAGGTTTTATCTTAGTCTGATTTGCTGAGGAAATTAGAGTTATGGTGTTCTCCAAATTTGTGTATGTGTGCTCATTTCTCTTTGTAACGTTGGAACTCAGTGGCTCGTTTCAAGAAAATTTGCCTAAGAAATCTTATCAAATATACTAACTTCCAATGAGTTTTGTGGAAATATTTGATCAGATGGAGGAGTGAAACTCAAATTAGTGCCCTTCTATGGGAAAAGATGCAAAATGATCTGACTGGCATCATTAGACACAATCAAATCCAAATCGGTAAGAGATATTTCAAATGTCATTGGTGGAGAAGCTTCAAACAAAGCCCATATCTCATTAGGCTGGGACAACCCAAGTTGAAGACAAGGGGCCAGGACCGCAGCATTCAACTTCTGCGGCTCTCTGAACTGCTTGGCATTTGTCAACCAGAAGTTTTTAGGCTTCTTGAGTTTAGAGGGAAATGTTCAAAATTACAGTCACCAGAGATGACTGGCAACTGGTGAGGTTCAACACTTAAAGCTGGCTACACTCTGCCTGTAAAGCTACACAGCCATACAAAGAAATTGTGTGAATTTCCTGTGTTTCCTCTTTTTTTCCAGGTTTACACTAAAGATGGGACAAAAAGGTGTGATTACCTTAGGTGACAGAAGGAAACACCAGTAAAAAGAGTGTCTTCTTTTGTCATGAGAAAAGGGCTATATCCTACATTTTAAAAAACAACTGACAAAAGCATACAGAAAACAAAAATGAAAATAAATGGCACAAGATTTGGCAACCAACTTTTGTGATGAAAAGTTAAAGAGTTTGACCTTGCATAGAGTCTGGAAGGGAGATGGAAGAGCGGTTTCTAGACATGGGAAGAGATAGCAAAAAGACCATTAATCCATGGAGTCACAACAAAAAATAACAAGTACAAGCAAATGATACCTTGCTTTGAACACAGCGTAATCATACCCTGCACAAATCCCTTTGTGTCATGCTTCACTGGCAACTCTGAAAACACTGAAAACAAAAAAAAAAACACAGATGAAACTTTTGTCCCAAGCTTGATTATTGTTAATATGTCTCCGGCCTAGTCCCTTGCTCATTCACCCAGCATTCAGTGCAGCCCCATATATAACCCAACAGGATACAATAGGATACTCATCCCACCAGAGGATGAATACTTTCTACTCCCACAAATGTATGGGTTCCCCTTGCTGGTTTGGGTTACTCCATGGTGCCATGTGGGAGTTTCTAACACACTCAATGCTCAGGTTAGATCTCATTAAGGCAGCCCCCTGCTACTGCCCAGGGACTTAGATACTTCCATGTAATTTATATATGGAATGAGGATGAAGCAGGAAAAGACAGCAAGATCTGAAAATACAGAGATGACTATAGATTGGAACAGTCATTTGGATGAGTGGATTAGTAAATCATTAAATTAATCCTATTACATGATGCAGGGGAGAGGACTATATTAACCTTTAAAAGTTCCACAGAAACAAGGGGCGCTATAGAATGCATCATGGTTGAGGAAAATGATGAATTACATAGTTTATCAAATATACATACATATAATTTATTTTTCAAATATATAATGATCATGATGATTACATTATATAACTATGAAATGCCCCTCACCAAATCATCAGTGCCTATTTGCAGAGGTGCTTCACAGATAGCTTTCAAATGAGACAAATTACATTCAGGAGCCAAGTGAAGTAAGCTGAACAAACTAGATATATGGCAAGGATTAATTACAGAGCTTTTCTGAATATCACTGCTCGTGCACCCATGAGATGTCTGACAAAGCATTTTTTCATATTTGACCAAGAACACATCACTTTTCACCGATGCCAGAAGCACACAGAAGCTGCTCTGATCTCCAAGAGTGAAACATCCAATATTCATTCAAGAAACTTCTAAGAGCGCATATACAAATTTCAGGCAGTCCCATAAAAAGCAAAGCCTGAGTAATAAAGAGTAAAAATTAGCCTGGAATTATTTTAATGTTCTCACTGGTCTCAATTCTGACCCCCTGGAAGCTGCTAGAAATATTGTCACTGCTGGTACCGTAACATGAGAAGACCTCAAGCTGCTCTTGAAATATTATCACTGATATCCTGATGTGAACTGCCTGACTTCACGGACATGAATGGCATTTGGCCACGTGTGTCTAAGCTGCTTTTTGAAATTTCTAAATCTGAGGCATGTTTGAAAAACAATATATATGCATATCCATGTATATATAGGTATATATGTCAATTAGTCGCGGAAAAATTTGCTTCTTTTGGCAAAACATCAACATGGTGAGACTTTTCTGTCTCCTTGCTAAAACGTCCACATAAAAAAATACCAGTTTATGCCAGGATGTGGCGTAATTGTAAGGGTTGTAAGAAATTGTAAGGGTGTTTTCCCTGAGCAGGAAATGGGCTGAAACAGCAGCTTTCCCTATTCTTTCTTCTTAGGTCAAATATCAACCCCTGAAAGTATGTTTCATTGACAACGTTATTGTTGGAAAGACAGCTGTAACATAGGATTTCCATGCTTAGTGGAAGTTTTGTGTTGTATAACTCCAGAAGTTTAGTAGCTGGAGATCCAAATAAGCAGCAGTATTATGTCTGATATGTACCTGACATGTAAAAGAATTTGGACAATATTTTCTTGCTGGAAACACAAGCCTAATTTTCACAACTCCCTTCTGTGAACGCCAACAAAATTTAAAAAAAATAAAATAATTATATTGTTGTAAAAAACAGTAGAATTGATCATGAGTGGTGAGCTTGCCAATTTTAAGGCCAGAATTCATTGATAAGACCCCTGACCTCCTGTGCAGCAAAAGTCACACCACCCCTAGCTGCACGGCTGTTCCCATGGCCATGCCTTGCTTTTGCGCCCAACGCGCTCTCAACAGGACACCCTGAGCATGTGTTCAGCAGTCAGATGTTGTGATACTAGACAGGATTTTGCTAATATAGACAGGAGATATATTTGCTAATATAGAGGGGAGAGTATAAACCCTTTCCCTTATGCCAATGATTTGCATTTCTAATAACAGGCTGTAAGTACTGCCTGGGTCGAACAAGGCAGCTTCCTTACAAAGCTAGAGCTGAAAGCCTTCTCACCTGAACCACAGTTTTGGAGAAACCCTGGGGTTAGTCTGGATACAGACAGACCTCCGAGGGACTTGCGTATTTGCTAAGAACAGTCCTGGGCACTTGACTGTGTGAAATTCCAAAACTATCACGTAGCATCAAACTGACTTAAAATTTCCATTGGGGACCTACTGCTCCCTTGTCTAAGATATTTGTAACAAAACAACAACATCAACAACAACAAAACCCTACCCGAAAAAAAGTCCTGCAGGGATGACTAAGTTGCATCAGTTCTCCCAGAGGTATAATGTATACAAATCAAATCAAAATATAAATCATTCCACCCTGTTGTGGGGTTTATGCACAGTTTCTTTTAATAAAATATGCAAATATTTTGCAGTAAATTGATTTCCCAGTTTCAGTTCTCTTATCTCCATATTTATTATTCATGATTCTTCTACTCCCCCACTTGAGCAGATGAAAAAAAAAAAAGAGGGAAAAAAGCTGTGTAGAGTTCACTTGCTTTTAGGAACTAGCTTTATTATTGTTATTATTAGCACAATTTTATACTCCTAGGAGTGAAAGATAAATGTAGATATTACTTCTAATCTCAACCAAAGCTAAGAGGTAATACAATGACACTCTCTTTAATGCAAATCACTGCAATAAATGACTACATAGCCCAAGTGCTCTACTGCATTACAAATTGTAATGAAAGTTTGAATTGCTGAGCAAAATGACTGTTGTTTAACCTGTGACCAAGCTGGATGGTATCAGTTCTGTTGTTAAAGGTGTACACACCATGACTGCACAGGAAATAAACCCAAATATTTTTGATATCCAAAATTGTTGCTAAATAGGGTTTCTGGGTAGAAAAAAAAAAAAAAAGAAAGAAAAGATAAGAAGATATTTTTTTCTTACAAAAAAAGCAAGCAGCTAAAATTGCTGGTCAGTTTTATATTTCATTAGCCAATGTATGTAATTGCTGTTTTCCATCACTATGTGGCTAACAAGTTCCACAGCAGAGACTCAGGACTGATGAAATGGGTGTGCTGTGCTGGTTGCTGTTGCTGGAGCCTCTGTTGGAATAAAAGACAGAAAGAGGAGGGAACCACTGAATGTTGGGGTGGCAGAGGAGGCGCAGCTCATCACATGCCAGGAGAAAGTCAAAGACAAAGGAAAGAAAAGGGAGAGTGAGACTCTGAAAAGAATCAAATGTTAGGTTTTCGTCCTTTATATAGAGAAGACTCTATCACACCACAGATAGTTTAAATATAAATTATTACAAGCATATGCTCCAAGTAAGCTCAGGTTTTGCCAGATTTAAACAAATGGAGATACTTTCAATTTAATTAGGCATAATGATTTCTTCCCATTAAGAACCTCAGTGGATTACAGGTCTCATTTTTAAAAATGTGTCTGTGATTTAGCAATCTAATTGCCTTTTGAAGGATTTAAAAGTTTTATTCCTTTACAAATAAAGAACCTGGCCTGCAAATATTCCAATAGGAATTATAGTTGAGTAACAAGCCCTAGAGGAAAAGAAAGATTTTTACAGATATTCTAGGTTTGTTGGACTGGTTCAAGGATTAAAATACATTTTCTTCTGACAGTGCACTGCCTTATAGGAGTTTGGGTGACTGTAACCATGAATTTTGATCTTTGCAGAAACAACATTTTCATCTAAAAATTCCTCAGAAGAAAAATTCCCAACAAGACCCTAAGGTGGGCTGTTTGTGAAAAGAGGTCTCTGCAAGGTTTGGCCCAAAGCGCTGAAGATCAAATTCTCTCTCAAGTCAAAGAAATTGTGTCAGCACAGAATCTGGCCTTAGGTATCAGTGGTGAAAAGAGACTGCATTGCGAGTGCATTGGCATTGCAAATCAGATGGGGAAAGAAGGAAAACTTCACAAAAAGGCCTTAGATTTCTTTCTAATCATTCCATTTCTTCCCTGCCCAGAAACTGAATGGGTTTGTGTCTGCACTTCAGCATCCACTTTCACCTGGCATAAATCCCCTGCTTTACATGGAATGCCATCATTAAATTAACGTGATGACGTGGAAAGTCACACTCCTGTCTCCAGAAAAGACTTGCATTCTACTGTTTATTCAACAGTAGAATTATCCTCTTCGTAGCCTGACAAGTTATTTGCTGTAGACAGGTTTTTTATGTTTACTTTTTTGACAGGCAAATAAGACGGCTTTTCATCAGAGAACCTGACACATTACTAGAAACTATGACTGGCCATCTACTTTTTCTTTACAGTCTTGGTCAAAGAGCTCCTAAGGTTTATCTTCTCTGCAGTAGTGCACACCAGGTCCTAAGGCAGAGGTCAGGCATGGCAGTGGGTCAGGAGGGAATAGGCTCCACACTGCTGGATTTCTTACTGCGGCCAGCTATTGCTTACTGCTGCTTGGCTATATCCAGTGCAGAACTTTTTTTATTATTATTATTTTATTAAGATGTAAATTAAATTTAAAAAAAAAACTCTGCAAAAGAAAAGTCTGCTTGAAAAAGTTTGTTCATGTTGCAGAGTATTATCTGTAAGTCCTCCAGCTAGGCTAAAAGCCTATCCCACTGCTCCTTGGGATTTCTAGTGAATTAATAATGTCACTGATGAATATTCAAAAGTAGGCAGCTATTGTGCCTCCAAGCACGTAATTAATTATTCATTACACATTTTTATTCACGGAATTAAAAAACACAGGGTGCTCTGGGAAATGAAGTGTACTTCACTGCAGGGGCATGAAATTCTACACTGCCCCTTTAAGGATTATTACTCTGTATTTATAGTTGCCAGGGCAACATAAATGCTGGGCAATTAGATCATGGGTTGTCCCCGAAGACTGATGGGATAATAAGCAGTAGTCAAGTATTAAGTTGACCCAGTAAATGTCCCACATGAATAAACCTGGGCTAGGACCACAGCTGGCATCTTTCAAATAAAACTTTTACATTAATATAGTTTAAAAGGTGCATTTATCCGGGAATTGAGCATGCATCCACAGTGGGAAGGCTGCGGAAAGGGCTAATACCACTTCCCGGTGGTGGTCCGCAGGCTTTGTTCCTCGGGCTGGGCTTTGTGCTAAGTTAGGAGCATATTGAGCCTCTAAAAAGCTCAGAAGACGAGGGGGGAGCCCCACATTTACCTCCTAAGAGCCAATGTTCTGCGCCAGTGGAAGGAGTTCTTTTTCCTCTAATTATTCTGCAAAACTCACCAGTGAGGGAGAAAATCAGTTTTGTTCTGGGCTTTAAAAAAACAGGTATTAAAAATTGTAAAAAAATATAACTATTTAACTGGGTATGCTTTTGCCATAAATCAGTTTAACAGAAAAATAGCACCAAGAGAAACCCTGGAAATTATTACCAGCAAAAGAGTCTTGTTACTGAGGGCATTTTTTCTGGACAGTAAAGAGTGATCTAAAATTATAAAATTAAAAGGACCAGAGAGATTCCCCCAAACTACTTTTTTTTCCTGTTTTATTCCAACTATCAACTTCAAATTATCACTGGCCTCTGGCCATCCCTTTTGGCACTTTATTAATTTTCTGCAAATCCTTTCACACAATTTCAAAAATTTATCTTTCTCTCAAAACTATTTTCAAGTTTAAAAAATCCCTAAACTGTGGAGTACACACTCTCACGCATTATTCAATTTTTTCCCCATTAATACTTGTTATATTATTATTTTTTTAACTTAATGCTTTCCACAATCCCCACAGGTGACACGAGGTGACGGTTTTATTGTGCTTTTATATCACTAATTTTTTAGAGGAAAATGAGAAATCATAGCTTATCTCTGCCTGCAGACACTTGGCTATGCTAGAGCATGAAATAGTTCTCAGTCAGAGATACAGTAATGCTTTCTATAGTTTTGTAATACAGGGAAAAAAAAAATACAATTCCCAGGAAGTATTATACATCCCTCAGTGTAAGAGAAAAGACATATTTTATCAGTGAGTATGTGTGTGCATAGATTTATCCAATTTATCCAAACATATAGATACACATCACATTGCCCCAGACAGTTGAATGCATTTGCTCATTCATTAAAATTATGTTTATATATAAGGAAATGACTTGCTTTGTATTGAAAATATTTTAAGGAAGAAAACAAGTGCTTAGACACAATTTTTCTATGATAGTATTATTTGCCAAAACATCCCTAGCTTTCAACAGACAGCACTTTTAATTATTTGGGGCATACTTCTAGCTGGCAAGCAGAGAGGTGTGCCACTATCCCAAAGAAGAAAAGAGGGAGGGAACCATAAATTGCTGATGGGCCAAGCTTGCCTGGACCACTTGGTCAGACACTGGGCAACATGGCATTGAGACAGTAAGACCTATATGCTTAAAGTTAAGCATGTGCTTGATTATTTTTACATGATCAGATTCTGAGAGCTGAACAGCCTGTCAGACTGAACTCTAAGTCTGGTTATGGGTCACCCTTGTCATGTAGGTTGGGAACACCATCCTCACATTCTCAGGCAGGAATTTGTTCTGGAGATGGAGCTGGACCAACCCTCATCGTAGCCAAAATACCTGAGCTGCAATACTCAAGGACATTCACACTGTCAGGGCTCTCCTTCACCTCATAATGAGTCTGTGGGGATAGCAAACTCTGGGATATCACCTCTGGTGCTTTTATTACTTACTGTTGAATCCTGTGTGTATTTCCCAATGACAAGTCAAGAGGTACATGAGAATATTTCTAGGTACAAAATATATTCATTTTCATACTTATAAATATGGATGTGGTTATATTTTATATATGTGTATACAGACACTAAAATGGAAAATGTCTAGAGCAAATTAATTCGGTTGCATTTGTGGATTTGAAATATCAGCAAAATATCATTTCTAGCAATTATTTTTAGCTACAGGTAAATGATAGAAGACTGGCTGCTTCAGCAGCTTGTATCTGTTTATTAATTACAAGAATGCAAAAATTTGACAAAAACAATTGAGATTTCTTTCATGGCATTGTGAATCTCAGGACAATCTCCTGCAGAATTGGCTATTAATTCTCCACTTGGACATAGTCCATGAGAAACCTGACAAAAAGCAGCTGCAATGGATGCATCTTCAGCAATCTGGTCTGGTCTGTTGTTGCAGGAAAACACAAAATAACAAGCTGATGGGGATTCTCTGTCTTGCTTAATGGTTAGAAAAATTAGGAACTGTCCTAATCTGCAAGACCCAGCAAGAAAAACAGCACGGTCAAATAGAGATGTTGATTTTGCTGGAAGGAACACACTACCCAAAATTCAAAGTATGTTCATGTGAAGATAATCAATCACTATATTAATAGCAACACTGAAGAGATGGGATTTACAAGGCTACAGCTTTGGCCAGAGAAGTTATATCCAGGGATTTCCCAAAAGTTACATCTCAGCCTCATGAGCTGGCAGCTCTCCCTCCAAAGTCCCAACAAGTTCAGTTCAAGGCATGGAGCCATTTTTGCCAGTATTTCTAGATGTCCCCAAAGAAGGAATGGGTGTTGGTGATAACTGCTGGACTGCACAGATGGGCATTGAGTTCCCTTGGTAACATTCAGCTCAAGACAAATAAGGTCTACACAGCATAGGAAAGGACGACTTCAAGTGAACTGGGAGTATCAGAATATTGACACATAGGAAAGTAGATGATAACTAAAGTGTCACACAAACATGGCACCAGCAAGGTCCATCCTGGTAGTTTCCCAGACAAGGTAAGAACAAAATCTCATGCTATTATCCAAGATCTAAGAGAAAGTCACACTAGATCCACGGCAGTGAGGTTTTGGCTTAGGGTCTTTTTTTCTTGGTTTAACCATTACCCAACATGCAAAATAGAAATCTTGCATTTGTAGGAAGAGTAAGAACTCCAGTCTTAGCAGCTGAAGTAGCTGCCTTTAGCAGGTAATTCCTAGAGCTCAGGCAAAAGAATTATCTTTGCTGGGAAAGTGGCTGAAAGAAAACATGAGTGGTTTTGCTTTCATTAGAAATGTGGAACCAGTACCCACAGTAGGAAATGCTTCCACAAGGCTCCAGAGCACAGTGACAAAGACATTTGGACAACCACCCGCATTGCTTCTTCCTTTTACAATTAATTACACTGCATTCATCCCTCTGTAGAAAAGGCAGAAGGTGGAAGTTGGTGGGAGTGCAAAGTGCACAGACTGCATCTGAAGGAAATATTCTGCTGCGGGGTGGCAAGTCATGGCATCAAACATAACACATTGTGCATCCATGATTTCACCTCTCTTTGGTAAGTAATGGTAATTCCGGGCACCCTGCATCCTGTGTGCCTGCCTGGCCAGAGAGTTGTTCAAATACATATCAAACTAACTATTTTTCCAGGACCAATTTCAGTCTTTATTTTTAGCTGCTTGGAATAAACTAAGCCTTCACCTCACAAGCTCTCACTGCCTGACCATTTCTGCAGTGACTGTTAGTAACAGCTACACAGAGACACAGCTTACATTTATCCAGCCTATCTATCTCCTACAAATTAATTTCTTTGACTTCTTCTGCCTTTCATGCCCATTCCTTGACACTCACCCTTTCTCCATCGTTAAGGAAATCCTCTTCCAAGGCTGATATATCCTGTCTGCTGTCCTCCTCCCACAGCAGTGCTCCTGTATTTATGACAAAGTAAATGTTAGTAATCCTAAAAAATATCACAAACTCATCGAGGAAACAAGGAGCCTCCTTTGTTTTTAGTCCCATGCTTGCCTGATGTTTTGTGGCTAAGTGTCGTCAGCTGTGTGACACCTGGAAAAAAAGCTTCTTAGGACAGCTGGGTTGTCTTTGGTCTCCCTAGGAAGTGCTGGGCACATGTGAAGAGGTCTGTATCAGGGCTAAAAGCATAGGAACAACACTCTCAAAAACCCACAGTATTCAAATTTACAGCATGCTTTTTTTTTCCCAGAAGAGAAAAATTATTTTTTTATATATATATATGTACTGAAAGTTCAAAGTCCACACTAAGTGGCAGTGTCTGTGTACTAAGCCATCGGGTCTTAAAATCAACAGAAGTGACTGGCTTTTAGCCACAAACAGCACACAGAAGCCAGTGGTACATTTACATCTGGCAGTGTTAACACTGTAGATGTGCCTACACCACTCACTTGGTGATCAGAAGCTCCACATCAATGGTACCAGCACCTTAACCAATTAGCTCTCAGTGGCTCTGTGCTAATAGAGCTAGAACTTTTGCAAGGTGCAGCACGTTATAATGTGGATACATGCAGGAACATGCCTGGAGATACCAGCACCTTGTGCCATTGCACAGCATTAACAGAACTCAAAGGATGAATCCAAGGTCATGGAGGAGAAAAGTGACCAAACCAGAATGGGAGACGCAGATTTCCTAAATTCTCATTCTGTGTTTAATTCTTCTGTCCTTCCAAGCAGTTGAAGAATTTAAGTGGACAGGTTAATGTGGGGTGATGTGCATGCAGATTTGCTCCCTTGAAGGCTTTCTTGATTTACAAAGGAGGAGCTAACACCAGGAAGATCACTTCCTGCAGTTACTCTGTTATATAGTTTAAAGGCAGAGTTTTTGGAGAGGCACATTTGCCTTCTAGGGCATCCACAGTGCAGCAGCAGGGAGGAAAGGATGGAAATAACAGGAGGAAAGACTGAAGTTAGAGAAGAAGGGCAAATTGTGCTCTATTAAAGCAGCATTGCAAAAATTACCATGAAGGAATATCTACATCCAGCTGACCCAGGTCAGTCAACCTAATTCTTATAGTTGATCAGGAGCACTTGATGAAATCTTCTATTGAAGGAATCTGTAACATGACTTAACAGATCCAGTTACGTACAACCTTATGAATAAACATATAAAGATATATGGTACATGTATCTGTATATGTATATTGGGAGAACAACAAAACACATTTTTAATCATCTGTTTCAAGCAATTCATCTGTACTGCAAAATGAAGGGGGAGAGAGGAAAAGAATGGGAAAAAGAACTTGTCTCTCCCACAACTCCCAATCCTTAATTACAATACACAGACAAATAAGGAGACAGGCAGACAGGTAGGCAGAAGGGCACAGATAAAAGGGCATGTGTGTTCAAAGGAAACATAATTACCTGCTATTCCCTTGCTCTATGGAAAAAAGTTCAGAGTTTCAATACCGACAGAAGCTAAAAATTGATCCATAGAAAAATGTTCACTTCACTAGAGGCTGCAAAAGAGCCTCAGCAACTGACACAGAGGAAAGTTGTTCTGAATTCCTTCAGGCAGGTTGGAAGGCAGCTCTGACTTGAATAACGCAAGAGGCCTTTGAGGCATACAGATGCCCTCCTTTCTGAAAAGTTTTTCTTGGAAAGCAAACTTCCTCCTCTCAACTCATGCTTGGCAGAGAGGACTGCGGTCCAGGCTTGCTGTACAAATTATTTCATTCCAATATCAGTGGACACAACTCAAGAAAAGTTAATAGCCTTTTTCCTGTTTACAGTTTTTTATATCAAACACAATCATCCAATCTGCCCCTTCCCTCCTTCAGCTCCTTTCTTTCCTACCCATACTAGCTACATTCTTCTCTCTCCTCTGCCTTCGGACAAACCCAGCCTGGGAAAATGCAATATTTATTCCTTTCGAAACCCTGTCCCCTCTTAACAAAGAGGATTCAAGCACATCTGGAGGTGAATGGATTACAGACTTTCATCTCTACAGTGTAACATGTGGTATTAATTCCCCTGTCCCCCTTCCACTAGATCTCTCTGTGGGGCAGGGAATAGCTCTTTCTCCATGTTTCAACAACACCCAGCAAGATGAAATCCTGACCAAGCCTGTGGGCATGTCCATACTTAGCAGTAATACTAAGATGATTCTGTAAACTCCGTTGGCTGGACTGGAGGATCCAAGGTTGGGAAGGAGCGTGCAGCCAGCAGGGTTCTGCTGGCCCTGCATGTGCTCCTGCTGCTCCTCCTCTGCTCCAGCTCAGCACCAAGCTTCTGCTGCTAGTTTTCTATGAACAGGGACAACTTCTATAAGGCAGTATTAGAGGTTCTTCTCTGTCATCATCTTCAGCCATGTCCATATTTTCTTTAGAGCAATAATTAAAACAACATATTCACCAGCTGGGTTATTTTTTTCCCTAGATTTAATCTGTTCAGGCTCTGATTTACATATTAAAAGCACTAATTAGCCCCTCAGAGTGTCTGAGCACGGATAGTGCAATAACTGGTCATGTAGTCACTAGAGACCACTCCCTAGTGCTTTTGGTAAGATCTCATGTATACAGCCTCAGTCTCTGGATGGCAGGAATGGCCATGTGTAGAGGGTTGTCTGCTTTGTTTCGCAGCATTGAGGGACTGTAGTGCTGGATAGCTTCATTCTTGCATTTTTTCTTCTCTTTGAAGTGTCGTGTTTGATCTGTCTGCTTGTCTGTCAGGTTTTCCCCCTCCCCCATTCCCCATTGCGTCACGTGCGAGAGCCGGCGAGAGGATGGACTGCCTTTGGCCAATGCTGGTGCAGAAAATTCCAATCCAATCAAAGGCACAATGGCCTTTTCTCTCAGCTTTGATGCAGCATTCAAATAAACAAGAACTGTGCACTCAAAAAGAAAAAAAAAATTCAATAACCCTCTGAGCCGTACTTCTGGCTAAGGATATTCGAAGGAATTGTTTAATTTTCTTTGCATGTTTAGAAGTCACCTACAAAATGGCTCATTGGTCTGGAAGCAATGTTGCATAGCCCCAGGTGAGAGGCCTGAGCCTGAATCCTGATTGAGCTTGTTTCCAAAGGTGCCAGGAGCTGCAAAGCCTCCAGGTGGGAAGAAAGACTCTCTAAACCCAACTAACAGGGTTTTGGTACTCAGCTTCTTCCTGGAAATGTGTAAAAGCAAGACAAGGACCCCTTCACCAGCAAGCACTGTAAATACACCCTGGTTTTACAAGATGCAGAAGGTCCCATTATTCCGGAAAAGGTACAGAGCTTGTTTTCTTGCATGCAATGCTGCCACATGAACATGATGCTTTTTGCTTGGGTGATGGGAGCTGGTACCACCACATGGCATTTGCACCATATTTCATCAGTATGTTTCTTTGGGAATTAGGCACCAGGCAGGGGCACTTCCTCATCTTCTGAAGAATCTGTGCCATGGGGCAAAGGAGATTTCAAATTTTTTGAGCCAAGGCTAGGGATAAAGCAAGAAAAAAACATTTAATCCATGCTAAGGGTCTCAAGAGGAGATAAAATTCTTCCCATCGCTCCATGCATGCAACTTAAATAATCTTGCATGACTATCCTAACCCCATCACCTGCCAGGCAATTGGTTTTCAGAGTATGAACTTGTCTTGAACATCAATTTAAGTAAGCCCTAACACTAGGAAAAGGATTACTGAACAGTATTCTCCTTGTTCTCCTTGTTAGCTGGCCAAGGAAAACTGACCCTAATGTTGTGATTAGCCCCTAAAGCAGTTAAGTCTATGACTGGGAGTCCTGGGCACTAGAGCAATGCAAGTACTCAGCACAGCAATATTACAAGCCAGAGAAAGGTGGTGTTTAGGTAGATAAAAACAAGCCTGGGTAGAAAAGAGCAGGGAAATTGAGTATTTCTTGATGGTCTTGTCCTGAGTGAAACTTAGCATTGTGATTGAAATAATGATTTTTGGTGCAATTATTATTCTTTGCCTAGAGGAGCCCTAAAGCCTATGAGGAGTTGCAGTACCATAGAGGAAAGAGGCAGATGGCATCTACATAAGCACCAGAGGGTCTGGCCAAAAACCAAGGGGAAATTGTCTTGGCTGTACCACCATCTTTGCTAGCTATTTTCTTCATAACAACACTATACTTTTCCAAGAGTCCCATTTCAGAATAGGTTTTTTAAAAAGCTTGGATTCCAGTACCAGAAGCCAAAGCTGCAAGAGACCCCAAGAGACTGTAAAACCGTAGCTTCTAAAACTGTTGACTTCTCTTCAAGTTAAAGAGAAGAAATCATATCGTGGGATGTAGGTCTGGTGACACGACTGTGTAAACCACCCTCTGCTTCCAACAGAGGCAGATACCTCTGACATATTAAAAAACTTAATGCAAAGAAAATAAGTCAACAAAAATCCATTTGATTTAAACTATAGGCTCCCTGAGGCTATCAGAACAGACCCTCTGTCTACTGAGGGAACTGTCTGACTAATGCCAGCTCTTGTGAGATGCCTCTCCAACCTTTAAACGGGTTGGGAATGCTCTGCAGACATACTCTTCTGATTAGTAGCTTCAAAATTACAACTGAGGCTTGACTATGCAAACGCCATCATCCACAGTGTTTGCCTCAGTGATTTCAGTTAGAATGTCCCTGTCACAGCTAGCCACAGAGAATGACTGTATTAAGGAACTCTTCCTTCAAGACAGGGCAAATTTTGTCTTGAATAGATGAGAGCTGATGAAGGTTTTCCAAGAAAAACCTATGGTTTTGCTGTCAAATCTTTGTAGAGCAGTACCTCAGAGACCTCCAGAGGAGAGAAGACTTTCGGTCCTCAAATCAAAGGCATAATTTCTTATACAAATTTCCTTTTAAAGAGTTTGTCTTAAGATCAGCTCCTGTGATAATCCAAGCAGCTAAATTTCCCCAAACTTTCCAATAACTGAAGCTATGTGTTTTGCTTTGATACAGGTTCTATTGAATTAGAAGATTTGGCAGAAAACATAATTGTAACCAGTACTTATTTCTAACTAGAGAATAGCAAAAAGTTAAAGTTTTTAGTATGTGCATTCAGTTTGGGATGATCTAGAGAAGTAGGTTGGAGGGCTCCATGTAGCCAATCTTATTAGCTGATGCAAAAACTCCAGGAAATAAAACACCTCTGTGCTTCCCTGGTATACCTGCCTTAGAAGCACATGGTCTCATCCTTCCCTTCTTCCTCTTGTGCCTTTATCACCTTCAGGTGTCAAATGAGATATCTCCTCCATTCCTACCCCACTCAGTAACTTCTCTGCTTCTTTCCTGCTCTTTAAACCTTTCTGCTCTCACTCTACCAATGTCTTCTCTTCTTCCCTCTGATTTCCCAGATGGAATATATCTGGACTTCCTCTTGTTCTTGAATGTCAAGTCTCTGCAATCTCAGTGCCATTCTAAGTGTCCAATCACCTTAGAGAGACTCAGCATTTCATGCCCAGCCTTTCTCTGCAATCATCATAAAAGCTGAACTTTAGTAGACAATAGACTAACAGCTCAACAGAAAAGCATGTTCTATTTCCCATTGCCAATGTGTCACAGCACGCTCTTCTTCCATACTGAGGCAGCAAGTCATCATGCTCATCATGTTGTTTGTAAACACATTAGGAGTGTGTAACTTTGAGAGGTGTGATGGGCAAAGTCTCATTAGAAGTTTCTGTGGTGCCCAGTACAGAAGTAGCAATCATCAAGTTTCATTTTATAGCAATCCCTTCAGTCTCCCTAAAATGGCAAAGCAAAACTCAGCTGCCACAAACAAAGCCACACAAATTCTTGCCTTAAAGCCACACAACAATGCAAATTCTCAGCTGACTCATGAACTGCATCAGCCAGACTCACTACATCAGCCACCACTGTCATCAGCCACCACTGTCTTGGTGGAGCTGGCCTGACTGTGAAGTTTGTGGCCAAACCAGACCAGCTGAGCAGCTTGTGATGTGAGCTGCACCAGGAATATTTCCCCAATGCATCCGCTCCCTGGCCTCACATCCTGCTCTAGATCTCTAGAACTGTTTTTCCCCAGAATTTTCTCTTTGCTGTATGGATGCAAGTCCATGTGCATCCGCAGTTGGGGTAACTTTGCATGGAATGCAAAGCTTTCCTTCAACTGCCTGCTGCACTGTTACATGTGTAATTAGCTTAAAATAAAATTCAGTCTTAACCACTACCGCTGCTAATTGCTGGTTAAGACAAAGCCTTGTGCTGATGACCAGGGTATCCTTTTCTCTATGCTGTACAGGCTCATTTCAAGATCTGAAGCCTGGATCGTGCTCGTCAGTGAGCTAGCAGAGTAGCTCTTACCAAGCAGGCCAAAGTCCACAGTGCCACATTTTGGTAACAGAAAGATGTTGCTGAAAATAATTGGGCCTGGCAGTACCCGACTGGTTTCCAAAACCAGTCTACTGGTTCCAAGGCTCACTGCGTGTTTGGTTGCTCTGTAAACCAGCCACATGCCTAGATACTGTGCCCAATTAATCTGGACTGAGTTTAACAATGTATATTTGCAACAAGCTGCTTCTGTTAAGAAAAAAAGAAGAAAATAAAAAAGGAAAAGAAGAAAAAAAAAAGAAAATCCGTTGTTTTATCCCAGTTACACCTTTTTCCCTTTCTCTCATCAGCTGTGTGGCTGCCAGTGCTCACAGGTATTCCTCAGGGATGTGGCAGGAGACAACAGTACAACTGGCTTCTTGACAAGGGAGAGGTGGCCTGCCAACTGCTACCCATTGACTGGAGTGCGTGCTTGGCTCTGGGAGGTAAATGCTGCTGCAATATGCTCTCCCTGGAGAAATCCATCCTCAGAAATCATGACTAGTGATGAAATGTTCCCAGATCTCACTGCACTTTTAAAACATGGAACTTGAGCGTCACAGGAACCAGCTAAAAAGCATGCATTTAAGTTGTTGGAAATAGTAATACTGTGCTGCCTCCCAACACCATTTCTGCAGTTTTTTGAGTTTTTCTTCTCTGCATTGAACTCCCATCACCAGTAACCACACAGAGAAGGGAGATCCAGGCTCCAGATGAATGCTGTCTTCTGTCTGGGTTTAAGACATACTCTCCTTGGATGAATGAAGATTCTCCATTCAAACAAGTTCCAGACATTTAGCAATGCAACCATTTTACTGTTGCTTTGCTGGACACTTCTTTCCCATAAGTTCAGTCATCTGTAAACCAGTTCTGTTAGTATTACACATTAACACAGACTCATGAAGTACAAGAAGGCACATTCTCTCCAAGTTGGAAAACAGATTTTATCTTGTTAGAGGTGACTGATTTATTTTAGTGACCACAGTCACTAGACTGTGGGTTACCCTGGTGTAACTCCAGGCTTACTCCTCTGAAAGCAGAGAAATAAAGCTCGTTACTAATTCCAATGATTTCTCCCTGAGCAGCTTGTTGTTACAGTGATCCCTAATAACCTTCAACATTGGAAGAGACAGAATTTACCTACATGAGAATGAATGGGGCTGGAGAACACCTGAACACAAACATTGGGAAGCATTCTTGCATCTCAGGCATACTACAGTTCAGCAGCAGGGATGCTCAGGTTTCCCTGATGGCCTCTGTGACCTGGAGGAAAAACCAGAAGAAACTAGATTTAGTTTCTCACTCAAGAGGACCCTAAATTCAGTCTCTGTTTTACCCCAGCCTACTTCACCTTGCACTGTTAGATAGAAGTATTGGTCAGAAAATGCAAAAATTTCACATTAGTGACAGAGCCTAAAAGAATTAAATGACTTAATGCGTTATGCCTCAGGGGATATCAGCACCAGTATGTGAAATATTTCTTTGCGCTAGCTAACTAGTTTGTGAGGAAGGAAGCGGGATTTAAATACAGCTGTCAAAGTTTGGCTAACCCAGCCTCAACTTCTGAGCAGTGTTATCAACCCCTCCCATTCCACACTTGAAGAGTTTCACTAGATTGTCTGCTTCCAAATCCTACATCCTCTGAACAGCCCCCACCACCACCACCACCTTTTCTTCCAACAGACAAAGTCTGGAGTTGGGAGATTGCCTCCCTCTTTTGGCTTACACCGTAGCCAAAAGAGACAGTATGGAGCACATACCACCTCCGGGCACCAAAAGTCCCCGTCTCTGTGCAACATGGGACTGGAGCAGGAAGGGGCTGGCTTTTGCGTGATTTCCAGACCGAATTTTCCTTGCGAGGGAGGGGGATGACAGTGCTGGCACAGAGTTATCCTCTTGGAGCATTTTACCCTTTCACAAAGCCCTCCCCAAGCTGTGCACGATCCAGCCCTCCAGGACAGCTCACATTTCTGACCAGATTGTGCACAAGGTTCCAGCAGCCGCCTGGAAAGTCACTCCAGCAATTAAGTGTTGGTAGATTTTTTTTTTTGAATTTTTTTTTTCAATACGAAGGATATGGCCCACTGTGCGGGGTATTGCAGCCACCCTCCCTGTCAGGCCGTTTCACAGTAGTATTGTGGCGCCATGGAGAGGAGCTAATTGGATTTGTTGTCACCTCCCGAAGCTGCCAGGAGCTCACGTCTGCTCTGGTTACAGATGAAGACATCACGGTGACAGGCTTAGAGATGGCTCAGCTGGCATCCTAGGGCCACTAATAGAGCCATGTTGATTTAATGTCCGAGTGGAGAGGTGCAGACAAGCTGTTCAAGTTTTCTATTCCAAACAAAGCAGAGATCTGTTATCAGTTGTCTGCGGATCAGTAAATAAACTTCCATGTGGCTCTCACAGCACCTAACCATCGCTACAGAAGAATGACAAAGTATTTTAACATTGAGATGGTACTTTTAAATGAGAGCACTGTCTCTATGGTTTATATTGCCCTCAGGGAAATCAGTTAATTCCTTCATACATAAATTTTACTTAACTATGTAATTATGGATGAATCCTATTAGTCTTTAAATTGCTCACTAGTTAAAAGGTGTGTGTGTGTTTTCTACATCTCTTTTTTGTGGAATGTACAGATCATCTGCACTTATGAAGATTAAAAGCCTATTTGGGGATTTTTGTTTGTTTGTTTGTTTGTTATTTCTGCTTTTAAGTGAAAGCATAGAAATTATTCGCGACTAGAACATGATTTGTTTTTGCCTTTTCTGTATATTCCTATCTACTCAGAGCACAAAACTGGGCTTAGGCAGCGCTTCCTTTATCCTCGGCGCTCTCGACATCTCTGTCAGCACTCACCCTGGCCCCTGGCTGCGTTCACGTGGTATCACCCACCTCTCCCTTGTGCTCCATGTTAAGTGATCACTCATGCCAGCGTGATGAGCCTGTGAAAGACAGCTCAGACAGGACAGTGTCCTTTGATACCCGTTTTCACAGCTCTGAGCCAAGGCTGAAGTACAGCTCTGAGTCACATTTTCGAGGTCTCAGTACCCAATGCCACATCAGACTTTCTTTCAGCAGCACTCAGGTCCCACTTATACACTTCAGGCTTAGGTTTCTGAGAGCACCAGGAGTCCCACTCTTCCCACAGCCATGTTTGCAGCCAGAGTTTCCATCTTAGAGCCAAAATGAGGCCTTTCCCTTGATGACTCTAGGCAAGTGGAACACTTTGAATAATCTGATCATACCTAAATCTACAGGCATTTATGAAATGGGACCATGGTTGTTAACATCTCCAGTACTTCCACCAGTCCTGTTCTTTAGGAAACCCCAAATTCAGTCACATCCTGAACCTCTAAAAGGCAAGAGCACAGCCAGGAGAGCAAGGTGCTTCCACAGTGCCACCAAGGAAATGCACTGAGGCCCTGCCAGCTGGCACCACCATTGTCTCCAGCCAAGAAAAGCCATGACTCACTGGTTTGTCTGACGCCTTTGGATTAGAGGATAATTCAGGCTGGCAGGGACCTCAGAAGGGCTCCAGCCCAAGCTCATGCTCAAAGCAAGGTCAACCTTGACCCCAGACCAGGTTGCTCAGGGCTTTCCACAACTGGATCTCAAAAATTTCCAAGGTAGTGTTGTGGCTGTCCAGCACTGAGACGAGCCTGATGGGAGAGCAGTGTAACCCCTGAAGAGCTCAGGTAGGACAGTCACAGGGAAGTGGCCTGGGTGGCACTAGCTGCTGGAAGGAGCTGCCCTTCTATCCGCCCAGGCTAGGGGTTGCTCCCTTTTCTCTTCTGTCATGGCCTGCATGCTTGGTGACCTGGGCAGCCCCATGGAGAAAGGGTGAAGGGAGGAAAGATAGCACCAACGGAGGAAAGATGCTTCGGACACCAAAATGGCCTTTCTCCAGTCCGTCACTGCCACAGGTACCCAAGGTCACACAGGGCTGAGAGCAGTATTTAGGAGCCTGGACACAGAGCACCAGTATCCTCTCTGCTCTGTCAGTACTCATAAGCCGTAAGGAAAGCTGAAGACCCCACCATACAACTAACAGGCATCAAAATTGTTAACAGAAACAAATCAGAAGAGAAACCAGGACCCCTCCATTAATACTTGACGACAGCATTTCTTATCCATAGACTGAGCGATATTGTAAATGGCACTCTTGTTATCCCCATGCTCCAGGCAGAGCAGAAATGTATTGTGATTTGCTCCAAGTCCTCTGTCAGCCCAGCTGCAAAGTCAGGAGCCCAGGTATTGGAGCACCAGCCTTGTGGCCAAACTACTGAAAACCACTTCTTCCTCCTCAAACAGCTATTGCCTATCTGTCCTGTCTGCAGAGTTGGCAAGACCTCTGTACTCCACACAACACCGCAAAAAAAGCCTCAACCAAGCAAACAAAGCCAGAAAAATGGGACAAAATGAACATGCACTCTCTCCTCTCCCTCTGAGGGCTATTCAGGGCCTCTGCTGTGACTGGGCCAGCTGACCTTACCGGGAGGCACAACAGCTAGCCCTTCCTCACTCATTGCTTTCAACAGAGGTCATGCCCAGCCATGTGTGACTGCCCAGAGGGACACCAAGGTGTTTCTCAGCTAGCAAGGCTCTGTGTCAACCTTGACTGGTCCCACTGCCCAGAGGCACAGCAGGGGTGTAGGGCCTGCGATGCTCCACAACATCCAGGAGGACATCCCAGTCCCTGCCCAAGTGCTGGCTGCCCTAAGAGTGGGGACCACACTCCCACAGGCAAAGGTGGGAGGTAGGAGTGCCCACATACCCTCAGCAATGATGAAAATGCAGCTGTTTAATTTGGTGCTGCTCGGGCAACGCTCCACAGACCCCAGGCAGATTGCAGAGCCAGCTGGTGGTGGAGGGACTGGAGCATCTCTGAGAAGCAAACACTGGGGAGCGAAACGGTCACCAGAGGAGGGCGAGTACCTCCTGGCAGCAAGGATCTGGCTCTTTTCCGAGACAGCTGAGCAATTACTTCTCTCATAGACATGTGGAGATAATGGAGGAAGAGGTCCACTGAAAGGCCATTCTGAAAATTTACATCTGACCTTAAAACATGGTTGTACCCCACATGTTGCCCCCCCACATGTGGGTGGAGCCTCCACATAGTACAGTGAATACAAAGAAAAGCCTTTGACAAACTGCCTGTGAGTCCAAGCCAGAAGCCATTTTGAGAATGGTCCAAAGACACAAGCAACAGTGGATTTTGGTGTCTTCCAAAACTCCATTGTTGTCTCTTTTTCAGGGATGCAGATTGGGATTTTCTGTAGTGCTGCACAGAGAGACAATAAACAGTTGGGCGACGAGGGCAGGTACAAGCTTAGACCAAATTTTCCTCACCTGTGGAAAATCACCCCCTCCTACAAGCTGACCTCTCATACCTCCAAACTGCCTTTCTCAAGTGGCATTATGGGGATCTTTTTCTTGTCAGGCAACAGATTATCATCTTTAACAAATCTTCATTTTTCTGGCACAGAAGGAACTGTACTTGAAGGAATGGTCCAAAGTGGGACACCATTTCTCAACCCTTTTTTTTTCTAAAGGGAACTCCTATCTGGTTACCATTGTCAGTAATCTCCACTGACAGTTACAGTCTGGAGAACTTGGACAGATTTTCCCTCTCTTCTCTCTAGGCTCCAGTTCTAGCTCCTTTTGATAATCTTCCCCAAAGCTGTTAGGACAAATGATTCCAGCTTCATCTACATTCCCTCATATTAAATGAGCTAATTTGTGTGTTGCAGAGTCACTGAGTAGATTAAACAAAGCCACCCGGCTGGAGATACAGTACAGTACTCCAGATTTTTCAGGCTAACCATTTCTTCTGAAAAATAATTCAAAAGGATTTGGACTGAGATCTGGATTAACTGAATTAAGGTAATTCTGGCTCCCAAGGGCTGGCTGGGATGCTTCCTTTTCCCTTCAGGTATAAGAAAAAGAGAGTGTTAGAAAGAAAATGTAAGAAAATTATGGCTCTGGATAGAGAGGGAAGGGCAATAGATAGGGCAGGTAAAATGACTATTTTAGCTACTACCTGCTGGTCTCTACACCAGCTTTAAACTTAGCTGAGAGAACAGTTAGCAACATAAACCTTGGCTAAGAGGGCAAATATACTCCACAATGCTCAGTAAGTAGCAGACTTCAAATTCCCACATTTCTAATGACCCGGAGCAGTGTGAAAAATCACAAGCAATCTCTGGAGCAGCAGGTCTGCTATTACCCCTGTGTGCTAGCTGCAACCACCTTTTCAAGGGCTGCAGCATGCATCCCAGGTCCAAACATCTGTTTGCTGTAGCTCTTTCGTGGGGCTAACCCCATACTCCCACTGTCACTTTACTAATTCACCCAGCTGTGTCCAACCAGTCTCTGCCCTGACCAAATGACCAGCACAGTCCCTCACTACAGAGCAGACTTGCTCTCCTTTCACTTCTGTACACAGAGCCCCACAAATCTTAACAAGGAGGAATTAATACCTAGGCAGTAGCTGTTTGTATGTGCGTCAGCACTGACTGCTCCGGTTGTGTCTGGAATTTGGTTTTAAGTTGGATAATCAGGAGCCAGCATCATCAGTGAGAAGGCAGGACATGAGGAATAGCAGCTGAATGAACAAAATTAGCTAGTAGCATTCCTTGTGTTACAGAATAGCTCCTCTAGATAATGCTAAGAAAGTTGAACCCAGCTCGTTTTCAGCTTCCCACCTTTCATTCCATTAATAAAGTAGTGAAACAAAAAACATGTGGCCTTTTTTCTCAGCTGTGCTCAATATTTCATGGTTTTCTAGAGGAGTTTGTTTTAAAGTAATTCAGTTTGATTTTATTTCCACTGATGGCTGGTTTCGGAGCTCTACTGCGTAATGCTGCACTCCTGGCTCTCCCTCTCACCTGGGGCTTTATTGCTTGGGGCTCCCCAGCCTAGATTTCTCTTTCCTACTACCACAAAGGGCCTGCATTCTTCGCCAAGAAAAGGACAAGTCTAAAAAGAGATCACTTCTTATCTATACAGGTAGTTCAAAGAAGTGGGTTAAGATTTAATCACAGCAGTAGCCAACTATATTTTATGTATTTACTCCCACAAGTTTATACTAGAGCCAGAAGCAACAAAGAAGCTGCTTCTCATCAATAAAAATGAGTTCACTTTCACTTCCTCCAAATGCTTTTTTCTCAGATTTAGCAATTAATCCAGTGTTCACTTGGATAAGGTCCCAGTTGATCCAGTAGCCACTGGCTCATCGCTATCAAGCTGCATCTCCAGACAAGAAGTCCTACCTGTCTGCAGATAGACATAAATGTAGTAACCCAAGGGTTGCTAAAACGGTCAGCATTCACAGCGTGCAAGAAGCAGGCTACAGCAGCTGATCAAAGTGCATCACTAAGCATGAGTGATTGTCTCCTAAAGTCTTGAATGACAACAACTAGTAATGTGAGAATCATGGGAAAGGAACCAAGAAGGGTCTAAAAGCGATGGCAGAATGCAGTGTTGCGTTACTTGCCCCACTATGCTGTCCAAGTGCAGGTTGGTGGGCTTTTTTTACAATAACAGGTGATATAAAAATTGAACTTTAGCCAAGGATCCCAAACCACATTCAGTAAACTGATGTTTGATTTTAAATATATATGACTCACCCATCACTGAAATTAAGTTGTTAATGCTGTTAAAGATCTGCAACGCTCAAACAAGGCAAATGAACATGATATAGCAACATACCACAGGCATGGAAGACATGGAATATTGCATACAGTTAGGAAAACAGAATAAAATTTTAGATATGCTGAACATAATTACCTAAAGTGGTGGCTAGTAGGAGGACACAGCAAATGCCCCCATTCTTATAAGTAATACTGTAAGATTTCAGTGCTAAAGACACTGGCCTTGCCTCACACAGAAGACAGCCATAGAGTCTGGGGGAATTAGCAGCTTCTGGATGCAAAGAAACACCAACACCAGTGTGTAGTTTCCTGGGAGCCTCCTTCTGCCTGGCTACAGGGATGTGACCTGGTCACAGCCTGAGGCAGTGTCATGGCACCCGCCAATTCCAGCTCAGATTTCCTGTACTACAAATGCTCTACCCTGCCATTGTTGATTACAATCTTTATATCATGGAGGAAATATACATATATTCTTCATATTTGGAGGCATTAATTCTAAAATGAGTCATCAAATAGCTTATGGGCAAAATGGAAATGTTAAAAGCCAGCAATCCGGAAGGTGTAAAAGAAACCCCTATGCTACTCTTGCTGTTATTTATTTTTAGAGACAACTTTTGAGCAAAGTTCATTCATGACATTTCATAGTCAGGACCTCTGTGCCAGCATTCACACTCTCGCCTCCAAGCCAGAAGGTCCTAGATTCATCTTGCATCAGATGCCGGCTCACACCCAGCACTGACACTGCAATGAAATATCAGAGAAGTGCTGTACTCACCTTCACAGGGACAACCTGCGGGCACAGTAAACCTCCTCCAAACATCAGAAATACTGGCTTTTTCTCTGCAGAAAAGGACATCTAACTCCAAGCCCTACTGCTCTGAGGGCACCGTGATAACTTTGGGTAGGCTGGCACCGGAAGGTTCTCTGTGGCTAGGAGAGATTCTGGTATAGCAGCTCCAGCCAAGTTAATTTTTTTTTCCTTCCTCACTGCTAAATTACTGGAAGAGAACGAAACCAGGAGAGGGAAAAGATCAGCTTGGCTTTCCCTCCCTGCTGATCAGCTGCCCACATGGGAACCAGCACTTGAAGCCCAGCTCCCAGTGAGGCCGAGCAGCACCTACAACCTTTTGTCTCAAGCTTCATGGTGGCCAGCACAGACCTGCCCTGGGTCCTGGTGCTTTCCACCCAGCCCTGCACACCTTTGGGAGTTGCAGGACAGGTACCCACATGCCTTCGGCTGCACCAAGGACACGTATGTGTCTGCACAGACCTCAGCACACCTCCTTCCCATCCCGCTTTGATGAAGCTTGCCAAGACTTGAAGGATATCGCAATTAAACTTCGATTCCTGGTCAAAAAGATTAATTTCAGCTCCCTGCCTCACAGCCTCTCCCCCTTCACCCAACTATCCTGCACCTCCAGAATGGTTAAATAACATCCCCTGACACCAGCAGAGTTAAGTTGATTGGGAGACCCTAAGGAACTGCTCAAATCAGTCCTGGCCAGTCTGAGAGGCTGTTCCTGACATGCAGGCTTTAACTCAAAATCCTTTTCCATGATACATGCACTAAGTCTTCACTTAAATATGACTATGACAATGTTATTTCAGTAATGTCGGTGCCCTGAGCCTTCTGGTAGTTATGCTGCAGAAACTGCTCTTACGCTTTTACAGATATCTATATATGTGTATATAGCTACTTTGTTCCAGCGTTAAACACAGAAACTTTTGAAACACAGCTTTAATGACATGGCTATGTGAGGAACAGAAAATCAGACCCTGAATTCATATGCTAAAATTTGTATCTGTAACTACAGCCGTTTAGAAGTAACAATCCACCCACCCGCTACCACACTGTTTCTTCATGTCAGTAAAAACTCCCAGTAACCTCGTTTACCTCAAGTTTTCTTTTATTACCTCTCTCAACTCTCCTTAGTATCCACTTGTGACCTTGCATCATGCTGTTCAGATGCACCCACTTCCCCTCTGTAACCTTGTAGTGTCTAGAGCAACCGCTAGAAACCTTTAGGTTGTTGTGCAAACAAAAAGAAGTCCAATGCAAGAGGCTTTCTTGTGCCTTTACTCTTCAGTGGTTTTCCCTTAGCTCAAGAAAGAGAGTTTGCTTTCAGTCGTACATACATTCCTGGCAAGGCTCTGTTTTCTGTGCTTTGCTGAACTCCTGAACACAGATGTCCCATTTGTGTTTCATTAGTACATCAGCCTCTCTGAGGCTTTCGACCTCTGCACTAGGCAATAATTACCTGGCGCAGACCCATTCCCTCACCAGCTGGCCTGGGAGCTGCTCTGCTCAGACCAGGGCTCTCTCTGCTGTCAGCCCTTTCCAGTCAACTGGACAGCTCAATCAGCAGAAAATATCAAATATGGTTGTTGTTTAAGCTCAGCCAGCGTTATTTCTGCTTGATCTGACAACTCCTCTCCAAAGAAAGATTATGCTTCCCAAACTCCGGACATGAGGCACAAGAGTTAAGATGTCTGACAGGGTTTGTTGAGTTTAGAAGCTCTTTTGCAAGCAGCTTGGGCTGATCACGTCCTTCCCTTTCTGCAAGCAGTGTTGCAGACACCTCCCTCTCTCAGGCCCAAGGACTATTTAATTACTTGTATGAAGTGAAACAGCTCTGAGAGGGCATGAGGGAGGGTGGCCAAGACTGACTCTAGTCCTGGGCTGAGAGCATTTGCCTGGGATGTAAATAGGCAGTTTGCCTCTGGTTGCTGTTAATTTTTGTCCCTTCCCACATGTGCATTGAGGGTGGTGGGACTGATTTCACTTTTACAGATTTCAAGAGAGCTGCAGATTTGCCTCAATGCAGAAATTAAAACCTTGGAGTTGCTCCTGAGCAATCCTTGCCTGCTGCCCCAGACACCATACGCCACAGCAGAGAAACCCTGGGCCCAAACCAGAGCACCCCCGGCCTCCCTGCCATAGTACAGCACAGCGGCTGTCAACCCTCGCCAACCTAAAGTGTTCTGCTGTAACGAGGGAACTTGTAGGAGTTAAGGCTGAGGATCATTTTCTATGCAAGAGTCATCATGTTTTCTGAAACAGGATAGGGCAGATTAAATAGAGACAGGAGCAGATGAAAAGAAGGACTAGATGACACGGTCTCAGGCAAACCTACATTCCCAAGATATTTTTTCAGTGCATTTGAGAGAGTATGAGACTGAGAAACATCCAAAGACAGAAAATGAACAATGGTTTGAAAGGGGAAAAGGTAAACAAGAAAAAAGCAGGGGTGCTGACTGACAACTCAGCTCAAAGAGTACAATCAGGCACATCTCCAATTCCGTTAAGGAAATAACGAGGCCTGGTACTTCCTAACTTCCATGATAACAGCACTGCAAGAAGAGTTTTCAGGTGAGCTGAAGAGTTCTGGGGAATTCCTACATCTTGTTTCTCTCAGCAGAACCACTGCAATCCATAGCAGTAAAGGAAGGCTTCATGGACTCAAAGATAACTGCTAAAAGAAGGCAAAAAAACCATAACTCACAATGATGATCCAACAGAAGAGAGGTATTGGAGACCAGCTGGTTATGTGACTTCCTACAGACCTTCTGCTGAGAGAACTGTTTTCAGCAAGTAGTACAACAGACTTTAAAGGAGATTTTACTTCAGATAAAGGAGCAGAAACCATCACCTTGCTCAGAGTCTGCTGTGGACTCTAATTTTTAATATTAATAAAAGATGGGAGCATTCTGAAACCAAAGGTGAATCCTTTGTTTACAGGAACATATGGTCATTATGTGTCTATTCTCAGAAGCAGAAAGGTAGAAATAAGCCAAAGGAGCAGGAAGGTAGAGTGAGTGATGGATAACGTGATCTAGTGGGCCTAATTGAAAAATGGTACGGTGAGATTTATAATTGAAATACTGATATTGATGGGTTCCATCTATACAGGATAAGGACAACAATAATATTTAGCAATGATGCAGCACTTTTCATCTTGGAGCTCATTAACTAATTAATCTTCACAACACCCCTGAGAGGCAGGTAAGTATTATTATTATTGGCCCATAAGAAAGATAAATCCACAATAGAAGGAGAGGAAGGTGAAATTAAGAGCCAGCCTTGACTTTGTAATAGGGAAGAGGGTGGAAAATAACTCCCTTGTTCAGTCACAGCAAGGGGCAATTCCATTACCAGAGGAAGATGGCCTGGCACAGGAAGTATTCTTATAGGAGATCCATCCTTTCTTCCACACCAAAGTAAAAGGCACAAAAGATGAGACAAGAACTCCATCAGTGGAGTAAAATTCATAAAAGGAAAATAAGGTGAGTCAAAAAACAGCAAAATGAGTTAGCGCAAGCCAAGGATGGCAAAGGACAAGAAGATGCTAAAACTTTGAAACTTAATGCCAAATCCATTCTTTTTCATGCTAGAACTGAACTATTGGACTGCATTTGAGTAGGAAAAATAATAATAAGGACTGTGTTTGTAGACGGTGAAGAATTAGCAAAGGCCTTGTTGATAAAGCTAGTGATAAAACACAGGAACTTGGCTGTGCTGAGTGGTAGGCTGGCAGCAGGCTCAGATCACAGAAATCCCACATATTAAAATGAGATAATTCTTGACATTTATTTCCCTTATTCTCTCCTCTTATGTGCGAGAGAAAACAGAAATATTGAAGGGAAAATAATAGGAAGCAGGCATAACAGTAATCTTCGAAAGAAGGTAGGAGCTCATGTGGGCAAGATTGGGGGAAAAAAACATGGATCAAACTATTTGAGTTGTCTTGGCTTTTGTGTCTTGCAGTAAGGGGCTTGTATTTTGAAAGTCAGAGCCTGCACAGATTCAGTTGGAAATAACATAACTGCAATGCACAAAAATTTTGCCTGAGATCTGTCTAATTTTGGCAGTTAAAAAAAAAAAAAATCACAAAATTGTTTGGCCAATTTGAAGAGATTGCCCATATCATTCTTTGCACTTCTCTGTCAGTAAACTGGGGACAGTTCCAAATTTAACATGAAATTTAACTTTATGTGTAACTACAATGTTACTGTATGCCTGCAATTTACCAGTCATATTTTTTTAAAACACAGGGATTCTCAATCTTACAAACGAGTGTTTGCTCAGGCCAGGATCTCTATTATGAATAACAAACCAGAGGGCTCAAAGAATGACAGATGACCATAAGGATAAGAGAAAATCTGAAGAGGTAATAACTGCTCTCTACAAAGCTTGGCAGTGTTTAGTCTGTAAGTGAAAATAAACTATAAGTTATTTCTGAAGTTTTTCTACCAAAGCAGGAAAAAAGGCCAGCCACGGTGGGTGAGGAAGGCCAGTTGCACAATTAACTACAGAGATTTTTAGGGAGGAAGAGACCTTGGAGTTCTTGGAGAGGCCACAAGTTCTCTTTCACAGAGACACCACGACTTTACTTTTCCACATCCTTTTGACACTTCTCCCATTTTAAACCCAGCTAAAACCTGGTGTTTGCTTTTTTTTTTGAAAATGTGGTTAAAAGAAAAAAAAAAAATTGCTTTTTCCCACCTCCCCCCACCCCGAGAAAATCTTCTGCATATTTAATTGACATGCAAAAATTATTTCTCACCACCCTTCTTCCTGCACACAAAGCTGACCTAAGAATTTGGGAGAAAGCAAACCTTTCCCTGGAACACATTCCAAAGCAAAAGCCTGGTTTGGAGCAAAGGCACATACAGCCTTTCAGGAGCTGGTAGAGGGAAGCCCAGCGATTTTTCCCTTTAGGTCTTAGAATTTAGCTCTTGCACTCCTTTAGCTTTTCCTAATTTTTTGGAAGGAAAAAGTGAGAGACACCGTTTTGTTTTGAAGCAGCAGGTGAGGAACTTACTTCCCTGCATCCCTGTACATGAGAAGAACCACAGCTAGGGCCTACAATTAGAGGCTTGCATGAAAGCTGGAGCTTTTTGCACCTTAAAGATGTGCCACAAAGATGCACACAGTTTTTTTCCAAGCCAGATATTTTCATGGCTGTATCGGAGATGCTACAAACTTTGACACGTGCCTTATGCAGCAATACCACAACTTCACACTGTGCCTGGTCATGCAGGGTGAGAAGCAGCACACTCCTGCCCTGGAAATTGTGCTGGTTTAAAGGTTCATGAATCACACCCCACTGGCTGCTTCCCCTGGTGTGGGTCACAGTTCCGCACTTGTTTCTTTGAAAGAAGAGAAAAGTTTAAAAGAACTTCTGTGTTGTTCCATGTAAGATCTGAACTCAGGAAATGAATCAATCGTGAGGAGCACTTCAGCACCCTCACGACTGGGCTGATCCCGGGAGCGTGTACAGTTGCCTCTTTGGTCCTGTGCTGTACCAGGACATCTGCATTAGCATCTGGAATGGGTTATTGACAGAGTAAGTAGCCATACAGTAGCAGCACACACAGAATATGTAATTTCCACAAAGCACACTTTTAAAGGGGGAAAAAAAGGCAAAATACACTGTCCTGTATGGATCAGGTATGGCCCTCAGTGGGGCATGGTTTATTCATTCCTGTACCAAGGATGGGAAAGAAATCTTTCTGCCTAATTCTAGAATTTCTTACTCATTACGAGAAAGACTTTTGATTTAATAAGCTGTTTCCCCTCTGCAAAAGAAATCACTCTTTCTCCTAAAGAAGGAGGAGTGGGGGGAAGCATTTTCTTTGCTTTCTTTTGAGTGAGCCACATGTAGGAAGATCTGAATAATCTTTGTGGGGAAAAAAAAGAAAACAGGGCATGAATTTCAGAGTATGTGCTTTTGTGTTATTCAATATGACTGATAGGGAAGGATAAGGTTGAAGTTCAAGGCAAGTATGGAAGTGTAATTTCTCTCTGCACAGTCACAAATAAAATGAGTCTCAGCTCTACAGGATTAAATTAATTAAAGATGGATCTTGTGCTTGATGTTGGTTTGATAGAACTAGAGTTTGTAGTGGTTGTATCATGAACATAAGTGGGTATCTCTAGTGGCTAGCCAGTATTTTCTTTATACTCAAGAGTGTTTACTATGGCACACAAATGCTAACCAGTTTTATCACACAGTCATTATCATATCTTCTTCCCTTTCTCTCTACTATTCAGGTGTTGCTGCTATAAAATGATTTCGTATCAATTAGGAATTCCATTTCCTTCAAGGGGCTACTGAAGGAACAGCCACCTGTAATGCATGCTGTTAAACTTCAGCTGCTGTGCATCTTCACAACAAGATCGGATTTTTTAAACTCCATATCCAAAATTGCAAGCATTACCTAGATATTTTTTGCTATTAAAAAAAATAAAAAGAAACAGGAAAAAAAAAAAAAAGGAAAAAAGAAAAAAAGAAACGCACTGTACCTGGCTCTGTCTCTGGAAAATTTAGTTCTTATGACATACAATATATGTTGCAAGAAAAATCTTCTAAAGGTGACTTTATTAAAGTTAAAAAGAAAAGTTGAAAATATATCAGATTTTTTATCTAGCATAACAGTCAAACAATAGCAAACAAGTACTATGAAGTTTTTGTGTTGCTGTTGAAAGCAAAGGCATTTCATTAAGCACACTCTAAAGATGACAGCTTCTTATCCAAGGGACAGTGATAAGAAACTCAACCAAAACAAACAACTTTCAGCCTTTTTTTAGAGGAGGGAACTCTAGTTTCTGTCTAATTTTATGGAAGAAAAGATTTTTTGTTTCCTCACACACATGAAATAATCCATTTGAGGACAAGAGTTTCCAGCTGTACCTTCACACAAATTCCTAAGTAACATTAAGGGGATCTGGCATTTGGAAGGTTAATTTTCTTATCAAAACTATACAAAATCCTAATTTTGCAGAGTAGCAATTTGGAAAAAAAAATCAGCAATGGGAAAATGTTGGTTATGCAGCACTAGACATTCAGTACTCAGGGGATCAATTATAAAAACACTCATTCAGCTATTTCTATTCAAATGAACACCTGAAGAGGAGGTCTCAATGGTTTTAAAAGTGTGTGGATATTACTGGATAAATGTTAGTCCAATAAAAGAGATCATCATCTGCTATTTGTGTGCATTTAAGTTGACACTAAAAAGATCTTTGTGGAATATTGCTGCTTCTTTTTCTTTTTGTGTGTGTGCATCTTTTATCTCATATTCCCTTAACACTTTGTGAACTGAAGAAAATAGACCAAATGAGCTGTTCTTTAAGATTAAAGGGGCAGCATTTAGTTGAACACACCTGA
This sequence comes from Calidris pugnax, assembly GCF_001431845.1. NCBI lineage: Eukaryota > Metazoa > Chordata > Aves > Charadriiformes > Scolopacidae > Calidris > Calidris pugnax. Next base: position 4,619,081 of record NW_015091083.1, on the reverse strand, counting down.
ATGTGGAAGGAGTCTATTTTCCTCACACTTATGAATATGTAATGATGTGCTTGGAGGCACAGTCACGAACCCCTAATAAGAATTCACGAGTCTGTGTTTGAAAACAGACATTTGCATTTGCCCTCCGGTCACAGTACATGGGTCATTCTTATTCAAAAATTTATTTGCTTTATTTTTCTATTCCCCCTCCCTTTCCTTCCCACCTCAAAATATTTTCTCATTTCTAGGTTTTGTTTTGAGAAAAAAATTAAAAAGGGAGGGCTAAATCCCTCCAGAACGTTCAGGATTCAATTTATTCAGGGATATATACATTTATTTGTGCAAGTGAAAAACACCATTGTCTGATATGAGGAAAGAGTATTTTTCAGTCTCACAAATGCATTTGCTTTACCAAAAAGCATTTGAGAAGAAACAAAAAATCCTACATAGGTGCATAACACACTATTTTCAAAAGTGAAAATTTGGGATAAAGTAATAGAAATAATGTGATCTATATCAGGAACATACTTCATAAAACTGCATAAATACTTAGGAAAAGCTACCACAAAGAAAAAAAAAAAAACCAACAAAGCATCATAAACGTTAATATAGTGAGCTAATATACCAGCTTTAGAGGCATGGTGTCCAGGTGGGGAAGAACATGTTGTGGAAACTGGTACTTAATAAGAATATTGCATTTCTCTTAAAACTTCTTGTTTTAAAAGGTCTTGGGGAGCTATTCCAAAACACCCTCAGAAATATATTTTTTGTTCACTTTCTAAACAATATGCTATAGTTTTAAATTGAGCATAGAGGAGGATTTTGCTAGGATCTTTTAAATCCTTTTTTTTTTTTTTTTCTTTCTTTCTCATTCCCTCTTTTTTCTTCAAAAAAGAGAAAAGGAACAAAAACTAAAAAAAAAAAGTAAAGAGGAAAGAAAAAAGTGAGAGAGAGAGAGAGTAAACTTGCAGCGCTTTATTCATTATCTGAATAACAATCATGGAAGAATCTGGCCAGTTTGCCCGAAAAAAAACGCAACCGGAGACTATTTAAAACACACAAGCAAACAACAACAACAAAAAACCACCACAAATAAACCCAAGAAAATTCATTTGCAGAGAATGGAATTACCGAGCTACTGCAAATCGCCCTAAACAATTTCAGATGCTCACTCTCAAATCCCCGTGTTAACGCTTACACGTTCCACAGCCGTATTAAAGATTTCATCATTGCTTTGCTAAGGGTCAGCGGCAGTTAAATACCCATCCCAAAGCAGGGGAGGGTTTGCGGGCATTCAGGCTCAAAGTTGTAAGTCTCATTTGTGGACACGTTTCAGCCGATTGTAAAGATGCTGAGATAGCTGTTGGTGGGGTGTACACACGCACGGATATACACCTAAGGTATAGGTACACCCTGAGTCCATACACAAGCACACGTGCGCACACAGGCATGCCCACACAGAGCTTGAATTGATTACAGTTTACTACACATTTCCTAGATTTTACATTACTATCACAAGTGTGACTGGTAGGGAAAAAAACAGAGTCTATTGTGACAGCGGCAGTCAAAGAGCAAGCCATTATTTTAGATCTAACAGTGACACCTGCAGTTGAGCCCCACACACTAACACCCAAACCTCTCATTTAGAAAAACAGATCCCTATTTTTGAATCGTACATATCTCCTGCTTAATTATCCTCGTGTACCTCAAATTTGCCTCTCCAGTTGGCTGCATAATCAGCTTCCACACCAGCATGAATCAGCTTTTCCTCTTATAAAGCAAACAGCCTGACATAAAGTTTATAAATAGCCCAGAAAATCTTCCTTGAGCTGCTGGGTGGGAGTGGAGCTGCCCATGCATGTACATCACGCAGATCTTCCACGCAGATCTCTCCTCCACCAGCAGGCATTTCGGGAGAACCACCTGCACTTTTGAAAGGCTCATCTCCACGTTTCAAAGATTTAATCACTTTTCTGTTAATTGCAATATAAAGCATTACATTTGGTATGAATGAGGACTAAGATAACCTGATGATTTTGATGAAGTCCCTTCATTTTTGCAGCTCCCTCCTTGTTTTTGGTTCCCAGCCGGTGAGTGTCAGTAACGTGGTCATTCTGTTCCCCTTCTCTCCCAGACTGCCCAGGAGTTTTTGCTGTTTCCCTATTTAGTTTTTTTAGTTTACTTTTGGGGTTTTTTTAAGAAGAACAATGTTGTGCTTTGATTACTGCCCTGAAGGCGACTTTTAGAGGCCTGACTCTCCAGTTAAAGCAAACAATACCTGAAAGTCTGTATTTCATTTTACCTTGTCACTATTCTCACAACTTACTATTTATTCAGCTTCCTCCCATATACTGGAAAACAAGCTCCTCTTTCCCTCTTAAAAGCAGCAACTGCAACTGAAACATAAATCTTACTTTGCTGTAGGATTTTTTTTTTATCACCAATTCTTTTACCCACTATAACAGTTTCTAACCAAGATCCGTACTCGTATTTCACCCAAGCACAGTGTAAATTTTGATTTAATGTATAGCTCTTGGAGCTACTTCATTCATCATGTAAGCATCTAGAACCTCGTGTGTAAACGTGTGTTCACATGAACAAAAAGATTCCTTTATAACTTTTGTCAATATTCTGCTGATTGCTAGTTCAGTAGCAGATGTGCTATGCTTAATGGTGCATATACAAGAAGCATTCCCTAATCCCTAAATGAACTTCTTATATCTAAATATATACAGGATAAGCTATCTAAACTCAATTTAGCAACTATGCTATTAAATCTACCAGAACTAACAGTGAAAGAATATTGTTAAAGCCGAGCACCTGTTAGCAAAAAAACAAAGAATCCCACTACAACAAAAAGCTGCTCACCACAGATCAAAAAAAAAAATTAGATATAGTTCGACATAGATTAATTTCTATTATCAGTGCCTCTTGAACCCACACGTCTTCATTTCACAAGTGCACACACGCAGTTCTAAACTCCTCTGGTTTTGTTAGCGCCACGCTCTGTCAGTCACAATTCGCCGCAGAGAAATGAGTTGTCATCAGATCAGACTTTTTAACTGCGTATGAATGCGGACGGATCCATTACGGGATTTAAGAGAAGTGCACCAAAAAAACAAGAAGGTAGTGTCATCTGCTGGTTGGATGACAGAACCTGGAAGCAGAGCTTGTGGTGCAGAGGGTCGTGACAGGTGACCGGTCCCCTTTGTGACCCTGGCACGTGATTTGATACGGCACCCGAATACCTGAATATGAAAGGAGAGCATTTTCACCTTCATTCACAACCAGACACTCAGGCCTGGCCCATCAGCTCCTCAGCAATGAGCCCTCCTGTCCCTGGAGTGTGCAAAGGAGAAGGTGGGGGATGCTCAGGGAAGGTCTGGTTGTCCCTCAGCTCTCCCTGGTGCAGGTCCCCACCAGAGGCTGGGCCTTCCCATTCTCCCCCCTGCCCCGGGACTGGAAGAGCCTTTCAGGTGAGTCCTTAGAGCCACATGCAAGTTACTGAAGTCCTGAAACTGTGGCTGTGCAGCAGAGGTACAAATTTGCTATAAAAATGACCCCTTCCAGCTTAATCTCTGGGTTCCCTCTATGGACAACCCCCCCTCCCCCCAAGCCTGACAGGCCAAGGGGGAATATTTTCTTCCCCGTGTTCCTCCTTTAATCTCTTTTTATTTGCATTGGAGCAGGCTATCACAGGACCACAGCAACAAGAAGCCAGGCTCTCTTTTCTTTGGAAAAAGTGCTGAAACTTGTTAGAAGGAAAAGCTGGTAACATCTCACAGGCACACATTATCTACAAATTCTGGAAAATAAAATATTGCCTTCACTGCACCCAGCAAAGGCATCTTGCATTTAATAATTAACTGACCAAACAAACCTGGACACATCTTTTTTAAGTCACACAAGTGTTTCTTAAAATAACTGACTATCTGCAAAGGTGATAAAAGCAATTAAGCACGCAAGGATCAAGAGGGGGCAAGTTACACTCAGGCCCACAAAACAGTTGACTCCTGATGTCATCTGCCTGGTGGATGTTACCTGCTATGGTAACTCCACCACAGTCCAGAGGGCTCTCTTCTACTTTCCCTGCACTCCCTTGCCTCTCTTATTTTTCCTCCCCTCACCACGAAGATCACCTAGTAACAGTCGTATAAAAGGGACCCTAAAATCCACTTTTTTCAACCTTTAGGATTGAAAAGTAGCATTAAAGAATTTTTAGCTTTGCAGAGTTTGGTCTAAAGTATAACTCAATCTCAAGCAAAACTGCTGACTGCCTTCTCAGAGAGTTGTATGTGGAAGAAGAGAATCCCAGCTCAATACATGAGGAGAGCTCCAGTTTGGGACCAGAGATGGAAGGAAAGTTACCACAGAGGTGCATTTTCAAGATGCATTTTGTGGCATCTGTCTGTTTTCCTCAGCTTGTGCTCATGCTATTGTCTTATTACCTTGGGAGAAGTGTTACAAAATCACCACATTATTACAAAAAAAAAAAAAAAAAAGGAATGAAAAAAAAAAAACCCAAGGAAAAATATAATTTTAAAAGAAAAGGCTATGCATATGCAAAGTTGATTCAAATGCTTTCAGATTGCACCATAGAAAAGCTGTGGCCTAGTTTTTGAAATACATATTTCACTTTATTTTGCACACAGCTGGGTTTATATTGGCACTCACACTAATATGCAAAATGCAGTATCTTGTATTCATGAATGACTCTTTATAAAATGCCAGGAGGGCACCTGCTTTCTTTTCTTTAAGTCTATATCATGACAAAGAAGAAGCCTGTATTAATGGCCAACTTCCAGCTCTGACCACAGCCTGGAGGGATTTCTGCCAGCTGTACACAGGTTTGGAAGTAAACAACATGCCCCGGTCAAAAGGAGTTTCTTACACTCCACGGAAAGAGACTGCTAATGAGATGCAACCAACTGAAGGAGGGAGAGCACGGCAACACTCCCTGTGCATGGAGCTGTTACAACAGCATATATGTGCTCTCAGACGCCTGGCACACATCCTGGTCCTGTCCAGTATATAAATCCAGTATATCATATACCTCATCAATCCATGTACTGTTGCTGTAGATGCACTAGCCAAACATCTTCCCATTCCTGGTGCTTCCCAGGGCTCGGTGGCGGCCAGGGCGCACGGCAAAGTAAGTAAAGGTACCCTGGGCAGTAACAGGAGGTAGAATTTCTTTTTTTAAAAAAAAAAAAAAAAAGGTTTAGAAGTCAGGTTACTTAAGACAGGTTACTCCTCATCTGAAGAAGTTGCTTTGTCCACCATCCAAATCTGTCAGGATCTGTGCGCACTGAACTTCAGGCAGTGATGCAAAACTCACCCCTCTTTCAGGATTTTCCCCCCAAAATCAGAATAACTAACGTGATTCAGCGTCACAGAGAAAGATTCTTTAATGTTGAGTTGGTTAAACACGTACCTAAGAAAAAAAATGTTTCTAAATGATGTGGACAACAAACATTACATGCTTTTTGTAGACATTTGTGCAGATACTTAGAACTTCAAGTAGGAATTTTAAAAATGAGACTAATGTATACTCATTCTGTGAGCATGTTAAAAAAATTAGAAATTCAGCTCTAGCCTATGAACTGGGGTTGATAAAAAATGGATTACAGTCCTCTTACATTAAATTTATCCAGCTTTTCTACACTCTGCAAGATTGTTTTTGCAATGTGCTTTCTGGTCCTAATTTGGCTAAATTCTTTTTCCTGACTAAACAAGGGCACCACAATCATCTCAGTGTGCTCTTCTGAGGTAAGCAAGGTACCAAGAAGATACTTGATGCAGAAAGCAAAAATTTGTTGATCAATCATTGAACTAACTAGCAGCATCAACTGTTTTACCAGTAGCAGGAAGGATCAAACCAGAGGCCATGAGTCTGACACTGTCACATCTGAAAAGGACTCCAGAACATTTCATCCACTAGAGGAACTACAAGAAATAAAGCCATTCTGCTTTTCTTAAGGCAAGACCAATGTCCTGCATGAAGGTACTCATCTCACATGATGCACCATTCCATACATATACACTTTTCACATATTGTAAACAGCAAGTCAGATTTCCCCAGTTTTCAACCTGGCAACAAAAGCAGGCATGTGCCTTCTGTATTCAGGTGAAAAGGTAGATCCAACAAAGTTCTGATGAGAAACAAAATCATATCACAAATACTAAGCTTAAGAGAAGCTCTCTCAGTTTTTCTTTATTTCCTCACTCCTATTCCATATTCCTGCTAATCCCATTCCTAATATGGAATATTTTTGAAGTGTTGGATAGTCTCTTCTTCAATGCGGATAAGTAAACCATGAAGAGACATTCAGTAAAAACAGGAAATATTTAACAAACAGAACCACAATTTTGAGTCATGACTTTTTAAATTATTTCTTTCACCGGGCTGGTTGCATGAAGCAGATTTTGCAAAGACAATTCCGAATTCTAGAAAAGCTCCAGTCACTGTCACAATACAAACTGCCATTATTGCTGTATCTGTCTTTCCCAGTGCCAAAGTTTGGTTTGTTGCTTGCAGTTATCTGGGAGAATCCGATTTGAAGGAAGTGATTGGAAAGGGGAGTTAGGCAGTTAGTTTTCTGCCTCTCAGCTCCGCTGCGACCTTGGGCAAGACAACTAGTCTGTATCTTCATTTACCCATCTTAAACCGCACCTATTGTATTTATTTAGCTCACAGGGGCATCAAGAGGCTTAATTAATATTTGCAAAAAGCTTTGAGATCACCAGATGAAAGGTGCTTATATAAGTCCAAAATATTATAAAGTCAATGAGAAAAAAAAATGGATAGGTGCCAAGAGAGTCAATTGGACAAACGGCTTCTCCTATCAGCATTGTCCATATTTCACTTTCTAGTTTATCAGTGGAAATGTACACGGCTGTTTAAATAAAGTGTCATGCATGTTCCACTGTGTGCAGAACCAGGCACCACAGACTGTAGGCCCCAAAACAGTTAGAACGCTGTAAAAGAACTCTTGGGAAGACATATATTATATTTTGACTCCAATACAAAAGAAGTTCTTTCTCCAGAGTGGTTCTATACTCTATAGAAAAATTCCCAGTGGCAGTTAGCAGCACATAGGTGGAGTTTGATTTAACATTTTTATATACTGTAATTTTTTGATCAATGGACACTGGGAAGCACCTTCTCTTGACTGTTTTATGAGGAAGAGCTTGAATTTAATATCTGCAAGCACATAGCCAGTGCCTAAATAAATAAGAAACTCCTCTCTCCCTGAGGATCCTCATGCTATAGCATCTAGGCCACTGCTATTAATCTCTTCCCTAAGGAATTAGAAATAACTCCAAGATTCCAAGTAAACTCTCTTCCTTGGCTGACTGGATCCCCATCAGAAGACACTGTTTACATAATTTTCCTCCTAACCTGGTGGTGAGTAGGCTTGGTTTAGAATTGCTCACAGAAGTGATCAAAGATACTGCAACACTGTCCTACTACAGGCAGGCCCAGGCCAGCTGAAGATTTGCTCAATACCACCGCACGTCCCCTGCTGCCCACCCCAAAGCCCAGCACACCTCGTGTGGTCATGGTTTTTAATTGCAACCCGTCTCCCAGAAACAAAGTTTTTACGCGTGCTTGTGTGGGAGGGAAAGCGCTCTGTTGACCCGTCCAACAAAAATACACCTAAAGCAGAAGACACGGGGCCAAGATTTAGATACTCCGAGGGGCCTTCGACAGAGACAGGCTCAGGAAACAAGAGATAAAAGATGTGGATAGCAATTCAAAGCACTATTGGCAAGCATTCAGAGTAGCAGACATTAACATAACTCCCAATTAGGTTTAGTTTTTGCTGCCTCAGTTCAGTCCCCTAGGTAGAATAAAGTAGGAGGAGTTATTTCAAGAGCGCCGGAAGAAAACAACAAAGAACTGGAAGGTGTTGAGAAGATCTGAGGGAAAATGGGATCACCGTCGGGCACATGCTATTCATTAATACAGGAGTAGAGACACTTGTTTGGGGCTGAAGTCGGCCAGCCTAGAAGTAGTCAAAATGACAGTTACAGGGGTCCAAGTTACTTCCAGTTTTTATTCCACAGCATTGCACAGGTTGACCCTCAAAAGGTGGTAAACATGGACTTCCACTACTTGCTCAGACTAACTTCTATATAAACCAAGGCAGAGCTCACTTGCCATGCTATGCGTGCTGCAGCACCAATGTGCTGCCTCTTCTGCTTTGTAAAACTAACGTGCTTTTCTTTCATCTACAGCTGTCAGACATACTATGTTAAACAGGACTTTTCTTTATCAACAGAAAAATAGAAGTGGTAGGGGTGTTTTTGCACTTACTATGTAAATTGCACTTCAAATCAAGGTTTCCTTCAAAAAATTAAAACCCTTTACACTTACCGTTGTGAAGAACCTAAATACAAACCATGAACAGACTCATACAACAACGTCTTCCTCAACGATGCCCTCACCACCTTCACTGGTTTTGTTTACAGGGTGAGACAGACCACAGATCTGTATCATTAGTTTGCCCTGTCAGAAGCTGAAAAGTGGTGTAAGCCAAAATATATTTTCAGATCTGCTATGCTTAATGCGCACTGTACCAACGTATCAGTGAGCTACAAAGCTTGCAGGCCATACATAAGCAAACGGAAAGATAGGATTAAATAGCTGATAATCAGAATAGCAAATAGGTATGCAGCTTTTAGCTCCCTGTATTTTTCCTGGGGAAAAAGCACCACATGCAGGTCTGTGTGTTTATATAATTTTTTTTTTTTTAAAACAAGGCAAAACAGGACACAGTATGTGTCCAAATAAAACCAGCACCAAGTTGCCCAATTTTGTTGTTTTCCTCTACTGGAAGACTGTTCTAATAGCATGTACAGAAACCTCTCCTTTTTCACGTGATGCCCTTAGAACTAATTTACTGCAGGATATAAAGTTGATATATGTGATACAAAACAGAGATTGCAAAACTAGCGTATGAGTTTCAAGTGGTGTGTGATTCATGCTTACAGTAGAATGCGATGGAATAAGTTTAAAGTGTCTTCTATATGAAAATTCCAAGACATTCTCAAATGTTAACAGCCAGTATTTGTGAAATGTCTGATAATCACTAATCTCATTTCATATACAAGAAGGTTAAAGCAGAGTCAATAGCCCTGTCAAGGTCACGTATACACAAGTCAGGATTAGAATTCAGGTTTGGCTTTGCTGTGAGCCAGAATTTCTAACAAACTGCTTAATATCATATTTACAGCTGGGGTTTGTTTGTTTGCTTTCACATTATATATTGTTTCTCCTCGTGTAGCCACATTAAAGCATCTTTGAAATAATATGACCATGACACCTTTCATTTTGAAGAAACTAAAGCACTAGGACTATGTTATATAAAAAGAAACATCCTGCAGCCCCAGAATGAGCTGTTACAGCTGAAGAGGGCACTGATGACATGTGACATTAGTGGAATGCGCAGGAATGGACAATTCATTCCCACAAGTTTAAAAATTTGAAAATTTTTCCCTGTTGTCAGGTATTCAGTTTGACACATAACATTCTGGGGGTGCTGAAAGGAAAAATGAGAAATTTGAGGCAACTTTAAAAAGTTAAAATACTAGAACATTAAATAGTAATAAATGGTAGAGCTACCTCTATTTTAAACAGAACTAGAAGCCTATTGTCGTAACTAATATTCAGTTTACCTTTGAAAAACTAAAGGGCCAGACAGGAAAATCAACAATTCAAAGTGTGACTTCCATGCATTTTTAAAAATACAGCCTGTAGTAAATCAGATGTAAAAGTATTCTTTAAGCTTGAAAAAAAAAAAAAAAAAAAAAAAAGACTCCTAATGGTACTAGATCAAACTTGCCATTTTGACTTTATCTGCAAAGACAGAACATCTGGTGTGCTTCCGGCTAGACAGGTCCTATTCAGAGCAACACGACTGAGACTGGGAACCAACTCCTACACCTTCAAAACAAACATAAACGCAAGAGTGAGTTAGCTTATATCCCTATATTAAAAAAAAATTAAAAAATAAAAATCTTCTTAGGTTACTATAGTCACAATCAGTAAATTGACACACTTGAGATTCTCCAGAATGAAACCTACATTTTCATAAAACAAACTTTGAATTTGTGGTTTGGTTTTGTGTTTTTTTTTTTTTTAGTGAAGATGCAAAATTTAAAATTTGAGGAGGAATTCCTTGTTCCTATATCAACTACTGGAAAAATGTTACTACATCAATGCAACATTTTTTTATTCACAGCAACTACTACAAAACAAGATTTCATCTCTAGTTAGGTCAGAGGCTTATAGAACAGAAGCTCTAGTCTTTGTGCTTTTTAAGAATGAGAAAGAATACATATATAAAGAATGAATTTATTAATTAATTGGTAAACTACTTCACATTTCAATTTAATTTAAAAAAATTCAGAAACAATGCCCTGTGGGAAATAATCCTGGGAAAGTGTCTTTACTAGTATTTGTACAATTTGTCCACAGAAAATGGTCTACCACCACTTAAAATACGGTAAGACCAAAAGGATCAATCTTCCTCCTGCAAATACATTCAAAAGCAAAACATTGAAGCATACGCTATTGAAACTGCTTTTTAAGTCACTGTTCTTCATTAGGGTTGCAAGGATCTTTTAATCTCACTACTTATAAGAACTTACAAGATTCTATTCTACAAGGAAAAGAAAAAAAAGCCATTCCTAGATGAAATACTGCATTTAGTGGTCACAGTGATCATTAGGGTATAGAAAATCCCCACACTGTTCTGAATGAAGGTAAGAAACAACAGGAATAATCACTAATAATTCTAATATACTGCATGAGCAGATGGCCTAAACCATCAAATGTTTTATCAGTCTTACTGTTTTTTACACTGTGATGGATAAAAATTATCCATGATAAACTGTGGCTGAGACAATGAATGCTCTCATCCATCATTCTGGGCTTCTCTTATTCCAACCATGTGACTGAGTTGAATCAAGTTTATGACATCTTGGCAGGGAGATTCCTACAGAAGCTAATATCTAGATTGAATACATGAATAATACATATATTCCCCATAAAAAAACAAAAAACGTTTTTAATTTTAAGAGCAAGAAATCTCTATTTCACTTCACCAGACCACAATTAGATATTTCAGAAGTCCTAGCAGATGAGGCACAAAGATTTCAGAACTTGTCTACACTAACCTATGTATCGGTGCCGGAATGGCTTTTCTTCTCAAGAGGTTTATTTAAAAAAAAAAAAAAAAAAAAAAAAAAAAGTGTGACGATCCTAAATAAATGAAATCTCACTTTAAGAAGGCAAGCTAAAAATCTAATCGAAACCCTTCCTAAAAGCGGCAGCCTCCTCTCCCCAGGCGCTGAGCAGGCTTGGCACAGTGTCCAGGCATGGCCAGCTCTCTGCTGGGGGCAACGTTCTTGGCTGTGAAGGCAGAGCGTGCCCTCTGTCACTCATGGCGAGCAGTCCTGTCCAACTGTCTCTTCCCGACAACTTTATCATCAATCTCTTTATTAACAGCTCCACTGCAGACTGAGAAGGCAAACAGGGGGAGTGCGCATGCCAGATTTCTGGAAGGCACCGAGCATCAGCCGCCACGGCAGGGCAAGGTTTCAGTGGTGCTGAAGCACAAGCTGCGGTGCAAAACTCTTACACGCCAATTTAAGAAGTATCGCATTTATTATGACTACTTAGAATCAATTTTCTAATTCAGGAGGGTCGGGGGAAAAAAAAAAAAAAAAAGAAAGTTGTTCCTCAACGTCAAGAAATTCCACCCTCCCACGTTTTATTTTAATGCCATTCGAAATGCCCGATCGATGAGGGATGGCAACTTCACATTCCATTCAATGTTCAGAGTTTTCTGCTTTAGGTTAGCAAATTACCCCAACTGGCACAGAAATAACCTTAAGATGAACAGCAAACTTCAAATTGACGTGTAGATTTTAAGCATGTAGTATATTTACATAAGTAGCCTTCTTGAGAAAATTAACTTCTAAAAATACAAACATGAAATGCATTTATAAAGTAGACGTGCTGGCTCTCAAGTAAGACAGACAAAAAGACATCGGCACTTGTAAACTGTCTGGTACCTGTGTGGGCCACAGTTGCTGTGGGGCAGTTTAAATGTATAGACTATTTTCTTAATTTAAATAAATATATGCAGCTTTACCCAAAAATAACATTTCCAGAATTTAGTCAGAACAATACAAATATGCATAAACTTTATTAAAAAACCATTAGAGTTTAAATACCCAAAAAGCAGATGGGACATCCAGCAGTGGTTCATCATATTATCTTTTTCATAATAAAGCATGCCCTCTGAAGTTTGATATCAAAGTTTGCATTCTTTTGGTGATGATAGCAGCAGATGTTTGATGTTTGTAGATATTTCAAATTATTAGTTTGAACTTTGGAGACGTATCAAACCGCATCTGCCTCTATCAACAAATCCAAGATGGTTTGTTTCTATTGAACAGATCCTTAATTCTACTAAGAGTAGTAAACTAAAATTGGTTTTTTACTGACATTTTTCCAATATGAACACTGGATCCTTAAAAAAGTGAACCTACCAAGTACTCAGCTAATATGTGTAAACAGACATTTTTGAGTGCACTATCAAGATCTGCACAGTTTTACATGACAAAATTAAGTATTGTTCAGCCACAATGACGCCGAAGAGAGATTAAGTGCAGCAAAGGTACTTACTAGTGTGTTTATAAAGCTACATAAATGATGCCAGGATCGTTTCAACATGCAAAACCTCCAAAAGAAATAATGTGTAAGCGAACATAATCTGCTTCCTCAGTAACTACCACACTAGTTTTTCTTGCTTTTAAGTACAGATTCTGGCTCAGTAATACCTAGTGTGTTCTTGCAATACTAAATTATTTTTAGTTATTGTAAAAGCTGAAGAACTCGGTTTTAACTTTTAATATTGATTAAACTTTGTTCCCTCATTAAGGTACATTACTATCCATTAATATTCATTATTAAAAAGAAAAAATGCACCAAGAAACAGCATACACACATACTACCTACAGCAAGGAAGCACAACTTCAGCTAGAACTCATCAATTCCAAAGTCTGATTCAAATCAGTATGTCTAAAGCCATCTGTTAGAACCACGGCTTATTAATGTTAATTGTTTTGGCTACAACAGTAATTTTAAGCTTTTTGTTTGCAGATCCTTGTGAGTCTGTGAACTTACTTCTGGAGGTTCATGACAGGTAACTCAAAAATAAGCCTATTGAAGCCTATTGCCAGTAGAAACACTGAAGAGAAATTTGTATATCTACTAGCAGATTTTTATTGGTTGCAGAAAATAAAAGAGGAATTAAAACCATAAATAACATCAGCTGTGATGAAAGGAAGACGGGGTGGGCAAGATATAAAGATGATGAATCTGTTCTAAACAAGACAAGCAATTGCATGCTGTGAAAAATATATACAACACAAAGGTTTATTGTTTTAGGCAGGGTAATTATAATGCGAAGACCATAATCATCAGTGGTTTTAGCAGTTAAAGAAATTTTAGTCAAAAGGAGGCTACTTATTAAAGTTACTCACATCAAGCATTTGGAGTATTGGGCTCATGCTGATACAAAGATCAATCAAGCGATGCACAACTACGTGTAATTTTTACTTTTATTTCAGGGCAAGCCTAAACTATTTGACAAGAAGAGAAATAGTGCCATCTGCTGACATACGGAATAGTCACTTGCAAGAACAGCAAGCCGAAGATGTCAACACTGTTGCAACTACTATTTTTAAAAATATGGGAGTTCAAACTTTTAAAGGAAACAGTACAGCCCCAAATTGTTTATGCATACATTTATCATAGTTTTGTCAGCTTTTAAAAATTGAAAAAGAAAAGCTTTTATGAATTCTAAGAGTTGAAGCTGGACTCCTAATCAGGAGACAAGGAATGGATGCTCTTAAAATGTTTTGCTTGTTTGCTTTGGGTTTTTTTGGCAATAAACCACCCTCACCAAGCCACAACCTTTCCCTCCAACAGACTAGAACTCCACATCCCACTGAGCAGGACTGTATCTAGCATCTATTCCTATATCTAACATCATGCTTATTTAGAGAACCCTTATGTACTATTTCTTTTAGGCCACACCATATTTTGTCTTAGCAGAAAATTTAAGAGTTAAGTATGAATTAAGAGAGTAAAATCCATTTTGTACATTCAGAAAAATCAGACAACTATGGGATTGTGCTGTTTTTTATTGTGTTTTCAATGGAGAAATACATCATCTGTTTACAAAATAGCTCTTGAAAAATACAAGGAGTACAGATACTATAAAACAAAGCAAACTCCAGTCATGAGACACTACGTACAACATGCGAAAGCAACAGTCTGATCTCCAGGTTATGAAAACTAGAATTAAAAAGTCACTATACAGAAAGGTTCCAAGTTTCCAGCTTGGCAAAACTTGGGTGCAGTTACATGAAACGTTTAATAAAATGAAAAAAGATTTTCCGATGTGTAAACAAAATGACAAGACTAAATTTGTGCCTGGCAATTTCGATCTAAACTCCATAGCTACACAAAATACACAGACACCTTGTACACTTCAACTGTTAATATAACCTTCTTTGGGGGGTGGACGACAGCAGGCTGCACAGGGCAAGGAAAAGAGAAATATTGTATACTAGACATCTTAGACAAATGGCAAAAAAAAACCCCTTCAGTTACTGCACAGCCTAAGTAAAAGAGAAGCTACACTCTGACTTTGGAGAATTAATTTAGAAGGATAAGGGGGAGAGTGTAAGTAATTAATTTTAACATGAAAGATGCAAGTGTAATAGGATGGAGCACAATGGGAGATGGAAGTTCATAAAACATGCTAATCAAAGTATGGGAAGTATGATTTGACATCCCACATATTTCAGACTTAAGTAATAGTAACATGAAGTTTGTTATCTACATCTGATATTACTGTTGGTATCCCTCATATTCCTCAAATACTGCTGTTCTTTGCCATGAGAGATTCAGTTCTTTCAAAATAAAAAAAAAAAAGAGTTGTTACTTTTTTGATAGGACTACAAGAACAAAAAATAGGAGTAAGAGAGCTTACTAGATGTCAAGTAGTTACTAGAAATATGATTTTTAAAAATTCAGTGTTGTTCAGTATGTAAAACAATTTCTGATGAGCCATCTAAAAATAAAAAGGTTAAAATTCATAGGGAAAAATCTTTTTGCCTTTATTTAAAATTTGAAGTTTTTAATGCATACAGGACTTATGGAGTGTACAAAAATCATCTTATATTTAGTGATTCAAAGGCCATCAAGACAGGTGTTATATTCCACAGGCACACAATATTTACTTAAATATTTACTTACTTTAGTCATGGGACAAAATTTTCAATTTGTGCCTACAGGCCACAAGGCATTATGTTTAACGAAGGGGCAGGGGAGAACCCAAATGAATACATGGCTTGTTTTTATTTTATATAAATAACTGTTGTCCTATATGGTGCATACAAGCTGCAAAAAATAAAAAACAAAACCAAAAAAAAAACCAACAAACCAACATTAAACGCAAAAGCTTTTCCCATGAAATAAAGGGATTAAAAAGGGAATAAGGAGTTTGATTAGCTCAAAGGAAAGTTTATTTGCTGTTTGATTGCTCATCCGTATGCACCTTAAAACAATCCTATAAATAAAAGTAGACCACATCTTAATCATGTCCCACCAATGCCAAAACTTCCCAATTACTTACTCAACTTATGTCTTATATTTGACATTACATTTGAAAGGCTTACTGCTGCTTGATGGCAGTTGAACTAGATATACTATACACTTTCTTTTCAATGTATAGTATATCACAGAACGTCATCCAATTTGCAGAGTACTACCATTGAAGAGATTCTTCAATAAAAAGAAAGCGTATCAGCTCAAGATCTAAAATTAGTCATACTCCAATAAAAAAAAAGTACATAAAAGTGCATTTAAGGGATTCTTATGCCAGTTTTATCTCAATTTTGAAACAATGCATCAAACAAATTCAATCAGAATGTCAAATATGGCTACAAAGAGTGTTCATGTTTTTAAAGGCAGTAATCCTTCGAAATATTTAATGCAACTGTTGCTAACACATTAATTGTACTCCTGGCTTCGCATACTAACCTGGACTTCCAATCAAGTAGTGATTTTAGCCCAGAAAGGGAAGTGCACAAAATATACCTAAATCCATTTGCGATTATGTTCTAGTCTTGCACCCTCCGTTCTCCTTTTTTTCTACCATTAGAAGACAACAGGTTGAGTTGGCAGATACTGTTTATGGACCCCTGAGGTTGTTTTTACCGGTTCAATCTCAATTTTATTGAATTCTTGATAACAGGAATAGGATTTGCAGGGAGAGCAGGGATATCTGAAAGGTCTGTACTGGGTGTTTTCTGAAAAGAAAAGAAGAAGTTTGGTTGCATTTTAACTTTGTAATATCAAAAGAAAAACATCATAGTAATTGGCACTAACTTTCAAAAACAAGATCTTCAGAAGATTTTTTACAAATATATCAAGATAAGGATAATTGCAAATTATAAGTACAGAAGCAGGTATTTCCTTTGCCTACACAGTCATTATTAAGGAAAATTTGTACCAGAGTCTCTTTCATAGCATGCATTTCCTTTTTCAACAGCTGCAAGAAATTAGGAAGTGCTTCAGATAAAGCTGAGCCTACTAATAACCTTTATTATAATAAAACACAACATCCACATAATAAGGGTTGCCTTATTGGTGACATCTACTATCTGATCTACATGTTTAGTATTTCAAAATTCCTTTGAACAATTCAGTGTTAAGCTTCAGCCCTCTACAGATGAATGATGAAAAACTGTCCCCTATGCAAAGTGTGCGTCTTCATGCATTCACATTTCAGACTGTTTAAAAGCTGTTGACAGCCAAATTTCCAACTTTTCATGTTGGTTTTTATCTACATAGAAAAGGGATGATGAACTCTGAAACACCGCTATGTGACTGGGTTAAGAATTTCACCTTGAAAATAACATGAACACTTTTTTCCCCTCACTTGAAAGACTTAAATTCCATGCAGCAAAACTGTATTCTCAACCGAGTAAAGGGAAACACAGGAAAAGAACACTCTCAAGATTCAGTGTGACTCATTAATTTCTCACATGCTTAACAAGCCTCTATTGTTGGTTGGTAATTTTTTTTGTTTTGTTTTTGTTGTTGTGTGCTTTTAGTTTTGAAATATTTCTCTTCCCTCAGCAGATTATTTGCCATCCCGATAACCCAGTTATTATGCACTATTCCCATAATTTATCATGAAATGTGCTGTTATAAACATTCAAAATTAATGTAAGGTACATTTTGTACATAGGAAAAAAACTGCATTAAAATGACTGCTCTTAATTGTTGTTTTATTAAAACAAAATAAATTGTGTTAACACTGACTGATACGGTGGCAAAGCAAAATGCAGCAAGGACTCGGAGCAAAATAGCTTTGACCCCCCTCCTGCCCCCAGTAGCCCACTCCAGCTGTTGCTGACCTATGGTTTAACATGTTTGCTTTCTGCAGCATGAGCAGTATTTTAAACAAAGCCAACAAGAACACCGAAAAAATACAGAAGAGGCCCACCACTCTTACTGTAGTTTCCAGATTACCTTTGCTGAAGTAACAACTACATAATTTGTAAAAGCCACAAAGCTTTATATAGTCATCACTCAACAATAAGTGAAATAAACTTGGTGTACTAAATGAAGCAGAGTGCCCATGTAACAGCTACAGTTTTTGCCAAATAATTTTGATACCTTTACTTAGTACTCTTCATATAGTTCATAAAGTCCAATAAAAAATACCATTAATACTATTGCAATATATCTCCATTTTCTATCAATATATTTACTGAACATCATTTAATGACTAAAGCGTACATAAAATACTTTGTGATAGTGAAATCAGTGGAGCACTAAGAGAAGCTTAAAAATGCTAGTAAAGACAAAGATGTGCAATATTAGGAACAAAAATTTGAGTGAATGCCACAGAATTCTTAACGACTAGTTTTCCAATGCTCCCTACATAATACTGCAGTGAAGCAACACAGCTGGCTAATGAATTACAGGATTACAACTTCTCTCTCATACCAAGTATCAGAATCTGAAGTTATATTTTCTCAACCTCTACCAGCACATCTTTGAGCAACAGATATTTAAAGCATTTATCTCCTTACTAGAAAGGATCATTCTGTGATGTGCAAAGCACAAAGGAATAAACCAAGGCCCTTACTTTGAAGACACAATTCAGAAGAGCGAATCCTGGTTCAGTCAGTTTGTATGGCAAGCCATACGTGTTTAGCTACAATGCACATTCAATAAGATCAATGACCATCTAAAACACAAAAATTATGACAGTAACAACAAACAGCTTTCCATAAAATGGATTTATATTAAAAATTATACTTTTATTTTTAACATCTGGACTTATTTTAATTTCAATGCTTTCACCACAGATTAGCACACGCAAAGAGATGTTGTTTTTAAAAACAGTACCTGAGGAGCTTGCAGAGAAGTTGTCTGAAGAGTTTCTGTTTGAGAATTAACATTCACTTCTGTGTCAAGTTGCTCCTAAAAAATGAGAGAGTCAACATTGTTACACCACTTTCCATTATAAAAGTTATTTATACAGAACTCCATTAACCAGAATGCCTGAAGTTGTGCATACACAGCAAAAGAAAAAAGGCAAGTATGGGTACTTGCTGCATTAATATCCATCCTTTTAAAACACAGAAACACCACACTAGAGAATGTTTGCTGATTGGGAATTTGGCATCAACACAAGCTACCTCACTTCTCGGTTGTCACTTGTTTAACCACTTAATGCATTTTATACAGAATCCTATAGGAAAACATTACATGTCATTCAACTAATTAAAGACAAAAAATGTAGTATCAAGGAAGACAATGTGAAAAGCTACTGAATTTCTTGCAAATTAAATTGCTTTTCCACTCCTTTTGCCATTCTGCCAGATAAGTTTTCCCGCTACTTTAATGGGTTGAATCAGCTTTCTAGAGGAACGGGTGAGTGTCAGAGCCAGTTTTCCAGGTAGAACAGTGGGACTGCACGGCTAAAGCAGGACAGTGGCACATTCTCGTTTTCATAAAAACAGCCTGTTAGCTACAATTGTACCATGTAGTAAACCATACCCTAACAAAATGGCACATATTTCAATGGAGAAATACCTGTGTTAATGCCAATTAAAGAAGTTCATTTCTCAATTTCCTTCCAAGCATATTAAGCTCAAAAGATTTAAAGGAGACTGACAACAAAAGCTAACAGGATTACCAATGTCTTCTATAATGATCTGTATCCAGAGGATCTATGTTCAATGTTAGGATTAAATGCTTACACGCATTTCTGCCTTCACCTGTCTTGAGTTCAAAGAGATTTCAAGGTGACTACATAACAAGATACAATTCCTCACTTAAGGATGTGGAAACCAAACCAAAGCACTTCAACATTTTAATAGATATTCTAATTTATCAGCATATTTTCCAGAGTATTCCAGAGACAACAGAACATGCCCTATAAAAATTCTACATATGCCTA
This sequence comes from Calidris pugnax, assembly GCF_001431845.1. Classification (NCBI taxonomy): domain Eukaryota; kingdom Metazoa; phylum Chordata; class Aves; order Charadriiformes; family Scolopacidae; genus Calidris; species Calidris pugnax. The sequence goes on along the minus strand of NW_015091083.1, from coordinate 4,599,534 downwards.
AGTGGGGAGCTGCTATCAAAAGACTAAAGACAGACTGACACCCTTTCTGTTCACCAATAAGCAGAAAAATTGCTAAATTACAAGATACATGAGGGGGCATGCTTAAATCTCTGCAAGTCCCCAAAATTTAGGCCGTAACTTCATACAATAACTTCACTATCAGAAAAGATTTATTTACCATCATTCAATTATTTTACTCTACAAAGTGAACACGGTAGTACCTGGCTTTGGGATTCTAAGCCCAACATGCAAAAATCCCGATGGAATACACAGGACAACTGTTCCTTAACTAAGCATCATATATCAAGTTTGGGATACAGGCAAAGCAAAGCCGTGATCTGATTTAATAAGCTTAAATATCAATATCATCAGTAACTTTTTTGCTATGCATAACATTGTGTGAATGACCAGCAAAGAAATCACTGTCCTATATGACCATGGACTCAGGCTCAGCTTAGCCTGGCAGTGAGTAACGCACTGCAATTCAGCAATATTGACATACACATTGAGAAATGATATACAATTTTGGTATCTTTACTGGAGAGAATATACTGTACTACACACAGTCTTAGTCATTCCTAGAGGGAAACACACAACATACACAAAATTGTATGGTTTAGGCATAAATACCTTAGTTTCCATTTTTTCATCCTCATTCAAATCTATACAGCTAGTATCTTCACTTATTTCATCCTGCTAAAATGCAAACAAACCCAGAAATTATTAAAAATCATAAAAACATATTTTAAAAAAAAATCAACAAGAAGATAAGGTTGTGTTTTTGAGGGCAGAATTAGTTGTAAGAATCAACATGTTATACTTTAACAAGAAAAATGCTTTTAAGACAAGAATTTAGAATCTAAGCATTTGTGCTAACGCAGTACATGTGTCACGTGATGAGTATCAGCATAATAAAAACAAAATCACTGACACCTAAGCAAGCTGAATACATAAAGCAGAGATCTCAAAACCTCAAATACCTCTTCCATTTTCATTTTCTTGGGAGAGTCTTCTTTATGGGGAGAAGATGTCCTTTTCACTGCTGTGACAGGGCTAGGCATTTTTGTTGCAACACTTCCTGAAGTTCTTGGTGATGGATTTAATAGATACGCTGAGGAAACAACTCTAGAGATGGTAGGCTTTGGTGGTGGAGAAATGGCTGGTTGTGTGGCAGTTTGAGGAATGCTTTCATTTGAAGTACCTATGGATAGATAAGTTAAAAAGCTTCAATACGATGAATTGATGGAACCATTTCAGTTCAATCACTGATATTTTTGGTCTCTATTCAAAGCCCCTGGTATCAAGGAAGTGGTACAGCTAGCGGTATAAGCATCACATTTGGAACAGCAGGTGTGCAGACACAGCACAGTTCAGCTTCAAGCTCATTCTGAAAGAGAATTCTTGTCCAGATACAGGGTAGCCATGGCAGTGAAACTCTGCTTGGTTTAATTAACCCTGCTTCAGAGTAGGCTATACTGGCCCAGACAGAGCTCTGTGCTAATATAGTTATATTATTCTTGGTACCCAAAGAAGTTTTACTGTTTCTGTAATCTATTATATATATGCATTGCCAAAGACTGCCTTAAATCAAATCCAATAGCAATCTGATACTCCCTTTGTCACTCAAACATCACAGTATGCAATGACAGATATGAAGTCATCACAGAGCACCAGATAAAGATCTGACACTCCATACATCCTTTTGAAAAATGCTCCATATGACAAAGCTCTACCTCATCAATTACATACCTCAAACCAATAAGCACACATAGGGAGATGCTCTATGATAAGAAAATTTCTCATTAATAACTATCAGGTGACTGCTTTTTATTAACCAAAATACAAGAATGAACAACTTCTGATGTGCTTCCAAATCCGAAAAAACAGTCATGTCATTCAAGCTCCACTTAGTGCTCATGGACAAACTCACACTGATGCACCTGTGACTAATGATAAAAATCAGAGAACAGTAAGACTCTACCATCCCACATGTCAGAGTGAAATAAGAGACATCTCATCTTGAAAGGTTAACCAGCTGGTCCCCTTCTCCATCTACTTCTGACTCACTCCTTGTATACAGCTAAAGTTCCATCAAAAAAGAGAAGTAGCCGACTCTGCTAAATGAACATTTTCACCAGAAGCATTTGTTCTTTCTTTAAAAAGTCAATTTTAAATTTTTGGGTTTTTTTTTTTGTACTTTTTCTTGTAGAAAACAGAGGATACAGTCACCACACACAGTGGGACACGTGAAAATATGTCAGTAGAAAAGCCTGTGTTCTCCTTACATCTGAGTCTTCTTCATTCCTACAATCAACTTCATGAAGCACGTGGAGCAGGAACATGGAAGCACAGATTACAGACAGTACAGAGTCACCTCTTGATTTTAAATACAAAACGGATTAAAAATAAATAAATAAAAATTGCTCTTCCAGCTTTAGGTAGTTTTTCCTCATTTGACCAACTGAATTACAGACCTGCCTCGGGTCATTGGAGAACTATTGCTATTGTGAATGGCAAATACAAATCCCGAAGAACAAAAGAATAAACAAACATTGCAGCACAAAATATTCCACCATGATCTGAGTCCTAAAGAAATCAGTTAGGAACATGTTACAGCATACATTAAGTAAAGATCTCAAACTGGAAGAAAAACCGCTTTATAAATGTTACAAAAAAATTCAATAGAAACAATACACCATCCCATTCTCCTTACCCCCTGAGCTTTCACTGGAATTTATTTGTGGCACAGTGACTTCAGAAGCCTGTATGTTGGTCACAGATGCTGCTGTTACAGCTGGCGCAGGACTGCTTCTGCTAAAAAGAGAAAAATGACAAAATGCTGAACATCAGTAAATCTATGGTGCTATATGATCTGCCTTCCCTCACATCATATGCAGGGCTAGTAACTGTAGCTGATCGAATTTTACCTACATTACAGAGCAGAACTTATAACACCATGTCACCGTGGGAAGACAGAAATGAGCACTGACAATCTCCTATCAAACTTGAGCAAGGGAAGCTATTTCAAATGCTTAATCTGAATAATTTCAGAGACAGTTTTTCAGACCAGTAAAAAGTTGCATTAAAAAAAGGCAAAAATTAAGGCAATGTCTGCCCAAATAAAGTTTGTTTTCAGTCTACACATACCATTATGATTATTAGTTCAGTCTGGACTTCCCAAGCAAAGGCCTGGGATTTCACATGACAAAAAAAAAAATATTCTTGTTTCATTTTCAAGAAATAGAGAAGCAGTATATGCCTAGGATCAACCCACAGGGCAATTTCCACTTCAAGCCTGACATCCTAGATACCGTAGATTTATTTTAAAAGCATGGTCAGTGGCATCAACTATTGGAAATCGCTTACCAAGGAAGACTAACTAAAAGAGCACTTGTCAAAAGGACTAAGTTTAGCGAACTTAAGTATTTTATCCTACACAATATCCTATAATATATATCTAATAGTGCACAATTGTAGAAGATTGATGTTAACTTCTTTGTCTATCAAATATAAAAACATGAGACCCTTGAAAGATGAGAGAGTAGAATCCCATTTACTTGGGCAAACTGAAGTTTAGATAGGGAAAGACTGAATACAGGAAATTAGTATTAAAATAAACATTAATATGTATGCTTTGAAAATACAATGGAAAATTATGTTCCTAAACTTAATTTGCATAGATATCATCAGTAATACCAGTAGCACTACTGATTTCCCATACTGAACTTCTCTACTGTCTCACATTTTGATCCAAAACTCACCTAACTCTTCCTCACTCTCAAATCTCAATTTCCTGCTCACTACCCCTCACAGACTCCTACTGCAGCGCCACTAAGTTTTTGTATCACCTTGTTCCTTTAAGCATCTTTACTCAACTCTATAATTCCTCATCTGAAGTCCAACCTCATGCTCCCTATCTCCCAAAATTTAGCCTTGCTCCAGTGCTTACAGAGGAAATAAGAATTCTGCAAGCTCCAATTTGGAACATTCACAGCTTGACAACTGTGGTATCTCACACATGCAGTATTTACTCTGCTTTTAACACAAGTAATTTAGGAACAAGACCAAAAGTCTTCATTACCCCTGAGAACTTCCAGAACTGTTCAACGGACTCGTCTTCATAGCACTAGTAGGCGAAGGCACAGACGTGCTGTTATCACTGTCCATAGACAAGTCGAGGCTGTTGTCATTCAGAGCTGTCAACCTGATCCCTTCTGTCGAATGCTGCAACCCACAAGACAAAAGGAAATTGCATTAGTCTTAAGGGCTTAAAATTCACCACAGATTCAAGTGATGTATTATTTGAGTTATGCAAAATGTTAGCTGTTACATCTGTGAAGAAAAAAAAAAAAACAAACGTGAGAGATGACTTAACAGTGATGAGCTTCCACCACTAACTAAACATGCATGAGTGCCTTAAACGCAGTTACATTTAAGTACATTTTTAGGAAAAAAAAACCCTAAAATTGGAGCATTTAAAAATGTAAAACAAATGGACAATTTTCAAATCTTTTTACAAGTACATAATACACTATCCTGTCACTACATGGTTTACATTTTCAGATTCACAATTCAGGTACACATTTGTCTGAATCAATAATGTTCAAAAACGTAAGATAAACAGTTATTATTTTCAGTGATTGTATTTTCAGCTTTATTTCAAATTTCTTTGTTTTTGTGGGCTTGTAGATACTGCTTTCGTTAACTTCAAATAATAACAGAATCACAGAATCGTAGAGGTTGGAAGGGACCTTCGGAGATCATCTAGTCCAACTTCCCTGCTAAAGTAGGTTCACCTAGAGCAGGCTGGACAGGAACAGATCCAGGCAGGTTTTGAATGTCTTCAGAGGAGACGACTTCACAACCTCTCTGGGCAGCCTGTTCCAGTCCTCTGGCACCCCCAAAGTAAAGAAGTTTTTCCTCGCGTTGATGAAATGTGTTCCAGTTTGTGCCCATTTCCACTTGTAGTAATAGTGCTTAGTGACATGGCTTAGTGATGGTTTTTTTTATCAGAGTTAGGGTGATGCTTGGACTAGATGATCTTAAAAGTCCCTTCCAACATAGATAATTCTATGATTCTATGATCTGTGGCTGTCAAGTTTGCTTAATGACCTCTAATCCGATCTGTCTCAATCGAGGGAGAGTCTTCTTTACTCCAGGCACTCTTCTCCTGCCTCCAGGGTCTGGGGGTCCTAAAGGCCAGCTTTAGCAGTAAAGACTCAAGCAATGGCAGCATTCAGTAACTCCCCCTTCTCTGCATCCTCTGTCATCAGGCCACCCACCTCATTCAGCAGGGGACCCACATTTTGCCTTTTACTTCCTTTTACTGCTGCTGTACTTGAAGAAGCCCGTCTTATTGTCCTTGACATCCTTTGCCAGGTTTAATTCCAAGCAGGCCTGAGACTTCCTCGCTGCATTCCTGCATAGTCTGACAGTGGTCCTATACTTCTCCCAAGTGGCCAGTCCTTTTTTCCACATTCTATAAACTTCCTTCTTCCATCTGAGTTTTTCCAGAAGCTCCCTGTTCATCCATGCAGGTTTCCTGCCTCCTTTGCCTGATTTCTTGCTCCTAGGGATGCACGGATCTTGAGCTTGAAGGAAGTGGTGCTTAAACATTAACCTGCTCTCTTGTACCTCCCTTCCTTCTAGAGCCTTACCCCATAGGATTCCTCGAAGTAGGTCTCTGAAGAGGCCAAAGTCAGCACTCAAAGTTCAGGGTTCTAATTCTACTTTTTGCCCTGCTTCTTCCACACAGGATCCTGAACTCCACCATCTCATTGTAACTGCAGCCAAGGCTATCCCCTAACCTTCACATCCCCAACCAGACCTTCTTTGTCTGTCAGTGTAAGGTTAAGCAGAGCACCTCTCCTCATTGGTTCCTCCACCACCTATGTCAAGGTGTCAAGATGTTATCATCAATGCTCTGCAGAAATCTCTGGGAGTGTGTGTGCCTGGTTGTGTTGTCTTCCCAGCAAATGTCAGGGTAGCTGAAGTCCCCCATGAGAACCAGGGCCTGTGATCATAAGGCTAATACTGATGTACACCAAACCCACAACTAATACAGAGAATTTAGAGACTGATTTAAACTTAGACAGTGGAGAAGAAAAACCCTCTTCTGACATAGTACGACTTAAAGAGATGCATTACTTAATATTTGCATTGTCCTCCGAAATGTAATACAAACAGATTTATGCTTTATTTCAATACAAGATTTCCTATTCTTTAAAAAAAGCAGGTAGTACAAACAAGCTATAGTAATAAAGCACGTTATTCAGACACACTTGAAAGAGTATATAACAGTTGTTTAGCTCTTCACAAAAACAAACCTGTATTGCTCTCAGATTAAGCTAACACAAAGAAGCAGGGGTTTTGAAATACAGACTAAATTGTTAAATTTAATGTTCCACCTCCTTCCTCCTGTCTCCACTGATAGTAAATCACATCCCCCACACAACAGCTTAATTAAAAATTTTGCTACCATTTTCAAGTATGGCCACATAGGTAAATTATACATTGACAGAGAACATAACCCTGGCTGGCAATGGGCAACTTTCTGATATCAAGACTGTCATTTAGATCTTTTAATTACAAGAATGTACAATATCAAAAGCTGCCAAGTTGCAGGTTGAAGAATACTTCCTCTCAAATTATCGAAGTATCCAACCTCAGTTACAGCAACAGACTACCATCCTAGATACAAAAATGCAGCAACAAGTTCAACATTCTACGCTGCTTTTATCTGATGACTTGCAATTTTATATTTAGGAGACTTACAGGAAAACCTAAGTAATAACAACTTCAGAGGAAAAAGCTGGAGATAACAAGAATTGCTCGACTGATTGTTCTATTGTTATTGTTATAAATGCTTCCTTTAGGTGACCTGCATGTTAAAACAGCAAGGAAGATTTAAAACCTTATTATTACACTTTTATAAGTCTGTATAGCTTAAGACAGCCAAAGTACAATATATTTCAGCCAGACCTGAAGATACTATCCACATTGTTGATGTTGTGGGAAACCTATATTCTACTTAGTATGTCTAGTAGCACTGCTACAGTCAAATGAGAGTACACTGCTTACAGGAGTAAAATTAAACTTTCAGAATGTGATTTTAGTTCTTTGATTAGTAAATCTAAAAAGCTGAGGAATCATTTCTCAATGGCATTTTTATTGCTCTCAAATATTAGTGAAGTTTACCTTTTTCTTTTTCTGAAGCACGTGATTAGGAAGCAGTTGGTGAAGTTGCTTACGTTTCACATGCCTTGCAGCAATCTTCATATCCATCTCAAACATCTTGCTGTTTATTGCTTGCCTATAAACTACACAATTAGAATAACATTAAGACATATTGAAGCATTTTGCAAAGTCCACTTACTTGCCCAGGCAGAAACAATTTGCATTTCAGAACATTTATTATGCTCAAGAACAAGCATAGAGTTTTCTTGTTGTGGAGGAAGACAGTGAACTGCCCCCTATGCCAGCACAGATCGTACAAACACCAAAATGTTGCTTTGGAAGCAGGTAATCTGTTTTCCAAGAAAATTATCTCACAAGCATGCAGTTCTCTAAACTGTATAGTTAACAAGTTTTAACAGCTCTGAAGTGAATACTTCATTTCATCTTAAAGGAACTAAAGATAAAAATAAGATTTCCTTATAAGAATTACGGTATTTAAATAAAACTATTTTCTTCACAGTTGATTCAGCTTTTATTTACGCAGTTCCTACAACAAATGAGTTCTAATTCAGGAGCTGAATGCTTGTACGCCAACTAATATAGTACAAATTATTCTGGCAACTCCGATACTGCTACATTTTTATACAACAGTGATTTATGTTTGGGTTTTTTCTCCTGTGTTTTGGGTTTTTTTGGTTGGTTTGTTTTGTTTTTTAATTATGTCTACTATTATGAGCTATTTCTCTTCACCTCAGAACATTTACTTCTGGTGAGTTGACATGGTTAATGCTACAGTAAAGGAACTACACTGCAACTCAGCATCTTGAATTTAAGTAAAGCCAGGTAAAAATGAAGAGTTTGTTGTTCTTTCACACTGACTTTCTATACAATGTTGAACAAAGCTGTGACAGATGTATGAACAGAAAATATTTTCTGCAGATCTGAAATACAAAAACTTAAGAGGCATCACCCTTATTCACTGTCTATTCTGCAAATGTTAAAGGATCTCATTGAACTGGCTGCGAAAGTGTAATTAAAAAGCTCTTAACAGAGACAGACACACAAAGAGCTCAATGAATACTGCATATTAAAGAGCCTACTACGCTAATTCTTAGTATTGAAGAAGCTCATAAGAAGGTATTGAAGAAACTCTCTGTAAAGCTTATACAAGTTACAGTTAAGGTAGGGGCATGCTCAGGAAAGCCAGACATGGTTAAAGCATTCCCTATTTCTGATATTACATCTTACTAAAGTTTCAATACAAGGAAAACCTAGCCCACTGTTCACGACTCTATTCCTCCCCCTGCTCCCACTAAAAAGCAAGCTATCCCCCAATTTCATTCTTGAAAATGCTTCCGTCGTTTTGATAAAATCTTAGGATCTGTTCCAAAAGACAGGGCAAACAGAAGTTTTCGAGGTGGATTAAAAACACGGGAGACAGACCCACATTCACTTGAGATGAAAAAGAAATCCACAACATGCAAAGAGAAATTGTTCAATAGTTGATTACCTTTGGAAGTGTATTCACAAATTGAACAGAAAACTATGTATCACAGTCTACAATGATTCAATGATAAGCTACTTCATTTAAATTGCATATATTTAGCCAAATTTCAGATTTAAATGTAGTGCAAGTAAATCAGATTCAAAATGGTAAGTGCAAGTTTTACTATCTTCATAGCAAAAATCTGACAAGTACATTATTGAAATAGCTGTTTATAAACAGTAAGACCTGAGAAACTCAGATTCCTTCACTCCTTCAAAGCAGCAACTAAGATAATATGCCTTTTCTAAAGTCTCAAAAATTAGGATGATGTGTCTATAGATTCACCTTCACCACTTATAATAAAAATGCATATTCCACACATGTTAAGAAAATAAAAATCCCTTTGTCTGAAAAAGGCAGATATATACAGATATATATACACACACACAAACAGTAAAAAGGTTTACTTTCGTGTCCAACACTCATTGCAAAAAAAAAAAAGCTACGGAACCAACTAGCTAGTATGAAACACTTTTTTTTCTGGAGTCTACTAGATATTCAGCTTCAATCCACTGATTAAGTATTTTTATTAGTTGGTGAAGCTGAACTTAACTATACACATTGTCAAAATGAGAATAAGCCAGGTAGTTTGCGTAAGATAACCAGTTCTCCTGTTTAATAAAAATCCCAATATAACATACCATTTTTAGCGAGATCTGAAATATTTGTGTGCATCATTTAAACAGTTATAATGAAAAACAAACTGAAAAGGATTAGTCTGAGATGTCTAGAAGCATTATAACTCATTAAAACTGCATTTCATTAATTAACACCCTAGCTCCTTAGCTGAATCCTTCTACTCTATGTCTAGATACAATTCTACTACTGACACGGACTACATTATGAACAATGACAGTTACTTACTAACAACAGAAGATCTAGAAAGCAAGACTCACCTGTGTCTGTAAAAGACTGAATGTCGTAGGTAAGATCAACACTTAAATTTTCTGAATTTTCAGTTTTCTTAAACACCAACCCAATCACCCACATTGTACGGTATTCTTCCCTGGAAAATTTTTATATAAAAGAGTCATGTATTATTGCCAAAGAACTGAATAATCTAATAAGTTATATGCTGCAACAGGAAACAGTTGTACATTTTAGCTCCACTACCCATGGGGAGCTAACCATAGAAAAGCAAAGAAAAAAACCAAAACAACTGACTTCACGTCCTTATTTTCATTTGCAATACAAAAAAAAAAAGAAGTCATGAAACATTAACACATCTATCTTCAGCAAATTTAATGAACTAAAATCATCAGTAGATTATTTCATTCAACTGTGCTTCTGTACAGATTCTTTCATTTTTAGGACTTACAACTAGCCATTGCAACTGTAAAGGAAATACATCTGAAAGGATATAAGAGATTTTCAGCATCTGACCCCGAAAGCAGTTAGAATCTATTCCCTGACTAAACAACTTCCATTCTGCCACCTAAACTTGTCTTCAACTCTCAGATTTCCCAGCTGTAACTGACAGGTTTTCAGGTAGGAAGAGCCTCCCTTTAACACCTTCACACAATATACATGGAAGATGAACTATTATATTCTATTACAGAACACGGTGTAACACTTCTATAGCAGCTCAAGTTTTAATTCAAATGTCTTTCCCTGTAACACTATTTCAGACCACCGTTTTCTAATCATCAATGAACAAATTCAGGCAGGCAGGTGAAAGCACATACATTGTTTACATCGGAAAAATAACCTTTCCTAAAAGCCTGTCTCCACTTCAAGTCCTCTGAAAAAAGAGCTAACCAGAGCCTGTGATTATGCAGACAGCTGTAGCTGCATTTACCCACTAAAACGGTGCTGAAGAGATACTGCCTGACATTGTCCAATTTTATCTGGAACATGCATGTAATTTATGTATTTAGAAAAAAAGGTAGCACCATACTGTCACTTGAAGCAGTTGATGTCTGGAAAAGGCTGCGTGGAAGGTAAACAAGAGTTTTCACATATTCCCAGAGAAGACAAAAATTTCTTCCCCGATCTCACACTTCACACAAAAATACAATTCATTACAAGTTAATTACAACACTATCTAGAAATACAATAAAGTCTTAAAAGGAGTCATAGCCCCCACACCTGCAAGCATTATTTTAAGTGGGGGGAGAAAGTGGCAGAAGGGAGGAGGAGTTGAAAACATATATAATCCTGAACAATTTGAAGTGCTTGGTATTCTCTCCTCTGTTTCTACATCCCAAGGAGTTCTAACATCACCAATTACCAAATTTAAGTGACACACATCTCAACTGCTAAATTTAATAACATTAGATGTACTTAGTTACTCAAGATTTTAGTTCTGCTGCACCTGATGTTCCACCTGATTCTCAGTGCTGCCTCATAACTAAACTCTCTGACCAACTGATGCTAAACAACAGCAGCTAAGTAGCAGTAGTTAATACAGATTATTGGCAAGGAATTATGCAACTAATACAGTTACTAGCAAAATATATTCTTTCCTAAAGTTATTTTTTGCAAAGAAACATTCTTAGCATAAAGAATATATAACTTTACAAATAATACTTGAAAAGAGCTTAGAACTCTGCCTTCAGTGGCTGTCATTAAAAATTAATTTAAGATTCTATAAAAATGCTAGTTTATTTATTGATTAGTATTTTAGCCAAGTTAGTTCCTCACCATTACATGAAAAAACAGTTTTGCTTACTTGTCAGGATTCTCCTTGGGTGCTGGGAACGACTGTGGATTCACATGAGCCAGTGTAATGAATTCATTCTTCTCCAGATTTCCAACTAGAATACGGATTTTTGATTCCACCAAGCCCACCCTGCATAAATGTCATTTATTAGCAACTTCTCATTTATGTGAAATAATAGAAGTATCTAACATCATATATCAGGATAAAAATCCGCAACATTCTCCTTATACTAATTTTTGAGACTACAAATGAACTAGCACACTATATACGACAGATTAATGCAGACCAATAAACGAAGTGAACACGTTACTAATGCAAGGGAGGCTTCAGAATGCCCCGAAACTCTCATTATAGCTTGATTTTACAAATGGAATTAAATAGCAAGACATTACACATGAAGTAAAAGGCAGACAGCAAGAAGCCCATACTCCAATATTTTTTTGGCTTTAGTTAAGGAATTTTCAAGTTGAAATTCCCAATACCTGACAATCTTAAAAACTTCTCTAATAAAAGAGAGCAGAAACAAGGGAAAGAGGAATTTTTGGTTTGAGAAACAGTATTTCAAGAGATTGAAAATATGCCTCCTCACACTGCTTATTAAAAAACGTGCAAAAAGCTTAAGAAAACACGATTCGTAAAGTGAACCTGACAGTGCTGTAAAAAAGCAAAATTCAAGCAATGGCCTGAACTCCCTGGTTCTTCATTTTTACTGTTTTTCAGAAGTGCATTATCTTCACCCATTTAATTTTGAAACACTGAAGGCCCACTTTGTTTCATTAAAAACATACTAGATACACTAGATATTCCCTTGCATCCGAGGTCGACAGGTTTTTGTTTGGTATTTTTTTGATTTTTGGTATTTTTTGGTTTTCTTTTAAATAGCAAGCATTATACTCACCATTCTAGTCGCTGTTTTTCTGTCGGTGCACTTGCTAGAAGTACAATATAATGCCTTTGGAGATAAAGACAATATGCTATTCTATTTATACTTCTAAAACTAGACATTCAAACCTTAATATTAACACTTTGCAGTAAATTCTACATTGCAAACTACAGATTATTAGCTTAAGTATATACTCTATAATAAAACTAAGCATTATTAAGTTGACAAAGAGGCTATGCCCCTCAAGCATGTCAATAATGGACTCCTCAAAACATTTCAGATTTTAGGGACATTTACAACTGCACTTAAAACGAGTAACCTTAATAAAAGGCTAGTTGAAAAACAGTACAGATATTTCAATACCTAATGAGATCAGGGATTTAACTGAATACTAGAGATTCTCTGCAAGTAAAAACTGTTCAGAACCATCTATACATGTCAGTTGTCTTAACTGCAACATTATTTCTAAATAATTAGAAGAACGGTTAGCACATATGCATTTGTTCAAAGTCAAAAATACTATCAAATGTGGTTTAAAAAAAAAAATTTGTATCTGCATTTTAGAATTGTCTGAAGACACTTATCTGAAACTTCACAAGGAATGTTTCCTCTGGTGACAATTCTTAAGCTCTCAATTATATTCCAGGATAACCAGTGTATACCACTGTAAGTAAATTTCAAAGAAACAGTATACAAAGCAAGAATGGTATTTTAAACAAAGAAGCCCAAGGATAGTGGAATGGGAGATGATTACTTTAACTTAAATTCATAATGAGGGAGGTGGGGGAACCTTAAATGCCTATAGTCGGGTTTTTCAGAGTTTAGCTGGGAATTCTATTTTAACATCCTAAATCATGCAACTTGGCATTACTCTATACTGATATGGAGTACTGAGGTACCTTCAGAGCAGGACTTAAAGAACAGTAGTACCATGAGGGATTAGACCCTAGTACATGCACCTCACAGAAAGGAATGCAGGTGAAAGACTACGATGCAAGAAGAGTTCTCAGATGCTCTTGGCCTTCAAATCACAATGGTAAATCAAAGTCAACAGATCAAATCAGTAACCACATGTTTCTGTACTTATCTTTAGGGTGGCAAGAGAAAAAAAATCTGCTAAATGCTACAGTCCTTTGAATTCAGTCAGAGAATGTCAATGAAGTAAGAGGACTAGAAAAGAGAGTTTTGGAGAACCTTTTTCCCCCTTTTGAATAAGGCATTTTATCTATTAATTTTTTTCATTCTGGCAGCATTTACTGCTTCATACAAAAACGTTAAGGAGTTTTTCCCATTAGCTTATTGAAATGCTCATTTTAGTTACTTGTAGGATACCACGACTCAATGATTTACATTCCTAAGGGAAAAAAAAAAAAGGAAGGAAGAAAATAAGGGTCCTTTACTCAAATACTGTATGAGAATTTACTAATTTCTAGTATCAATTTCTTCTAAGTAGCACCAGATGTGCAACTAGGATCCATAAGATTCCTACATCATACATACCACACACAGTTGCAGAATGTTTCGTTTAGTAGGAAAGACAAACTAAGCTTTTTGTTGTTTTTAACTACGCATGAACTGAAAGAGACAAATCTCAAATCTGCAAGTATTTGAAGAAACTAATTTAATTTTCCAGTTACTTATTAAAAGCAGCTCTTTGAAATACACTTCTGAAGTAGTTAAAAAATATTTGACTATGTCTAAAATCCTTAACTAGCTGGTAAGGACCTCAAAAAAAAAAAGCCTTAAGTCTTATTTATGAAAATAAATACAATGATTAGCTATTTTTGCTCAGGTAGCTGAAAAAGAAAGAAAAAAATGCAATCTCTCCCCCCTACACCCAACTGTTGTTGCTGAAAGGGAATTAATCACTGGTAATCTGTTACTGCCATTTTTAGTAAAACTTATATAACACAAGCTGAAATTGAGCTTCTACCTCTCAGTGGCGCTTTTTAGATGCAGAGAATTATTCTGAAGTATATGGGCTAGGTCTTTGTTTGTTTGGGTTTTTTTGTTTTGTTTTTTTTTGTTTGTTTTTGGTCCCTATCAGCTCTATGTTTTTATAAAAATAACCCAATGTAGATATTACAGAATTGTCTTACACCATTAACAACTGTACCCACAAAAAACTAAAGTATTTTTAAGAGTCATATTATTTTCTGAAGAAACTAAGAACACCTAAACACTCATTCCAAGTTTTCTTTATGATGCTGTCCAGTATTTGCACTTTATCTAAAGTTCTAGCAAGGCAAGTGTTCAAAATACTTTTTTAAAAGGTACGTTTACATTCTAATTATTTAGCAGGATATCTGTCTTTATAGCAAAGAAACAATATGCTAGAGCTCATTTAATGAGTATTATTTATCTCATCATCGTACTTCCCTCTTGACTTTAAGCTCTAGTAATTTCAGTCTCAATTTAACACTTCATACTTATGTTCTATCCATTCGAAATTATTCTTGTCATTTCCCTGTAAAACACCATATCCAACAAATGTATGTTCTTTTTTGTTGTTTCCCTCCCACCTGAAAAATTTAAACCTACATGAAAAGCAGATAACACCTACTGAACCCCCCTAGCTACAACTGTCTGTTGAAATTTTACAAATAAGAAAAATAAAATCAGATCTCCTTATTCTCCCAATTTCTAATCTGCTCCTGCCATGCATGTATGCAGTAGCCTCCAGAAGTTAAACAGGGCCAACAAGTTAAAAGTGTTTACGATCAACAGAAACATTCAGCAACTAATTGTCATTGAGAGCGATACAGATGAATGGAGCTATGATTTTAGAGAAGAAAAGAAATGTTTCTAAAAGTACGTCTCAGAGCAAGGATCAGATCTTCTCTTATCTGGCAGAGCACTATGCACTGTTTTGAATTGACCAGTAACAAGTCAAGGCATCTACAATTTAAACAGAAGTGTGAAGAGGTGGAAAAAAATAATCCCTGAAACACCTAGCTTTCAGATGGAGGTTTGACTAAGAGCCACATTTATTGCATACTTATGATTGCATATAATGATTTTATTTTGTAAAGATTACTAACCAAAGCTATAAAATAACTTACTATGGTAAAACAGAGAAAGTCTTGGGTAATCTAAACTAAAGTAGGCTACATAATACCATTCCACAGTTACAAAAAAATAAATTAAAGCAAAGACATTTTGTGAAAAACCTGCAAAACCTGGATATTTCATGTTGGCAAGAGAAGCTTTTCTTGCTAAAACTGATGAAACTGCTAAAGTTGGTACAAAAAAACCCCCAACTATTAAAATGGTGAATATTTCAAATGACATTCAATGTTTCCTACTTTTTCCTAGTTTAAAAAGAAACAAAGGAAACATACTAGGGAACTTACTAGTAACCTCTTGAGCAGAAACTTTTTTCTGCAGCCTACTTAAGTTCAAAAGATAATATAACTTTACATTGCTCTTTTAAGTGCTTTCAAACTTAATCTCCAAGGTACAACATAAAAGTCATCCAAATATTTTAAAGGTTTTACCATGCAAAAGGTATAGAAACAAAACACAGACACGTTATGAAGGTCATCAGTCTCTTTTAATGGGGGAAGTGTATATTTCAGTCTTTTTTAGATTAGTACATAACCAACCAACCACCCAACACAGAAACAAGTGTAAAATATATTTGATCTTGATTCAAGAAAAATGGGTCTCCAATTTCAACTGAGGGCAAATAAGATGTAGTCCGTATTTTAAAAATCCATATTTATTATAAAAATACAACTTTCAGCAAGTCCATATACATTTAACAAGCTTCTGCCCCACAAGCATATTACTAGAAACCCTAAAAATGTGAACTGTGAACTGCAGTATTTCCCTTAGAGACATTACAAAATTAGAAAAGCTAGGTGTGAAAATGTATTAATGAAGAGCCAAAAGCCTTAAGCTTTAAAGAAAAAAATCAAGTAATAACTAGTACATCTGGCTGTTAGTCAACACAATTGCAAAAATATCTTTTATTAGAGTGAACTGTTGACTCTACTGACAGAAGAAAACACATAGTTTCAAGTACGTCTTCATCTTAAATATTGACCTTCAGAATTAGTTCTTTTACTATCCTGTTTCCTGGGAGGCAAGACCCATTTTTAGAGTGCTTACTGACACCACTAAAGAACATTTCTGTTAGTCAAACCAGCTGATATGTCTTCAATTTTATTGGTAGCACACCAATTGTACAGTTAACTGGTGACACACTAAACATCTGGTCAGGGACTAACAGGTTTCTGAAATACTTTCTCTTTTTTTTTTTTCTTTTGTCTTTAGCATGCCTCTGAGGAAATTATTTATTTTCAAAGAGAAAGGACAATAGTGCATTCACTCCCCCTCTGCATAGAAAAATCCTAAAACACTTTTTGCAAGTCTAATGGATGTATGTTTAAAATCCTGTGCCACAGAGCATCACTAGATATTTTAACTGATAAAACTTAAAATATTCTGCCATGCCATAAAATACATACTTGTACTTTTGAAAGAAGTTTGGAGCTTCAAAAAGTTTGGACCACTCTGCCTTACTCAGCAAAATTTCATCTGTGATAGCAAGACCTAAATTACAAAAAAACATTTAAACTTTTTTTTTAAATACAGTTTAGTACCCAGAGTCAAAACAACTTATTAACTTAGCAAAAGTTACTACGAATTATTTCCCCCCTTCAAATTCAAAGGAATTTATGAACAAGCTTTATATTTCAGTCATACCCTAAGTGGCCATTAGTTTTGCAAATAATATTATTAAGAAGAACCACAATAAAATGTTTAGAAATGTATCTTAATTGATCGGACTGATATTTTTACATATTTTTGCTTTGCAGTGCAACACGGGTCTATTTAATCTTTTGTGTATGCCAGAGTCACTACCCAGTCCAAAGAAGATGGAGATAGGAGATCTTTTTCCTTACAGTACTTGGCTCATCTCTTGAGCAAGGCATTATACAAGGCCAAGAAACAGTGAGAGAATGAGCTACTGCTTGCCTGTGAGCGCTACTAGTAGTTGCTCTCTGCATCAAGTCTACTCCTTGCTTTGGTAACTTCTTATCTACTTTAATTATCCAAGTAAATTACTAGGATAAATCTAGAGGACTCATCTCTGAGCAAGTATATTGTCTTATATTAGCCCTAGAAATGGCCACCAAGGGGGATTACTACACTAATCTTCCATGTGGCATGACACAATCTAAAGCCACCAAAATAAACAAAGGAAAAAAAGATATCACACTGTTAATTCTCATTTTCAGAGCACAGGCATTCTAATTATTTACCCTCTGTTTCTAAGAGCGAAGGACTGATCTGCAGCAGTCTATACTGCATTTGGAACTTTAAGCCACATAAGAGGCCAAGTTCAACCACCCTCAGAAGACAGTCTTATGTCAAGAAGCTGTTTAACATCCTCCCACCTCCCCTCTCACAAAGTATACCCACCATGTAACTATTTTAAATTTGTTTGAAAACATTTATATAGAGAGCATAAGATAATACTTACCTTGTTTAAATTCCTCAACCATGACCATCCGTGTGGAAACGGACACATTGTAGGTAGAGTTCTGCTGTGGGTATGCTGGTGTAATTATAGGCATAAGATGGTACCTATCACTGGGGTTTACCTATATATAACAACAGCCAATCAGTTTTCTTCAAGCATACACATGAGTTAACAAATTTGGATTTCTCCCTTTACTACAACCAAGTCTTAAGGTTTAAGAGACCTTAGTTTGCAGACCAAGTAAATTTACCAACAATTCAGAGAAAGTTTAGAAAACAAGGATACTGCTTTCACGAAGGACATCATTCTGAATCACAGTGATGCGGGAGGGCTGTAACCTTTCAGCACACCAACATCTAGTCGCAGGCATTTTTAAGTCCAGAAATACCAACTGGATAGAACAATTTCTCTCTTTAATAGATATTAGCTTGTGATCACATCAAAACAAGGATAGCTTATCATCAAATGAGCACCTTCAGAAGAATGACTGTCTTCAGACCTTGCAAAAAATATTTTATACTTTATTTCTGTACCACTACTGAAAATAAAGAGCCAACTTAAGACGAGAGGCTCTAGGCAACCTGAGAGAAGCATCACTTGTGTTAACGTATCTTTTATTAAACAGCACACAGGGAAACAAACAAGAAGGGACAAAGCACACACACGCAAAATACATTTAAAATAGCATTAGGGTAGCAATTTTGTAGATGGTAAATTAGATAAAACCCTGTCATTAACTTACTCCACTTTGTTTAGCTACTACAACACACACAGTTCCCAAACACTGACCTCAAACCCCCTATCCCAGAAACAAAAGCAAGACTCAAGAACACTTTTTTAACTGTCTCACATTATTTAAACGTGGACTTTTGTCAATAAGAAAACTGGATTTGAAGTATAAAAGGGCATACAACTCAACATCTGCTGCTCACATCATTCACCAAAAAAATATTAGCTGAACACCAGCAATGCTGTTTTGTCAATTTTAGAATAGAACACATTCACACTATGCCTTACTGAAGCCTCAGAATGTGAGCTGTTCATCTGCTGCAAGCTGTTTTATTGACTGCCTGAAGGACATTAATGTCCAATGTCCTTAATGCAAGTGCTACAAAGATGGAGATAAAATATTATTTATAATACACAAAACAACTTAAAGACTTCAAGTTACAATCTTCTTTGGTCCAAGATGAAAAGACATATTTCTACAACTATCTGGAACCGAACCCATCCAGCTGTGACTCTTGCACTGAAGTGAATTCAATATATTTGCAAAAGCAACAGGTTTTAAGTCAGAAGCAAAAAAAGGCATTGCTTTAAGGCATATATCTAATTACACTGAATACTTATTAAGATCACTTACTGCAGAAGTCAGGAGTAAAAACTACATTGTTCAGCAAGTGTGCTTCAAGTGGTGAGTTTAGAAAATTAAACTTTGTTACATACCCACAACAAGAGATTACTTATAAACACATAATACCAAAATATTAAGTTTAATAAACCCAAAATGAAGTTCACCTAGGATTCTTTAAGCAACTGAATTTATTGTACAGTGTGACTTATAGGGGAAAAAATAACACACTAACCCTTGGGTCCCATACAGGCAAATTAAGATTGCATTCTTCTGGCTGTTTCAATAGCACTGGATTTGGCCATTCCCTGTTCAAAAAGATTGTAGCACTGAATAAGACTATTGGAAAGAACCACGTATGTTCAACAAACAATACTTTTGAACACGATCCTTCTTAAATCTGCTCTCATGGTAAAGCATCATTTCTTCAAGACTAAGCTGGTCTAACTTTAAGTAAATTGTCTTGCTGAACTACACTACAGCTGTAATAAGCTGCTCCAGGGCATCAGAACTACGAATTTTCTGTAGTCTTGGATCTTCATAAGGACTGGTTTAGGTAACTAAAGTAAACTACTCTAAATTCTTCTTGAAATATACCTATCAAAGAGAAAGTCCTCTATGAAGATTGACATTGGGTCTATCTTCAAGCTAGCTGTTTCATGGACAAACTACAGAAGCAGCAGCCAGCGCGATTACAGCATTAGAGTATCACTACCAAGTAGATGTATTTAAAAAGAAAAGTCCTATCAAGACAAAAAGAAGCCATGCTGAATAAAACACTAAAAAAAAAAAAGCAACACTTCTGTTCTTCAAGTCATCTCTACTCCCATGAGTAAAGTCATCTTCCTATAAAAAGTAGAAGTCAGTTAATCTCTTAGTATTTGTACGTTAATGCTCCCATGCTATGTACATATAAACTGGACAACCGTATAAGGAATACATGAACCAGAGCTTGCAACCAATTTTCCTCTATTAGTTTAGTGGGGCAAGATATTACTAAACACTAGGTACCTCAAAGAGGCTTTAAAGCCTATGCATTCAACACAGTAAAGCTGCAGAAGTTATCTTCACTTTAAGAAGGAAAGATACTATACTTGAAGTAAAGCAACAACTTGCTAAAAGCAATTCTTAACATCTGTCTCTGTCACTGTCTCACAAAGAATATCAGTATCCAGACACACTCTTTCAAGAAAAAAAGTACTCATTTGTAATTTGCAAAGTACATTTTTGTCCCATTTGTTCTATATCTACTTGGAACATTCCCATTGTTCCCCCATCAGAGTTATTCAAGCCATCTTTCTGAGGTAACTAGCTCTAGAGTATGAAACCACATGTAATTCCAAAACACTTCTCGCTCTACACTGACACTTTTGCACTGGTTCTCCTAAACCGCATTTAAGCTATGTGCCTAAACCACATTCTGACATACCTCATTTTCCCATTATCCCAGTATATGAATGTTAAAAGACTTTACATTTGGGTGTGTCTGCTCTTATTTTGCACTATGTAAGTATTTTAGCTGAAGAGCAATGTTGAGTTACAACAAATACTTAAGAAAATTTTAATTAAAAACTGGGTGGTTTTGTTTTGGATACTTTAAGCACAAGAGATGTTGGATGACTTATTGAAAAACTCAAGCTAACAAGTTTCTGAACAATGCTTATAACTACCATCTTAATCTGGTAACAGCTGAAAATGATACCATAAAAACAGGACTAAAATTTAGTGTCTACAAACAATTTTATTTTAGTGTAACTAAATTAAAAAAAAAACATACCATTTAGAAAATACCAAGAAAAATTTATGTACAAGAGTTGATGCTATTGCATTTGGATAAAGCTGGCAAGTTCTTGCTACTAGCATAGCCCAGGAAACACCTCCAAGGAAACCTAGTATATTGGAATAGATGTTGTGGCCTGCGGGTTGAGAAGGAAAGAGACAAAAGGAGAGAGTTATCAGAAACCATAGGAGTTTATGGAAACTTCACAAATTTTGGAATAAAACTGCTTACGTTTTGCCCACAGTTTGATAGCTCTCAGTGTTAACCTGAAGTTGTCAATGTTTGGTACTAGATGCAGAATTTCATCGGTTACCCGGCAACCTGCCAAAAGAAAGCAGCCATTACCATTGTTGCCTCCAGTGGTTTTTGCCTGCTTACCCCCTCTCACCTTCAAAGCCATCAAACCTTTTAGATCAGCATGGCATTTCGGTCATTTTGTTTCGAATTAGAAAGCTTACCATATTTTACTAGGATTATTTTTATTTTTTTCTTACTGCTTTACAGCAGCACTCAGAAGACAATGCACACACAGTTACAGTTTTGGACTGCTACTTGATAATGAACTGTAAAAGCTGCTTAAGAAACAAACAAGCTTTAAGTTCTGCAAACAATGGCATAATGTCCAGCATATCATAGAATGTGCAGACAAATTCAGAAAGCATGAGTATTCACAGACCTAGAGAAAACCTGAAACTCATAGGTCAATTCTTAGTTTGAATTTATGAGAACAGGCTAAAAAGAACAGTTTTTAAACATGCAAGGTGTATCATTACTTTGATGGGATATTTTCAGGCTTAAGAATAACATTACAGATGACAATATTAACTGCTTGCTTTTGTGGGTTTTTTTATTTTTATTTTTTACCAGTAGTTATTCATTGTTACTGAGCAGTTGCAGAGAGCTGGTTGTAAGAAAATAGTATTATCTAGGTTGCAGAGAGCTGGTTGTAAGAAAATAGTACTAAGACTAGGAGTTCCTTTCAAAGCAAGTAAGAAGCAATTATGAATTCTAGAGACTGCACAAATCTGAATTTCACGAAACAGTGTAATTTGCTGTCAGAATCCCAAATTATCAAGTTTCCAGCTCATATAAAAAATTATTGGTATCTCCCATGCTCCTCTTCCCCACCAAGTTGCATACAGGCTGAAGCCCCTACTGTCCCATACATAATTAATTTTTAAGCATTTTTTAAGCTGCAGTCGTATAGAAAAGTTAAGGATTATACAAGCTGGTAAGCTATGAAAGACCAGAACTCAAACTGACAAAATTTTTGACACCCCCAATTTAGCACTGAAGCAATCTTGTGTATGTTTATGCATATTAAAACATAAACAAATTAAAAAACATGCAAACATTTTTATTTATAAGAATAAATAGTGCTCCACACAGAAGTCTTGCAAGTCTTATTTATTTTAAACAGCACCACTTACTATCCAAATAAAAGAAAAGATTTTATAAGAGTCTGGCCAACAAGAAACAACCTTTCTCTCCAAAAAGTTATATAAAACTAGCTGTGACTTGATTTCCAGATAGGGAGTTGCTGTATTTTCAGTTAAGTCCACAACTAAACTGCTGTACCAAATAATCTAGGATACTTATTTGAAGACTAGACAAGAAGTTTAACTGTACATACATACCATTAAGACTTCGTATGCATCTAATGTCTAAATTTTTAAGTAGGCTATCGTCTCGTAGGTCTAAGTCCTCAGGAATAGTTTGCAGTGCTAATCTTGCAAATAAAATATCAATCTTAAAAAAAAAGAGAGAGATGAGACATTAGAAAATGTTTTCTTCTTCTGCAGAATTAATTCTGTAACCTCTTTTCATCAAGTTTACTAAGAATAGTAGTCTTCCCAGTACAAAGAATCACTTTAAACAATACATATTAACACCCTTCACAGATATTAAAAGGAACACTTCCAGATGTCATCTATCTTATGCCTCCTTTTCCAAGAGGATAAAATATACATTAAGAGCAATAGAGAACCAGCACACACATAAAAACTGTGATGACTGTCCACATAAATAAAAGTCATTTCGGGACAAGCACCACTTCTAGGTCCAGAATACAAAATTCTACTACAACAGAGCAGTTCTTGAAAACATGACCTAGTTTTAACCTAAACAGTCTCAAAATTATCACTGAATTACAGAAAAAGACCTTTTCCATCTAGCACTGTAAAGCATACGTGCAACTAGTTGCCTTTGTACAGTATCTATGAAAAGTATCTATGAAAAGTCTAGATAAGAGAAAACACAAAGTTCTGAAAATCCAGCAAGCTATTGAGCAAGTATATAAATTTGTATAAATTTTGAAATTATGCCAAATTCCTTTGCTATTACTTCTGAAATAATTTGTCATTACACCTTTTCTAGGTCAAGAACATCTAAGATACTATTCAGCACTGAACTAGAGTTTTAC
The DNA here is from genome assembly GCF_001431845.1 of Calidris pugnax. Classification (NCBI taxonomy): domain Eukaryota; kingdom Metazoa; phylum Chordata; class Aves; order Charadriiformes; family Scolopacidae; genus Calidris; species Calidris pugnax. Next base: position 4,576,223 of record NW_015091083.1, on the reverse strand, counting down.
ATTCTCCCATACACAGCAAGGACATAGAGTAGAGAAGTCAGTTTGCCTTTCCAGCCTTAGATTAGGTAGCAGTCAGTCGGTCAGTATGACCAGAATATAAAGTGCGTGTCAGCAGCTCGTCTGCTGGGCATCAAGCCCCTTTCACTAGATGAGGCTTTTAATCATTCTAACTGATACCACTTCACCTAGTGCTGAAACACCTAGTGCTACTGAACCAAGAACAAAACTCTTTTAGTTCGATTAAAACTATTTCAGATAAAACAAAGCTGAAGATACTTTAAGATGAAGAACTTTCCATAGGTGCTTAAAACTTTGCATCCATCTGTTTTAAAGTATGAAGCACTTCTCCAAAGAAAAGTAATTTCTACAGTATTCAATGCACATTTCATTTTAAAGTCTTTAATAGCTGGTCTTAACATCATGCTGTACTACAAGCACAAGTTTCTACTTAAGTTGAAGTATGACTTTTCAATATAAAAGTTGTTCAAAATTAACTTCAGCTTGAAGTTTAATTCTGATCCCTTGAAGATCTAGCACCTCTAAAGATCTAAAGTTCATTGACAATAAAAGTTTTTTTTCAAATCAAGAAGTGAATCACAAATCAAGAGCTTGCCTTATGTTTTGCTTTTTTTTTTTTTTTAAAAAATGGTGTGGGGGAGCAGAAAATCAATGTTCTGCCGGAAAAAAAACCAAAGAATCCAGAAGGTTCTTGTTTACTTTAAGCAAGAACATAAAATGCACAAGTAAAAGCTGATATTGGCAGAAACACCTTAAGTTTAACTGACAGGATCACCACAAAACTTAAGTCCTTTTCCTCAGTTCTAAGGTTTTATTTAAAGAAAAAAATAACTTTTGACATCTTTTGCCTGGATTAGGAAGACGAAAATTAAATGAAGATCTTCTGATACTGACATACTGCACACAAACACAACCATCACAAAATTTGGCCTAACACCGCCTGTATATAAAAACCCTTAGGTTAAATTAGTGTTCAATAGAGAACTCTCATACACTGTCAGCCACATGGTTTAAGTCTCAGTCATGAACCTAAGTCATCAGAGCCCATCATAAATTACTATACTGGAGCAAGATACTGCTGCTTTTATAGCAGAATATCCTGTTATTTCCATATCTAGGCTTGTATTTTGAATTTCATTTTTAAAAAAGGAGAAACAACACTGGCTTGAGTGTGACTGAAAACAACACATATAAATAACAGATTAACCAGAGGATGCCTATGGCAAGTTTCAGTATTTAGAATGGATACCTAAGCCATATAACCAGAAAACACATTCTCCAGAAAAATGTTCCTAATATCCAACTGTATCTGAACAGTAATGAAATGGCTGACACAGATGCAAAGTTACAGGCTAGTTTACTGCCTGTTATTACATTTCTCTGCACATCTCTTTCATTTGGAGAAAACACATTTCTCTGCCTAAGTGTCAACTGACAAAAATGTCAGTGAAAATACAAGTAAAACTGGATGGAAGAGGGCAAGGGGGGTATTCATCTTCTTCCTGAGACTCAAGAAATTGCCAGTACCCTAATTAACGACTATTATAATTGCAATGCAGATACTTAACTCAGACTGGGAAAGAAGGAACTGCCCAGTCTTGCACACAATAGTACAGCTCTTCATATCATGTCACGTGTCACAAGATTAGCATGGGAATTCTTTTCCCACTGTGAAGTACCCTTCTTATATCCACCAGTTTCTGGTGGACGTAACCCAGGTACAACTCTGATGAAATGTGTGTGTGAACAGTTTATATGGTTTGGTTTTGTCACCAAGATGACAGACTGACTATAAAACAGTCCAAGAAAGATTAAGAGAGTATCTTTTGAAAGCAGTGTTCCTCTCTTCTCTGCACTTTTCCCAAAATAGTAAAAATCAAGTTAAGCAAGTTCATCGCTCTGAAATGAACCATCAGGCTACAGGCAAACTGGAGAGAAACTGGCTGTGTGTTTAAAGATGTCCAAAGAGATCAGGACAAAGAGGATACCCAGTTTGCCTTCAACAGTGCATTTCTAATAACTGATCAAAGACCACACAACTTCCTATAAGGTACTAAAGCAAATCTGACTTTAAGGTTTGGACAGTTAATCATTAGCAACCAAAAAATTACTGAAGACGCATTACTTATGAATATAATTTCTATTAAATGTTAAGTCTTAATAATGCCAATACTGCTACTCTACAGGTCAGTAAACAGATCAGTAGAAGTGGGTAGCAGTGCCTAAAAAAGAAGAGGGACATTTTCTACACACAGCATTAAATACATCAGGAAAGATTTCTTTCAGTCTTAAAGCCCTACTTTAAATTACAAAACTGAGGATTGTCAAGGACTTGGGTATGCACTTAGGAGAGTCACTCTAAGAGCATTCATATTAATGAATACTACATGAGTTAAAAAGATCTTGAAAACCATTTTAACCATGTTCTATCAAAGTGAAAGAAAAGAAGGTCTTTACCTCTATTCCATCAAAACAAAGTTTAATAACTGGGACAAAAGCTTCTTCCACAGCCTGAGGGGAAAAAAGTTATATTTTATTTTCAGTATGGAGAAGAACATTTACAAGCAATAGCTAGCAGGTCTAAACAATAACGATGAAATGCTATCTATACAGATACTTCTCCGTTTTTCAGGTCGATTTTTGTCAGCAACGTCTTTCTCTACCATTGAGCATTTATACAGCAGGCACTGACCCACAATGTGCTACAGCTGTCTAGCTGTTAATTATAACCCACACTCATACCAGCCAGCTCTGATGATGTTACCTCAAGGTCCAACTCTCTCACTACAGGTAGGATACGATCAAGCATCCTTTACTCTACATGGCATCTCTAAGTAGTCTAAGGTCAACCTATGGGAATTCTTACTCTAAGAAAGAGGTCTCTAACTTCTATTGTTTCTGCAGTCAGCATTTTATGAGGAATGACAAGGAGATAACTGTGTAACTCTGCAGTCTGACTTCATCTAAACCAGTTCCAAGTCACCCCAGTCCCCAGAACTCAAGCATTGTTTCTAAATACAGTCATAAATAAGGTACTTTGACAAACGGTAACCATAATGAAACTAGGGAACTTGATGTCTACTCTGCAATCAGCTAGGAATACCATCTTCCTAAACTGAACATCTGAACTAAACACAGATTAGATTGAGTTTATAGCAAAGTTAATCAGAAATCTGAAAATCAGAATACTCTTAATTACAGCATGTGGATTTAGTACTAAAAGTGTTCAGATAACAAAGGATTCAAAACAACTGATTCAGTGCATACACTATTATCACAAGATGTTTGCACTACCCTGGCAGTTACCAACTAACAGGATGCAGAGAATGAAAGAATGCTGCAGAGACAGTTCCAGTTATTTTTAGGGAGCAGGACTAAACCAAACAAAGTTTAATTCTTGCCAGCAACTACATTCATCTAAAAAGAAAGAACCGCAGGAGGGAAAAATATACTCTTGAGCCAACACTGAGAAGATTAAAGCTCCCACCAGTTGACCTAGGGAGGCTTGTCATATATGTACAATAGAAACAAAATATTGTATACCAGTGTGTCTTCCATTCCTACAAGGGAAATAGTCATCTTTACGTGCTAAAAATCTTGTACAAGCATCTAATAATGAGACACACTAAAAATGTAACCCCCATTTTGAAATGCACAGTTCACAGCCATTACAGAAGGCTTAGTTAATATCAACCACTGTAATTGTTTATAAAATTATAAAAACAGCAGCATAACAATATACTTTAAAACCTTCACTAGAAACATCCAAGTTAGCTTGAAAAGGATCAGGACCAAACACTTACATTTGTATCTGACTGTTGCTAGACAGCAAGTAGAACTTTTGCAATACTAACACGCATGGCTAAGAAATCATTCTACCATCCAGCTTTTTAAATAAGTGTCTCCAGTAAGTGGGAACACAGAAGATACAGAAGAATCTCTCTTCATTTCAGCTATGGTGATAGGCTTTGCTACAGGTTAACTAAAAACCTACTGAAAGCATTAATAGTAAAGTTATACTTATTTAATGTGTTATCTTTCTCTATTAACTTTTCAGCATCATCGTTTCAGTTCGCTATATCAGGCAGTTCACTTACTCTCAGATCTTTTACTTCTTCTTGTTGTTTCAGTTTTTCATAAAATGATGTGAAAAAATCACTTCTTTCAACATGTCTTGGTGCAACGCACAGGGCATCAATATCAGCACCTGAAATTGTTTATTAGCACAAGTTACACACACTTCACACATGAAATGCCAGTAACAGACAGAAATCTTTTTGAAACCAAACAGGAAAATTTAGTTTCCTGTAGAATGTCTTTTCTTTGGGAATATCTAGGTCAAACCAAATAGGGAAAAAACCCACAAACAAACAAAAACCTAAACCACACACAACCAAAAAACATTCATGGCCATTAAGCATACTGAATACATACATACATTCGTCTTTCAATTGTGGAACATTTGTAGCAATTTCCAAAGCACAAACCATGAGAAGCCAAGTACACAACTCTCTATATTTTTAAATAATTTCCAGCTTTTTTTCATCTGTTTCCCAACCCATGACAAGAACATAATATAGGAACATATTTCTTTTATTTAGAAAGAAAGATTGGAGATGGCTGACAAAAAAAAATAAATAAAAGACGAGAAAATAAAATCTAACAGTACTTCAAAAGACAGCAAGTTTTTGTTACTTATGTGTGACATTCACAGATACTTCATTAACTCAAACATATGAGCTTTATAATAAAAGTAAATGTTACCTTTTGTATGAACCCCTAATCTATAGGATCCAAAAGTAAAAATTTTTCCTCCAACATTTTCTATTACAGATTGTGGAAGATTCTAAATGAAGCAAATAAAATTGGTTATTTTACCTTAACAAGTTTTAACAATGCATACAATCTGTTTTAAAACAAAAGGAAAACTATTCCATCACATTTGTATTAAGGTGTAGTTACTACTGAAATAATAATCTTAGTATTAACAAAAAAGACAGGGGTATGTTTGCCACTTGGGAACTATTTGTAACATTTCCACTACAGTATACATCACCCCTTCAAACTTGGAAATTGTTGAAGCAGTTCTACACTTGAGGTGCAACATCTTTATAATATTATAGACATTGACACATTTTGCTCAATATTCAGGCATTTCAGACTGACTTAGAAACTGATAATGGATTCCAATTTAGAGCAATAGAAAAATATTATTTACAGTACCCATATCGCATTCTTTTAAGTAAAATTTTGGTTTTAGGAGAGATATTTATTTTATACTAACATTCTTCAAGTAAATATACTAAAGTTCCTAGATTTGCATCTTCAAAAAAACCTCTTGAATCCACAATATTGTCGGCAAAGACAGTTACCATTTCATAACAGGATGCTATGTTACAATCTGAATCCTATGTTAATGGTCATACAACAAAAGATACAAACAAATTGAAAATTAATTATTTTGCAACATATATTGGATTAACTTCAGTAGTTTCCAATCTTACACCAGTCAAGATACCCTCGCTATTTTATACATATATATATATATATCAGGATCGTCCACCCCTCCCACCAGTAATCTCATTCATGTAGAAATTCCCATTTCATAAGAGAGGCATACAGAAGAAATTCAATCTGAAATATACTCAAAGCAAAATAGCTTACAACATTAGGTTTTTACCCCTAAAAAAGCCACTTTCATCTTTACATTTTTGCAAGTCTATAATCATTCCAAAAAAAAAAGAAGTGTGTGTGGGAAGGAGAAGGGCTATAACCTGGCAAAACGGCCACTGTCATTATTACTCTACAAAAGTAATATTCCACGACTGACATTAAAGAAAAAGACCACAGATCATACAGCTGCACGAAGTCCATTTTAAGATTTAGCACTGGTTCACAAAGCCATACAATCTAAGCGTATCGTGTATTTTGAGAAAAAAGACCCTCAACCTATATTTCTACCTAGGGATAAGAGGGAGAGAACAATTGAAAAAAAATCTCTATTACAACTATCATGACTTTTGCCAATATTTATCAGTTTCTTTATTTGACAAAGTCCTACTTTGAAGGGGTGATGCTACCTGGAAACAAAAGCAGCTATACAAAGGTAGTATTTGCTTTTCCAATTTGATCCCCAAATCTAAGATTCTTTCTGGTTAGACTGGGGACTGAACTGATTTTGGAATTAACTTCCTACAGCAGTTTTAGTATGAGCAGTTCCACGTAAAAATATATCCATACCTTGCTTTCACTGATTTCCCGTATCCATTCCTTTACCAGGTTATTTAATTTTCCCAAAATTAGAATCCTATTGATAAAACAGCAGAATCACAGGTCATGAACTTAAACCAAATACTAGTATTTTTTAAGACCCTGATCATCATTACACAGCAGTCAATTACAGTAACATTGCAGATCTAATTACAGATCTGGTTATATATATGCTGAAGCAGCCACTCTTACAACATTCCCATTATTTTTTCCACTTTAAAGACATTCAAGTGATTTAAGCTCAGAAAAAATGCAAGCACACAAGGCCTACACATATTTCAGGTATATTACTTCTAATCACTTTCAAAATAAAACCTTAATTCATAACACACATGCACCTAAAAGAACAACGAGAAGCACTACTGAGAGCAAAACACTCTAGAAAGCTTAGTAAGGGGGGGGGGAGGAAAGCATTGAGGCCACTACTAAAAAACGGTTATGAAGTAGAAAAAAATACAAGCCAGCCTCCAAAATTTACAGGTCATTTTAATTCCTTTCTGTGTTCTGAGGTATACCTCTTACAGCAAGAGGAAAAAAAAAAATAGAGCTTAATATTTCACTAAGCTTTTAAGAAAGCATTTGAAAGAACAGAAACATGGGGTTCAGTAGTCAACTACATGAACCTCAAGATAGGAGAAAAACACTGCTAGAATGAGTGTTTACTCACCTGCGTTGCAGTTCTTCTTCCTCTTCAAATACACCATAAGGTTTTAGGGTTTCGATTAATTTCTGGGTAAGCATGCAGTCAATCTCCTTGGGGGCAGCTAAACTGATAGGTGAGGTAATGCCATAATGCTTCTGTAGTTGCTGTGTTTGTGATCCCTGGGTTGTAACGGGACTAATAAAGGCAATTAGATAAAGTTACTGACAGACACAAAACAAAAAAAAAATATTTTTTCTCATCAGAATAGCAGACAAGAGACACATATTAAGGAAATAAGAAGTTAAGCCTACTGTTAGGATTTATACCCCAGAACAATCTGTGTGAAAACTGTATTATTAAGAAGAACAGTAGAATTGCCGTTCTCCAACTCTAAATATTGATTGCAGGGTTACAAATTGCTATGAGGCATGATCTTTCACATCACAGAATCATAGAATTGTCCAGGTTGGAATGGACCTTGCAGGTCATTGAGTCCAACCATCAACTTAACACTGACGAAAACCTCCACTAAACCATATCTCTAAGCACTACATCTATCGTCTTCTAAATATCTCCAGGGGCGATGATTCCACCACTTCCCTGAGCAGTCTGTTCCAATGCCCGATAACTCTTTCAGTGTAAAGATCTTTCCTAATCTCTAATCTATACTTTCTCTGGAGCAACTTGAGGTCATTTTCTCTTGTCCAAGACCTACTCCCACTTCTCTATAACCTCCTTTCATGTAGAAAGCAATAAGGTCTCCCCTCAGCCCCCTTTTCTCCAGGCTAAACATCAGCGGACTTCACACACTCAAAACATTCACCTAAGTAAGGAAGTATTAGTCCATTTTGAGCTGAACAGCATCATACCATCAGTTTTAAACTGACTTCTGACTAGCATAAGAGGATGGTTAGATGAGCAATGTCAGCTCAATCCATGATGGCAATATTACATAGTCTTGCAGTATGTAATATCAGAGTTTTGTGCTAGACTTTGCCTAGCACAAGTATCAAGGGTACAAGCACCACTTTCTCCATGTCCCTCATGTTACCTTAGCATGACATTTTACTTTATGCAAGTGTTTCTTTAAATAGGAAAGTAAGCCTAAAATAAACTTAACCCACCACAACAGGTTAAGTCTACAAGGACCTAGATCACCAGTAACCAGTCCCAATTACAAGCCCTCACAGCATCATTGCCCTGCACTTTTCAAGCTACACAGATATGGAGCCAAACCTCATGCACAAGCACGATACTCTCAAGTAAACCCTGCATATTTCAGCCTTACAAGAAAAGGAGAGAACACAAAAGAACTTCAGCAGAAACACAAAGTTATTGTCATACTGTGAAAACTACTAACAGCTTAGACCATTGTACTATGAAAACTATTAACAGATTTCCTAGATAAGCATTCCAGATGAAGAACATTCACATTTAAACACAGCTTTTTTTTTCAGAACACTTCAAGCTTTAAGGCTAGTAATTCTAAGTGTGTCAGAACAAAACTGTCTAACACACAAGCATCAGGATTTGGTGATTACTACATGCTATACCCACATAGTTACAACTTTTTTGAACTGATACTAGCAACAACAGGTAGACATAAAAATAAATCTTAAATCTATTCAGTATTGTAGACCATTTAATGATGTACTTTAACATAGCCAAATTTTTAAGTTTAAGAACACTTAGCCTTGATCATTACATAATTCACAGGTTTAAAAAAAATACGCTACTTTAAAAAGCTATATTATTAGCTATAAATGTTACTTGCAGCCTTAAATACTAGTTTTATATTGATATATAGACAACTTTCCACTAAGTTATCAATATTATTCCCTCATCTTTGATTTTTGAAAATGACAAGTCTTTCATTTTAAGCATACCGAAAAGCTTCTTTTCTGAAACTGACTTGTTACTTGATCAGCCTTTCAGACATCAACAAAACCATTATTTCTCCTTATCAAAATACACATTTCAGAAAATGTGGCTATTATATCAACAGCTATTCAAAAAGCTTTACCAGCAATTAAAGCAACTATTACCTGAAAGTTAATGCAATGCTTGTGTTACATCTTCATTGTTATATTCTTACAACATAAGATTACGGCCTTTTGAAGGTATAAAGTAACATTTTGCTAAATAAAAAATGCATAACTAATATTTTAAATTCAGCTTACACATTAGTTTTTTTTTTTCCTGAATTCAATTTTTCATTCTACAAGGGTAAAAGCTTTATCAGTCTTGTCTCCTTCAACTTTCATATAATCTAAAGAAAAGAGAATCCTCCATGTCAGAAACTCAAGCTGACAGCTTAGATGAAAGTCCCATTGTTGCAAGCATAACATTTCCCTGTATATTGCTGTATTATCAGTCCTTCATATTTATACATGTTATATACTATTTCTATCATTCAAAATGAGGAACAGTTTTTCAGGCTGACTACATATTATGTGTGGAAGAACTACAGTACAACTTCACTTTTACTTCCATAATCTGTTGTCATCATAACCTCAGGATTTCATTCCTCATTTACACGAAGACTAAATATTAAAAAATACCATCTTAACTTAGAATTTATAGGAATCAACAAAACTTCATGTCATTTTCCACAGGTTAACTCAATTTTAAAACCATTTTAAGAACTATAATTTGCTTGAAATAAAAAGTTCTAGCACATTTGTCCCTTTGCTTGTTAGTAAAAGGGAAAAAAGGCAAAGCAGGATAAAACACACACTGAAAAAACTGTACATTTAAAAAAAAAAATCCACACCCAAGTAATCGTGTCTGAGAATATTATTTGACATTGCTTCCCAACTAAGAGGTTTTGAGAATTTAGTAGCAGCTGAAGAGATCATATAGACCTTAGGACTTCATGCATGAATGTAAACATTTGAAAAAAAGAAAAAAGCAGCTGTCCAGATGAATCATATAAAACAGTAATTCACATTAACGACAGGAGATCAAGAGATGCCACTAAAGAAATTTTTCCTGTTTTTCAAAAAAGGAAAAAAATCTTTAGGGATGCCAACACAAATAGTAGCTTCAGCCACTTAGTTGCTACTAAAAAAAGCAACCAGAAAACAAAAGGTCTCAAAACATAAACATTCTTTGGATATTATGAATACTTTTACTTACACCAAAAAGTAGATAATTAAATTTGAAGTACAATTTCTCCTCTTTTGCCAACTATTAATTTGAAAAAACAAATTTGCTTTACAATTTAAGATTTTGCAGTTTATTTTTACAGGTTTTTAAAACACCAAATAACATTTTAGTTGTGTAGCAATTTCCTGATGATCTGACTGTAGTTTTCACCTATCCATAACTAGAAACTCTATCCAACAGGTACTAGACTTCATTGACAAAACACAGCCTTTTTAAAAAAAAAAAAAAAAGACTCAATGTCACTCAGACCCAGATTCAGAGAAGCAGATTCCTGAAGTCAGTAATGCTGATGCTAATGATCAATACTCAAACTTATCTTTTACTTTTTGTTAAAGCCATGAAGATCACACTCTATTCCAGTATCTTCCCTCTTGAAAAGACACAAGGACATTCTAGTTTTTACCTGTGACAAGTAACGATATATCATTTTTGGAATCCCTTAGTTTAAATTACCAAATTTATTCAAAGACAAAGTACAGGTGTCAATGCTCACCTCCCACCTGAGAGGATTAGGGAAGTTAAGGCCTTGAGGCTGGGGGGGATGTATGTCAAATCTGCTGGTCACTGGAGTTAAGCATTAACAAAAATCAAAGCATATTAAACTGCAACAGAAAGTCCCACCCCAGCTACTTAATCTTGACAACAGCAGAGGCAGATTTGGCAGACCATGTCAAGGTCTCAACTCAAAGCATGTTTAGAGTTTGGTTGTTTAAGGTTGTTTTTTTTTTAAATACAAAAAAAGAAATTGAAGTTTTTCTTTTTAACATCATAAGGAAAATTAAGATACAGGTTGGGGCTTTTTTTGTTTATTTGTTTCTAGTCAACCACGTATACACATGAAGATCTTGCTCTGCTATGAACATGAGCTACCTGCCAATAGTGAAATTAAAATAAAGTTGTATAAAATTATGCAGAGTTCAGTTTAAAACTCTGTTGTCGTTGCTCGGGTTCAACCTGAATTTTCGAAGAGCGTATCCTGACAGTTTAAACCATCTGCAAACTGGGCAACAGCTACAGTGGTTTAATTCTAGAGTGTTATGATCCAATATTTCTTTTTCAACTATGAATTAACCTCATGTCTCAGAAATGCACATGTACTTTTTCCCCTGATATAAAAACACCACCACACACAAAGTTCTACTCTATTCTAAGCTGACAGTAAGTACAGCTAAACTACAGGTTCTTTAGAAACCAAAGTTCTGGTAGGCAGTGTCTTATTACACTGTTATCCATAACTACTAAATTAAAAAGAACAAACCCTGCTAATATGGTCATTGCTAAAATCATTTTACAACAGAGTGCAAAAGGAGGAAAAAAAAGAACAAATAAAGCTTGTTAGGAAGCTTTACAGTTATCAGAGCTATACACCTTTACACTCCTTCAAACAGAAGTGACTACACATTGCTCTAAGGTGGGGGGGCACAAGGTTGTGAGATAAGGTTAAAAAAAAAACGCAACAAAAAAAACCCCACAAAACAAACTTTCTAGTGCACCTTTTAAAGACTGGGTCACAACTGAACAGACATCACAAATTGAAAACAGAGCAAGTACAAGAGTATCTGTACAACACTGCCCCATACATAACTAAGAGTTAGATACGAATTCGAAGTACTGTACTATTGTTTTCTTTTACAACACTGGAACCTTTCTCAATCCCCAGAAGAAACAAGAATCCTGTCACAGACTTTTTTTTTTTTCCAAGCATGCTTGTATTTAACCCTCCTTCCAACCCCACTTGAAAACCCATGTCATAATACACACTTTTTCCTCTTCACTCCCAGTACTCTACCCCAGATCTACTAGTAATATTTTTATCGTCTTATTCAAATGAAGATTGTATGCTCTTTGTCACAGACAAAATACAGTTGCAATGAGCACCACATTATCTAAACACTGTAACTCCTGAAATTCTGGAATGCTTCACAAGAATAAAAGACAACACAAACAACTGACATTTTAAAATCAGACACTATAATATTTAACAAATTGTAACAGTTTTAAACCTGTGTAAGCTTATAATTCACCTCTGACCCATCCTGAAATAGATCTTTACTACTCAAGATCTCACTCATCTAAATGTACACCAAGTGCACACAGAAAACCCTTCCAGCTTTTGGCCATCAAACCTTAATTTTGCTAGAAGTCATATAACCCCTTTCATACATCACTAGGCCTCAGCTGAGTTTGTCCAGACAGACTTGCACAGCAAGGCCAGCACTGGTGAAGCAAGAGAGACCGTGGGCTGCTCAGTGTCTTAAAATAGTGCCAACAGCACACAGAACGTTACCTTTTAACTTCAGTCAGGACCTTTAGCTCCTTCAGCTTTGTGTCCAGATACCAAGACAAAATACACAACTTACAGAACTTCAATAACTATCCTCTCTTCTCTATTAGCCTCTACTGATTACCTCAGTAAAAATCAGTGCTTCTTATTTACTGATGTAAGACACCCAAGTCAGATTCCTGGTCATCACACCATCTGGTGAATCAGCTGGAGCTAAATTCACAAAGCTCAAACTCCACTGTGTCAGATTTCTGATGAAGTGTTTTGAAAGGTTTTGTTTGCTTGTTTTAAAGTCTCCTACAACATGTACCAACTTTGGCAATTTCAGATTAAAGTTTCTGGCTTAATGCTAACGCCATCATTCCATGCAAAATTTCAGAAATCTAGGCAGGAAACCTTAATGAAGCCTGTGCAAATCAGTTACTAGGGAACATATGTTTTAAATAGTTAAGATAATCCAGCTGTCCTTCCTGGACAAAAGTTAATATCTAGCAGAAAACTGGTGGATCATTTAGACCATAAATTAAGTTTTCAACTGTCAGTATGAGATCTTTAAGACACCCAAAACAGATACAAACATGGGTATTGGAGCAATGACAGGCAACAGGCCTATAGAAGAAGAGACTCACCACCTATGGCAAAAGAAAGAACATTCATACACAATCTGCTAACCTTTGGCTCAATCCTGAGCTCTCTCCATCTCTTCCACTTGTACAGAATATGAATAATGAAGGCAGTGTGTCCAAACACACACCCATCCACAACATTCTTACTAACAACAGTTTCGGAAGAAGTTTCTCAAGTTTAAACAAAAGAAATTTCTACTGAACTCTGCAAAGAGCACTTGAACCAAAATTGAGGTTTATTGCTATTCTGAAGACAAAAAATTCCAGAGGTAGCAATTTAAGACAGTCAGTAAGATTGAATCAAAAGACACCAGAAAGTATCAAGCCAAGAACTAGGAATCCCATGAAGCGTTTCACTCTAAGAGATTAATTTGTCTCAGCAGTGAAATCTGCTCAGCCCAAAATAACTTAGTTTCCAAGTTCTGAGAAGTACCTCCATGTTAACAGGTATACACTCAGTCTTTTTGGAGTGACATAGAAGACTGAAAGCTATTCAAAAACCAAATATACTTGCCATGCAGTTCCTCTGTACTACATCTAACAAATTAATCCTCAGTATAGATTTTTATATTAATTTCTTCTTAATAAATAAAGCTATCACTTTAAATCAACTGTTCTAAAGTAGGTCCTGTGCTTTGCAAAGTTAACAATAATTTAATTCCTTCCATAACAGTCTATAAAAACCTGAGCCCTCTCTGTTCAGAAGCATACTATTTATCCACTCCCAATGAGTACAAGGATTTTAAATTTAGTATTGTAATACTGCTGGCATACAAGTTGACAGGCATTAATTAAAAGTCAGGAAAACAATGACTTTACATGTGTTTAAAGCAAAGTTCAATGAAAGAAAACAAGGTTTTCTTCAGAAATGAGAAAAAGCTTGGCTATTATAAAGGCTGAAAACAAATTCATTAATGACATTCCAAAACTCTAATATGAATTTATTAATACTAACAATACTTTTAAGTTTATAGCACTTATGGTACTTTTGTGTTTAGATATATGACTCAATGCACTTTACAATTTCTAGTAAAAAAAAAAAAACATGACAAAAAACCAGTCTTTTGCAATTATTTCAGCAGATACGGAAGTTCAGCAAAGAAGCTGTAAGAGCAATAATTATCAATAGCTTAACAAGAAACAGATTCATGGTGCTATTTCTCTATTCAGAGGGTCAGAAAGGCCTAGGTTCCATAAAAAGACTACATCATCAACTCACATCAGCATAGCTGCTGCTTCCCTGAGTCAGTAGCCTATCTGCGTAAAACCTAGCCCTAACTGAAACATACGAACAGCTTAGTGAGCTTCATTTCTCCCTACCATCTTATGTTTCAGATAAGGCAAAGGAACATTCTCTACCTAATAGTTCACTAAAATGTATCTTTGGGGAAATAGTCACTTTTGTTTCTAATTGACCTTTTTGAATAATTGGAAGTTAAAGTTTTCCTTTATGCAGCTGCAATCTCTTCACACAGAGATTAATGAGAATCATAACAAAAAGTTACAGAACTTCCTAGGATAAATTAAGTATTTTTTAAAAACATGAAAAGGCTTTTGTAAATGCCAGCTATCAGAATCAGTAGAACCTGAGTTTGCTCTCCTACTACTGCTGTGATTTGTACATAAATAATTTGCTTGTTTTTATAGTTTTGTAGCATGCTGCTAAGAGAAATATGCACACATACACAGGCAGGACAGTATCATCAATGCTGTACACCTCTTGAAAACTCTGAACTAATCCTTTTCAAGTAAAGAGTTACAACAATCTCTGTATGGAAGAACAGCTCTGACTAGGCCTGTCAATTTCAAAGACCATTCTAAAAAACGAAGTTTAAAGGATGCCTTGAAAGGTCGGGACAAAATGTAAAAAAAAAAAAATAAAATTTGTTTGTCATCTTGAAAGTTTGGCAGTGACATAGGGTTGTTCTACACTCAAAAATATTATCCAAATGCATGAAAGCATCACCTGGAAACAATTACAATTAACGAAAAGGAACTTCCTAAGCTCATCTTTCTTTCCTCCAAACTTAAGTCAGAGGTATCACCTCTTAAGAATTAACATTACTGGCATTGCAACTTCCCAGCATTACAATGCTCACTTTGAAGTCTTGACTGAATAATACAAAGCCAGTCACTCCAAGCATACAAATGACAGAATACACGCAGAACCTGAGAAAGCTTTGCTTTTCCTAACTAAATCTCCTGTATTAATGAAGTTGTCATGTAGTGTTTATACTGAAAATAGTACTATGTTAGTGCAAATATAACTGTATGATGTTATTTAAGAATTTCTAGTTGAAGTACGAACACCTGCATTAAGAAAAAACAATCAAGTGATTCCAAACTCGAAGATTTCTATTATTACAACTCATAAAACTAGCCCAAACTTTAAAAAATGTTGTTATTGAGCATTTGGAATGTGTGTAGTCACAACAAAATAAACTAAGAATGAAAGCAAGCAGAATAAACACACTCCCATTTTCCTGAGGCCAACAAGCCTAGCCAACTTCAAAGCTGGTTTCTGGTAATTTTTCATCGCCATAATGAACATGTGCAAAACTTATCTATAAAGACACCGCAGCCTCATTATACAAACACTAGAAACTACTTGGCATAACCATTTTCCTCTCTGCATTCACCCACTGTGTTTTTCCTGCCATAAAGTCTTTCAGTTAAGCTCATCTCATGTTATCTACCTCACGACTAATTTTGCAGTGTTTTAGACTGAATAAAACAAGCACAACAGGCAAGCATGGTTATTCTTGACATGAAGTTTATACATTTAAAACAACAGCGAATAATCCCAAATAACAGCAGTAAAACAACAGTGAATAATCCCCAATTCCTTATTTTTCTCCTTCAATGGCAACAAAACCAAACAAAAAAACGAACCTAGCATATGAACATGCCTTATTCTTAAAAGCCACTTAACCACCTACCCATCACTGGTTCCTCGACTTACACAGGATAATAAAATGCTAACATTATGGACTAGGGAACTAAGGAGCAGGAAGTTCTGTTCTCTCAACCTGGAGCCGTCAAAGCCTCGGCAAGGAAAAAAAAGAAGGAAAAAAGGAAGTTGGGGGGGAGAGGGCTGGGAAGCAGGGGTGGCGGTGAAAGAAACTGGTATGAAATTATGTCCCACTTCGTTATTCCTGTCTACCAGCAGGGTGACATCACGGCATGTCCAAAGCACAAGACCCACTTTTTCAGCGAGAAAGCCCCTCGGCCTGGGAATGGCGGGGAGAAGTAAGGATGGGCCTCCGTCCGCCACCGCCGGCCAGGGGTCACCGCCGGAGGGCCCCCGCAGCCGCCCGGCGTTCCGCAGCCACCGGGAACTGAGCGGGTTTTGCAAGGACAGCGGGCTCCGCTCGGGTCGCCTGTAAGAACCGGCGGCTGTGTATCTCCTGCTGCCGGAACGAGTAAAAAAAAAAACAAAAAAAAAAAACAACTGCCACAAGGGAAGCGGCTTTATCGGTTCTCCTGAGAGAGAAAAAGAGCTTCACCTTTCGCGGCCGGGGCGAAAAGAGGATAAACATACGGCACTTCGCCACTTGGCCTAGCCCGACTCGACAGCGGGTCGAAGCGGGCCACGGCAGGCACCCGCCCCGCGGCCGCCCGGCCCCTCAAGCCTGCCGCCGTGATATCACGAAGAAGACGACAACATTAACAACGTAAAAGCCACATCAGCACCTCCTCCGGGCCCCGCAGCGACGGGGGAGACAAGAAAGCGACCCAGCCAGCCAGTGGCGGGCCGGGCGGCGGGGAGCGGGCCCACGGCCCCTCACACTGCGGCACCGGAAGAGCCCAGGGCCGGAGGGGGGAAGGGCGAGAGCCGGGAGAAAGGGCCCGGGAGCCCCGGGAGCTGCGAGGAGAGCGCTGGGGATGGGCCGGCAACACCACGAGCCTTCGAGACACCCCGCGAGCTTAACAACTTACAACGGCATCGTCTCTCCGGCCCCTCCTCCTCTTCCTCCGCCGCCGCCGCCACCACCACCGCGTCGTCCCCTTCTCCCTCCTCCTCTTCTTCGTCCTCCCCCACCACTGCCGCCTCCGGACCGGTCACTCGTCCCGCCAAAAAGCGGGAACCGCGACCATGGTACGGGCCGGGGTCAAGCCGCAGAGGGAGGAGAAAACCGATCGCTAGGCCCGGCCGCCGCCGCTTCACTTTCCTCTTCCCCTCCGGCCTTCTAACATGGCGCCCAAACGCTACCACAGCAACGTTCTAGCGCGGGGGGGGGCCTGACGCAGCGGCGCGGCCACCCCCGCACGCAGCGCACGCTGGCTCGTCCGCGCATGCT
The DNA here is from genome assembly GCF_001431845.1 of Calidris pugnax. Classification (NCBI taxonomy): domain Eukaryota; kingdom Metazoa; phylum Chordata; class Aves; order Charadriiformes; family Scolopacidae; genus Calidris; species Calidris pugnax. The sequence goes on along the minus strand of NW_015091083.1, from coordinate 4,558,913 downwards.
CAGAGGGGCCGCGGGGGGCGCAGAGCATGCTGGGAGCTGTAGTTCCTGGAGAGGAGGGGGCAGCCGGAGTTTGAAAACAAAGCGCTAACGGCTGCGGGTTGGCGCCTGCGCGCGGCTGAGGCCGGAGGGGAGCGGAGCGCCGGAGCTGGGCCGGGGGGCGGATCGGGGCGACTGAGGGCACCGCGGGGATTCCGAGCGAGGGAAAGCGCGGATTTTACCTGCCACGAAAACCGGCAGTGTGGGGGAGCGGGGCGGCCGCTGCCCTCCGCCCAGCGGCGGACCCCCGGGAGGGCACGGCGGGGTCTGCGACCCCCCGTCTGCTCCTTTGGGCAAGGGAGGGTTTCAGTTCAAAGCCGGCTGTGTGTGCCTTCCCCTCATGCCTCCCTGCGCTTCGGTTTGTGTGCCCCACACACAGCAAAGGGGTCCTTTTCTGATCATTGTTTTTGAACGTTCTGGATGGAATAAACGGCATGAAGTTCAGAAAAAAATTGTAGAAAACAAAATCACGCGCTTAACATGTCAACTCAAAACTTTTCTTGTTAGAAATGTATTATTCGACTGTCTCGAAAATCCCGTTTTACCTGCTTTTTTTAGCGTCCTATTTTCATCTTTACTCTGAAAAACAGGACTTGCAAGCTAAAAATTTCTCTAAAATTACCGATTATTTCATCTTCAGCTGCCTCGTGATAGACGGTAACTTGGACTAGCAGCGTACAGGAAATCTAGATCCCAAGAAATCTGTTTCTATGGAGTAGATAATGGTTCTGGACTCTTTCCTGGCTATAATTGTCTTGGCCGTGTGACTGAAAACACACGAGATGGGATTGTTTCTCTGTAAAAATGTTAATATATCTGAATAAGCACATCAGGCATTATTACATCTGAAATTCTAATACCAAAAGTAATAAAGTGTTTCTGAATCACCATTCTTTCAGTTCTTACTGTTTTTTCCCCTTCTCCCAAACAGACCCTGCTTTCTGTTTTGACAAAATCTGTATTTGTTTTACACCAAGTATGTTATCAGTTTCAGCTCAATAAGCACAGATATTGACAGTTTCTGAGAAAAGTGTATGAAGTCAGTAGAAAAGGGAATGACAGCCACATGCTGGAAAGTCTAGGTTCTTCAAGAATCTATAAACAACCCGTAGCAAATATTGAACGATGAAGAGAGTTAAATAAGAACTACACCCGTCTGTTTGATTCCAAAGAAAAACACAGGTTTAATGACGTAACTATGTGGGGAAACTGTTTATCAGTCAGTCTCAGTACAGCAAAAGAAGACTATGTTGCGTCACTTGTCTCATGGTAGCTGTGGGGGGGAAATAACAGACCTTGCTGCTTCTCTTTATTTCCATTTTCAGCAAAACTACGTTTTTTTTATAAAAAGTTTTTCTTCAGGCTAGGTGCCTACCTCCACTAAGGATTAGGACAATTTGAGTCTATTTATTGCTTAAATAGAATGTATAACTGAAAAAAATGCAAGAAGAAAGTTTTTGGCTAGAAAACAGATTCTTACAGTTCACTGTTTCAAAGAGACATGAAATACAGATATGTAAATGTATTAATATGTGTAGTAAACGGGACTTTTGTAGAAGGAATATTCAAAATCCAATATAACATAGTAATAAAGTATGAGAAATAAAAACAGAGATTACATAATAAGCCTAAATAAAAATAGTTTCAGAAACTAAATATTTTTTTAAAAATGCGTTAAAATTTTTTCTCCCTTTCTACTTCACACTTTTGATAGCTGTTAGGATTTAATGTCTCTCTCATTCGATACCAGGACTGTGCTTGAAGAGATATTCTGCCTATAAACAGAAGAGTTTTGAAGTTAAAATTGGGGACTTGAAAATAAGTGTAAAACATAACACAAAATAACAGAAAAAATTATAATGAATAACGTTGCTTTAAGGAAAATCACAGAAAGTATTAAATGGCTCTAAAATGTGATTCCTGGCAGATATGTCAGATAAACCTCTTCTCGACCAATACCATCCAAAATACCACCCACCTCATGCTCCCTCTCTGTAGCAGTCGCCCTGTCTCTACCATGGGCAAAAGAAGGAAGTGAGCTATTTATGACAGTATTTGTCACTCCAGGGAAAATCCTAGGGAACACCCTAGGGCCTGGCTTCTGGACCCAGAAGAGCTTTAAAAGTTAGACAGTAGGGAAGCTCTTATGCTCCTACAGCTACGGATAGATACAGTAAGCAAAAAGGTTAAAACAATGAAACATTCCTTAGTGCTTAAAGTGGCACACAACGCTGATGCTTTCATTTTAAGCTTTTCCTTGGTTAATAAAAAGTCTCTTTTCATTAAATAGTGGTAGCTTGTTAATAACTTTCTTAGTATGTGCAGGAAGAACAGCAGTACAGCAATAACTTCACTGCATCTGAATTCGTCTCTGAATGCAACGCTGACCCTGCTTTCAGCCAAAAGTGGAACCAGATTACTTTGTGAGGTCCTTTGCAACTGGAATTATTCCATGAATGTCTTAGAGGATTTACTCATTAATTTATCTGTGTATTCTGAAGGGAATTACTTCAAGAGCTTTCATTCATCATGACAGTAACATGTTCTGTTGTGCCTAGAGGGGTGTAAGCAGGATGGGGAGTGATGTCCCCCTTTCTGCAGGCTTCTGTCCCAGCAGAATTGGCAGGGTACATGAGATGTGTGGGGTGCACACGCTGACCAGAAACGGAGTCTCGTAGTGATTCATGTCCTGTTACTGTTTAGCAAAATTGGATTATACTCTTACTTGCTACACGGTATGAATTGATACCATAAAGTGTAGTTGCTGGGTTTTTAGTTTTCGCAATAATTACTGCAGACCAGAATTGTAGATACTATCTGTTAATTAATTGTCATCATGACAGTGGAAGAAAAAAAAGTTGTGTTAACAGAGATTCTTTGGGTCTATGTGAATGTTTGCATTAAGCTTTTTCAAACATGTATAAGAAAAAACGTAATCAGCTTACCAGAAAATCGACTGGATCATCTGGCCTGATCCTACAGCATTCATTTATCCCTTGCATAAGTGTTGGCATGACATTCTGCATTAAATAGTTTCGTAGTGGAATGGACTGGGCTTCCAGTAACTCTTGTTCTTGTCTTTTCACTTCCTCCATGTTTTTATTCTACAAATAATGAACAAAATCATAAAGTTTATAGCACTTGACTTTATTTAAGCACAAATAGCACTTGACTTTATTTAATAATAACAGTGGCCTAAAGGAAAAAAAATAATGTTAGAAGCTCCGGACAGGACTTTAAAACCTACAACTTGGCAGGAAAAACTAAGAACTGCTTATTAAATTTAGAGCATGTGGCACACTGAAGACAAAGAATTGAACATGATGAAAACGGAAATAATCTCCTTAGTAAAATGCTTTTATTTTTCTGTCTTTATATTCTGAAGTCTTCCAGTGGTTCTGTTTCCATAAGATATTTGGCAAAATGGTTGGAATACACTGTATCATTTAAAAAATTAGTACTATTGCAAATGCAGACAGTTTCTTGAGGTTTTTTTGAACTGGACAGGAAGGAGAATATTTTTACTCAGAAGAGAGCCCTGACTCTCTAAATAACTGTAAATAATTGTGTTGGGTTTTTATTTGTTTGTTTGTTTTGGGTTTGGTTTCTTTGCTTTGTTTTTATTTCATTTTTGTCAGTTTCCAAGGGGGTGAGACTTAAATTAAGTAAAACTACAGGGAATTACATCTGTTTACACCAAGGAAATTTATTCTTGAATTCAGGCTAAAACAGATACTATGATTGCACTCAAAAAGTAGGACAGGTGGGGAAATAAAATTGCTGCAAGTTTTTCTTTCTTCCATTTAATAGCACTTAATAGCATGCATACTTGCAGTAGTTTTAGCTAGGAGATTACTCAAAAACATTTTTATTGTCCTTTCTTCTCTCATTTTATTCATCAGTAGCCTGAGTCATATAGAGATACAGCAAGCAGATGAAACTCTGAAGACTGCTTTTCTGTACAAAAGCAATGTTCAGATAAAATGGATACACCAATATCTGGAAGAGGTATTTACCTTATTCACTCAATCCAGGAGTGCTATTGAATAAATCCTATAAATGGTCTTTGGTCACTGCTCAGAGACAGCAGTTAATCTACAGTTTCAAGGCAAATGAATAGTTGCTTAGATTTCCTGTGCATCTGCCTATTTAAAAGGTTACATTTAAGCACACATTTTATTTAAACGCTTATTTTAGCTTTGAATATTGCGCAGTTTGCTCTCTTGAAAGTCAGATGGCTTTGGATTGAAGATAGCTAAAAACATGTTAACTACCTTTACTAATCTTTTAGACAAGTTTACAGAGAGCACCAAATGCTATTTAAGGTTGAATGAAGCTGGAAATAAGTATAGAGATAACAAAAAAAACTTACAAGTCAACATCTGAGTAATGTAAATGCTTCTTTAGAAGTGAGTAATTTCAGGATATTATTTCCCCATAGATGTGTACGGGCATTCAAATGTAAGAAAAATATTTTTCTGTGGAATGATCAGTTTGTTTTTAAACACCTCTAGAAGATGACAACAGAAGAACTGCCTTCTGGTGAAACAACCTGAGTTTGGATGTGAATGAGAATGTTCTTAATAGTATGCATTTCAGGTTATTTACCTAAAATATGCTTAGGTGTAGCAAAGTAAAAAAGGAAAAAGCATCATGTGCAAATCCTGTGAGGTCAGGTAGCCTAAATACCAAGTACCTATTAAAGTATTAGGAACCAAAAAGCATCCTTCAGAGTGCATCAGGTAGTCGTCACTGAACTGAGGACTCAGGTCTCAAAGGTGTTTCTCTTGCAGGCTCAGAAACCTTTCTGCAATACAGGCTGGAATATTGATCAGTGTTGCGTTAAAAATCTTGTTTGAAAAGCATAATTAAGACTTGGTGAGCTGCTTCGAAGTGAGCAAAAGTCCTAGAAGACTGCTTATGGAAAAACACCATTGCTTATAGTAGATGTTTGTAAATGGTAAAATAAGAGAGTCCATCACAGCAACAAGAAGAGTATCGTAAAAGTATTTTAAAGACATGCTGATACCGACATGCCAAAAAAATGCTGTCTGTAATCAAAAATACATTGGGCATCAAAATGCACTGTGAAGATAATCTAACCCAGATCTAAAGTATGGTATAAGGAACTAGAGAATTTATGTCACTTTCCAAGTGACATCTACTTAATGGTTTGCTGGAAGCCACCTAAAACACATAAATAATAATAGTTTCCCAAAAAATATATATTAACCTACCCACTCTTCCCAAATTGCCATCCTTTCAGCCCTTTCCTCAGCTTCTCTACGCTCTTGTTCTGCTTTTTCTTGAGCTTCTTTGACAAGGTGTTCCTCAGCTGCTTTGCGTTCCAAAATCTCCTTTTCTTCATCTGTCAAACCATAATTCCGAGGTTCCCCAATTTCTTTGATGATCTCTTTTACAATAAATCGGTTCTCAGGATCTTCAAATTTGGCTACATCTTTTAAACAATACAAGAGAGAAATTTTCACAGCTTTTGTCAATGATCAATAGACATCAGTAAATAATGGCAAGACCTAAGAATATATGGTGTTCGTGCTATTTTAATTTTCAAGTATGTTATTTTCAGTTGCTTATAAATGCCCATTTTTTTCTACACTGAATTAAGTTTTCTACATCTGATTTTATTTACTTGTTTCAGCTAAAGTAGTTTGCCCTTTTAAGATGACGTAAGGGAGAAATGTATCAAAATAATTTTAACAACTATTCTGTTTATCATTTGCAGCTTGCCTAAGTTTTGGAACTTAAAATGAGGTCATTCACTATCAGAGATGTTCCTGTCACCAATCCTCTGTCAACTTATCTAGATGCATAAAACCATCAGCTTTTGACCCTGTCTTCCCTGCAGGTTACACAATAGGTTGTTAGGATTTGGCAACAGACTCCAAAGTTTTCACTCCTACAGATTTACAAATACACAGATCTATCTCTAGTTGAACTCTTACTGTGTTTTATCTACAAATCTGTAGCTCCATGTAGGAGCATAGAGACTGAGCAAGACCTTCTCTTTCATTTCATTCCTTCTCCCTTTTGATTGCTGAAGGCTTCTTGTGTATTAAACTTGAGAAAAAAGAAGGAAAAGAAAAAAAAATACAGAAAAATGAGGACTGTCAGCAGGGCTTTCTGGGCTCTGTATGCATTGAGTGTGGGGAGGCATCTGGCAGACAGGGTATAGAAATGTGCATGGAAAAGAAGAAATGTGGACTTATCAGGTATCCAGAGAACACAGAGATAAAGGGCCTGTTCATTGGTAAGGGACTGGAGAAGTAAAGGCACAGAAATAGGTAAAACCAGAACAACCAGATGAGAATATTTGGATGAGAATCCAGTAGTCCCCACTCCACAGTCCTCTGCTTTATGAAGTTATTTTGAAAGCCATTGGCAAAGCATGCTTCCCATTTCTTCCTAATCACTAATTTGGACAGAAGATAGCTGTCCAATGCTAACACCATTATTGCAAGAGTTCAAGTGTTTGTGATTTGGACCTGAAGTCCAAAGTCTGCTAATGAATTGAGGAGAAAGCTAACATAATTCAACATGATAAAATTTCTTTTACAGCTTTTTCTTTCCAAAAAATCAGTAATTACATCCCTGAAGTATTCAAAATTAAAAGAATAATACATCTTCTACATCAAGCAGTCCATTGTTTCTACAATTTTAGCTGCACCTGGATATAAAAAAACCATGCAAACCACTTTTCTAGTAGTTTAAGGTATTGCTAAGAACTCTTTAAGCATCGAATTTGAGGTCTCAAAGACTGCATTTTTTTCTTAGATGGCCAAGAAAGATTACAATGCAAATATTACAGTGATCATCATTAACTACATTTATCTTCATAAATAAATAGCTTTTAAATAAAAAATTAGGTTAGCACTGATATGAATGGAGAGCAAAGATCACCAGAAAAGAAGTTCATAAATTAAGATCTTCAAAGGAAATTGCTGTTAAAACTTTAACATGCCTTTTTGTAGATGATCTAACATGCCTGTGTCACCATCCCCAATTTGCAGATGAGAAAAACAAGACACAAGATACAGTGAGTCACTGTAGCAAAGTAGGGTTTCTAGAATCTTGAAGCCCACTCCTTTGCACTAATCATATTTCAGACTCAGAAAAATAATAATCATAAAAGCAATTCATAAAGCCATATGTTATGAATTTCTAAAATTAAGGTGGAAGAAAGGTTGATTAATTTGAGTCAATATTTAACAAATCAAGCACAATTTTTTAACCATTTCCCACTAAATTCCTTCAGAACGTGACTGAGAAAGCAGTTGTCTCTGTTTAAATCTGATGCTACTTAATTCTATGGATCTGATAAACCCTCAGCCACAATGGAGGAGTATTTGCAGAACTGAAGGTTCCTCACTGAAGTTATCTTTGCAATCTGTCCTTGCCATTTCACAACAGAACACTATAAGCTTGCATACTTTGGTGAGTAACAATCAGTGACATAAATATAGGTAAAGAGGCAGTTTCGGAGATAATCAGAACATAAAGATAATGCTTCTTTGAAGATGAGAGTCAACACTATAAACTGAATATGAAAAATCATCTGGAAGTCACTGAATGCGCAGTTGTGATACGTGAATAATTAAAATTAGTAGGCCAGTGAGTTTCCTTATTTGGAATGGACTAGAGTAATCTTTGGGCATAACTCTTAGCAGAAAACACTGCAATATTCTATCATAGAGTATACACTTTATAGTCCCCACAAAAATGAATCATGGTCTTGGACAGTGCTACTACTTGCATAATGAGAAGTGTCTAAGATAAGAATATGACTAATTGATGGCATCAGACCTTAATATTTACCATATCTTACATTTACTTTCTGCAGCCAAATTACCTCAATTCTAAAATGATTATACTAACACGCTATTTTTTTCCACTACTACACTTCCTAACAACACACGTATGGTATTATTCTCAAGATAATCTACATGACTGACATTAAATTTAAAAGAAAAAGTAAATCAATTATGACTGAGGCTGTTCAACAATTAAATTCTCATAACTGATGTCAAATGGACATTCTGAATATCAGCCGTTTGATTTTAGTAGCAGGGTTTTCCCTTGTTCTTTCTTCTGTCCCCATCTCCAACCCCCAAAAACCCCACCAAAACCAAAACATTTTTCTTAAGAATGTTGTCACCCTGATCTCACTTTTTTTGAATAATCAAATTATAGTAATCCTCTCAATATTTCCTTGTAATCACAATTTTCTAGATAGTGTGTAGGGAAGACAAATTTTCTCATATACAGGTATAGTACAAAACACAATCAGTGCTAGCCTTCCCCCTTTAATCTTTAATAATTTTGTTCCATGCTTCATCATTTACAGATTTCCCATATATTGTTATGGCCTCTGAGGATAAATCTAAAGAAAAAATATAAAAAAATATGAGCAACTATAATACTGAAAGTCCATGAAAATATACTGTTATACAAATCTGGAAGGATGCCAGTGCAGAGGTCTGTAACCTAAGTCAGAAAATTATTTTGATAAATTAGCCTACAAAAATGAATAATGAAAACCCCTATTTGTAAAAAACAGATTAACTGTATGAGAACAATTCATAATCCTTATGAGTATATGGATATTTTTGCAGGTCTATATTTAAATGCTGCTTGTATATATATTCTGCAATGTTAATTAAAAATATTAGATATATATTAATCATATTGCTATCTTATCTTCACAAGTGTTAAATTTGTAACAACAAAACCTTTTTATTCATATTTTACGTACTAATTTTATTATTTCATACCAATAAACTGAGGATGTATTTCAAGTTCGTCAAAATAGTTGAGAACAGTCTCATCTTCTGTGTTTAACTCTCGGAAGAGGTTCAGGGATTGCAGGAACCGGTCCTGGGTATAATGAGTTCCAGCCACAACACTCTCTGGCAGATTTATTATTCTGTTTATAAGGAACTGATCAGATGCAGTCAAAGAAATAACGAATTCTGTGAAGAAGGACACATTATCAGTGCTTATGTGTTACTGTTTTTCTTCTTACCTTTTTTCAGTTAATACATTTTAAACTACAATTGAACGTAAATAGATGTGAATTGGTTATATCTTTATAGAGAATTTATTTATCAAAAGCTTATACTCAACTTCTCTGGGTAGAGCAAGCCAACATTATTGAGACGTATGTCAAGAAACTACATATTCCAATTTCACCAAATTCTTTCTTAGCACTATTCTTGCAATGAACAGCACAAAAATATTAAAAACAGCAATCCAGTGTAGTCCAAATTTTCTGAGAGAGTTATCATACAACTAATACATGTAATAAGTATAGAAGGAAAAAAATTCTCATGAATTCTGTAGCCAAAGCAGCAAGTAACACTGGAAAATTTAACAACATGTTTATCAATTCATCAGAAGTCATCATCCTTTATTGTGATTTTTAATCTCACAAATAAGAGTGTATCTGCTGAATTAAAGTAAATTAAAAAAAAAAAAATCTAGTAGTACTTGAAAGATACTATGCTACCACATGCTATAAAAATTTAGCGTCAATGTTATTTGTAGTACTATTGGTAGATAAAACCACAAGAAAACTTTCAAAGATTCATAAAAACATCCCCGTCTCCTTTCTTCACTTCTGAAATGTCATATTTGAAGTTTCATCAGGCTGAATCTTGCAGTATTTTATTTACTCAACAATCAATTTGTATTTGTTATATATGGCATCATGTAATTTATCACAATATATTCTGATATTTCTATTAATATCCTTACACAATACTAGTGAAACCTGTTAATTTAACAAAGCCAGGAAGTAATTTTTCTGACATCAGAGAGAAATCAAGAACAACCCCCCACCTCAAAAAAACCCACCAAAAAACCCAACCACAAACCCAAGAAGGCCTGCCCAAACCAATAAAAATCCTTTCTGGCCCATTTTGTTCTCTCAAACAAGTTTCCTCCAAGGTTAAGAAAGTAGCTTCTTAAAACTTCTTAAAACAGATCCCGTGCCTGCAGTGCTTATTATGGGAGAGAGAGTGTTACTTCTCCATCATAATAATTCATTCCCATTTCCTTTTTTGAAATGGTGGCTAAAAGTGGGTTTGTTTATGAATAACAGAAAATATTCAGAAATCAGCAATTCATAAAAGGTTAAAAACTTGTTAGAAGCCTGCCTTTTAAATCAAATCTTTGTCCCCTTCATGGAAGTGCAAGGACTAAGGAATTTTTCAGAAAGTTTTGAATTTCCTTCACTTCCACTGAAGCCAGTAAATTATTTACTGAAACACTAAGCATTTGAGATAATCAATCCTTATAGTGTCTAACCATACACATCTCTTGTAATGCAAAATATGCCAAATTTATTGTTTGAATGTAATGAAAACTTCCAAAGAAATCAAGAATAGCGAAAAAAGCAGGATGAAGCTATTTCTGCATAGATGAAAATTACTCTATTTTAATTCCCAACTTTACTGATGCATTAAAATGAATTTGGTAACACCTTTCAAGATATCATACTAAAGATAAACTAATGTTTTTTTAGTATGCCAAGTTCAGAAGCTCATTTTTGTTCCATTAATAGCTGCTGTAATCACAAAAAAGGCAGGCACTACTATTGTTATCAGGCAACAGTTGATGGCATTTTCACAAAAAGAAGGATAAAAAGCCCACAAAGCAACCCAAAACCTTCATTTTGATTAATTGTTCACTTTCAAATAAAAGGACAGCAGCATTACACAAAATAGATATTTATTTTATGGTAAAATAAATGTGAACAGATGGAGTGATATTTTAGACTTCTCGTTGGTGGCAGCAGTATTTCAAAACTCTTCTGTTCATTTAAAAAGAAATCTATTAAACTTACCAGGTGTGATTAATTTATTAAATTTAGGTATTTTGCTTTTAATTTCTTCTTCTTCATCTTCACTTTCCACTAAAACAAAAGTAAGAAATGATTAACATTTTCATTTGAAGCAATATTTACTGAAAATGTGCCCAGTACAAACATAGGTTTGTCTGTATTCAAATTATATGAATTGCTGGAAATTATTCTAACCTAGACACCAGTTTAGATAATTGAGTAAATAATGAATGCTGCCAGCCACCACCGAATTCTACCTTGGGACAATAATAGTTGTTTACCTGTATAGCAGAACTATGCACATACATACACCATTTTAAAATGTGTCCAGTTTTAAGACTGCTGTCCTGACCCTGCCTTTTCCTCCTGCCAAGTACAATATTCTTCCAAAAACAGAGACAGGGGTCAGAACAGTGAGTAGGAATGTTTTACAGTAGTATTGTTAAAATACCTTAGTTAGGCCACTAAATGTCTGTTGTTCTGTATAATCAGTAAAACTGCCTGAAGAGCATCAGCTGAGCATGATCATTTACAGCCCAGCATACTAAGCTGAACATGACAGGGGTTCTTCTTCCTTCAAACCTCATGATGTAATTTCCACATGGAGATGATTCTTGGTCTTAATTCATGGACAGTGCTTGCTTACAATTTGAAATGTATGTCGCAGAGCGCCTCTGAAGTCATATGTACTGTAGCCAATCTAATATATCCACTCTAATCTGTTTCACAAAACATATATTGGTGCACTGACTGGATCCTCTTATTAAGCAGCCCTTAAATATTATGATGAAATTCTGCCTTAGAGCTTGCTTGCATAGAGCAGACCAACACAGAAAAAGAAAGCATCCTCCATATTTGTGCATTTACTTAGTATTTTGCCAGCAGAGACAGTCTGAAAACCATCTAGTGCTTAAATTAAATAAGGTGCCTTACAATCCTTCTCACATTTTAAGCACTGTGAAAACAACTTTGTTCTGTGTCCTGCACTGCAGTCGTTACAGTGCTGGTGCACTTCAACTGCTATGGCACTGAGAACACTAATGACAATGGCAGTGTCAGCAGCAATAACAACCAAAGCAGCAGTACTTACAATTAAAGAGATCTTTTGCTTGGTCATAGGTCTCTGGAAACCCATCTAAAACATATCCCTGATTACTACAAGGCATAGATTTAAGCTTGTCCTTCACAAATTTTATAACATACTGATCATCTAGACGACCTAAGACACAAAGAAGCTTAATAGGTATCTAGTTTATGGAAAAAAAATAGATGAAATTACTTTACTAACATTTTAGTTCATTTATCAGAGAAACTTCTATTTAGACCCTAAAAAAATATCTGTTTTCGAGTTATTTGTATATTACATGTTGTCAGCAATCAATGGATTATAAATGTGTAGCTATAAAATAAAATTACATTTGTGTTCAAAAGGATATGAATATTAGAACCTTAAGGATACTAAATGTGAAGGTGTTGGGTTTTTTTTTAGAATAATGCAATCAGATTTTAATAGTAGCAGTAAAGAAATATTTATAGGGAAAAAATGTGACAAAGCAATAATTTTATATTTGTAGTTTACAGTAAGATTAAAGATAGTCTTGCAAAACAAACATGAGATAGGCTTTACAAGTTTCATTTTCAGATTAATAGACTGAGATATGAAGTTGTTTATTAACTTGGCCTAAGTTGTTGAGAAATTTGTGAGAGTAAAAAGCTTGGTTTGATACGATTTTTTGTTCTTTTGCAACCATTGACTTCAATTTCCTACTTTATTTTGCTTTGGCCTTTAAAAATCTTAAATATTTATAAACCATTGTAATTATAAAAGTATGTTACCATTTTAGAAGACATTATTTTAAACAACAAAGTAAGGCATGCAGAAGAGATGCTGTCATAGATTTCATTACTGAAGCTTCTGGGTACATTACAAGTTCATTGCTTTGCAGACACACAAGATCCAAATCAGGTAAACCTTTAGTGATAGAATGCATTTTTAAGGAGGAGCAATTTATACCACATGGAAAATGTTAAGCACTAAGTCAAAAACTACATGACTCTATGCATATGTAGATAGTATAGATGATAACTAGTACTTTTCAGTAATGGCAATTTTTATTGGCCTTTTTCAATCTGCAGGCTTGAAGATTCTTTACATGCTTCAGTAAATACTATTTACATTTTAGAGATTGCCAAAATGAGGTATAAGGTGCTTAAAAAACCCCACAACCTCATATGACAGTGCATTAATTCTTTTTCTTACTAGAATACTTTTCCTCTTTGCATATTTGCTAAAGATGTGCTTCACTTTTCACTTTATATTTTACAATTTATGTTCCCTGTTCTGAGAAAAAAACACAATGTTTTTAAAAACATCTGGCCAAGAAGAATCTAATGCTTCTGAGTATATTGTTACTTATATAACAACTTACAGGGTAAAAAGAATTATATTAAATGTTTTAAAAATATAAAGATGGAACTTCTACAATTAAAGAAGCACCACAGGATTTTTGAAAATATGTTTTAATATATAAGGTATATAGCATATAATGTAAAACATTGTATTTGTTTTTTAAATAAGGCACATACAAATGTGTCTTTTAATAGAATGTAAACATTCTAAAGCACAAATATACTTTGTATTTCCTACCTGAATTCTGCTCCATGTTTTCTTTTATCTCATCTAGTAACTCTTGTGCTGCTTCTGCATCTTTACCCTCCTTCTCCTCTTCATCATCTTCTCCCTCTTCTCCCACACTGTCTTTAGACACCACGATTTTCTCCTGAACACAAGATCAGAAATATGAATAGGCTCAGAAATTCCACAGCCAAATTTCTTTTATACTCAGATGTAATAAAAGGAAAAAAAAAAACCAAACACAAAACAACAATTCCTTTCATATATGCTCCTAGACGGAGAGCTACTGAGCAACCTTTAGCCTCTAAGAAGAGTTCAGTGAAACCCCCAGAGGTGACCAGTATTTCAAAAGATATTTCCATTCTAAAATAATGGAATTATATCTAATTTTTAAATTTTTTAATTATATCTAAATTTTTAAATTTTTAAAATCACAGAAATTAAAATAATAGCAACATTAGAAAACAGCAACACACCAGATTTGCTATTGTTTCAGAAATCACATCTTTTATCTTAATGTGATGTAGTTTGTAGTGTTTGCAGAGTTCTTCAGCAATGGTAGTTTTGCCAACCCCAGGAGGACCATGAATGCAAACTTTGAGAGGCTGGAAAAAAAAAAGAAAGATATAACATCATTCAAACAATACAGGTGCTTTTATTTAAAAGGAACAATCTTTTTACTGTAATTAATAGGAAATAACGATTATAATTAAAACTGAAAAATTATTTTAGTTTTATTCATTTATTTATTTCTTGCTGAGTATCACCTGTATCACCCACAGGCTTTGAGTAACACAATTACTTAAATTAAATGTACAACTTCACCATTGGAGAAGAAACATGCTTCTATTTACTACACTCACAAACCAACTTAGAGCGGCACTATTAGTATTTGAATGGTTAAAATAGACGAAACACAACCCTATAAACAGGATGCAGTGAATTTTGGAATGAGGTGGCAGATATTCCACTAGACATGTGCAATATCTCTATTTCCCAACTCAGATTTTGACCTCAAAAACTTCAGATCTATCACAACCTTAAAATATTTATGATTTCTCATTTCAGCCTACCTAGCCTGTGTATGAGTAAGTGTAATTCACATTCCAATATACACTTATTAAATATATTATATATTTATAATATATATTTATATTATATATTTATATATTAAATATATTATACAACAAACTCAAAATCATACATCATTAACTGCCTGTCTTAATTTAGTAAATCTGACAGTGCAAACTCTGCAAATTTAATAGAGTAGTGACAGGGGCAGAGGTCTAGCTAGCCTTCCCTCTCCTTGCCACTTTGTATGTCTGTAATTTGTACTGAATTTTTTGAACTACATGCAAACGTTCTCAGATGCATTAGTTTAACCCAGATGTTTAAAGACAGATCTGATAATCTTTTCAGAGGTATGCAGGGACCTTTTATGAAGAACCTTGAACAGTAGCAGTTGTGTTTAGTTTTACACCTCTTGAACTCTTGTTCAAAGTTTGACCAAGATTCAGACATGCTGAACAACTTTATCATGCCAATCAATACTGGAATGTATGCAAGCATTTTTCTGCATCTTTCAATAACCTTCTCTGTATGTTTGAATGCAGAAGTTCTAACCACTAAGCTAACATAGGAAACAGCAAAGTTGCTCACTACATTACACAATAGAGCAGGGTAAAATGAAAGCTACATTGCAGTTGAATATCCTAGCTCACTAAATATAATGAAGGACACAAAATAGTTGCCTAACTACTGGCTGTTGTGAAAAAGCTTAAATAAAGGATACACATCTTGTGTTCTTGAAGCAAAATATACCAGGAATGCCATATATTGCATACAGAAACTAGTTCCAGAACTAGTTTCTCCATCAGCAGCTTCTCCATCGGGAAGCTTATTTGCATTTACAGGATTTTAGTTTTAGGCATAAAGGAAATCAAACTTAATTATTATTGTTTTAATTAATATTCTCTCTAACTTCTTCAATTTAATTTTCAGGTTTTATGTTCACTTATTTTGCATCTATATCGGTCTTCCATGTGTTTTTACTTAAAGAAATTAAGGCTTGTGTTCCTATAACCATTTCTATTGGGGGGGGGGAAGCAAGCAGCCCTTAAAAATCGTGTACACCAAACCATTACCAGTAATCCTCGACTTTGCTTGTATTCCTTGACGATTCGTTCAATGTTCTCCACCAGTCCTGCCAGAGCAACCCACTTAATGTTGAAAATCTCTTTCAGAAGCATAGATTCCATTCGCAGGTTCACAAGCAACATATCCAAATGCATTTGCTGAGGGAGCAAAGCTACATTTATTTTCAGAATTAAGCTGTGCCTGTTAGAAGAACACTGTTACCTTGATCTAGGGACTAGAATGGAAGCATGAGAACAGAAAGAATTAAAGCACAGGGAAAGAAGGTTTGCACACACAGCAAAACAAAACATTTTAAGCTTTCAAAAATATAAACATTTTTAATATAAAAAATAAATATATTTGTATTTGAATGTTCTTATGAATTATTAGAATACGAATCATTAACCAATTATTCTGTACAATACAAAAATTCCATATAATGGCAGGGAATAACTTCTTCCATAAATTTATCAAGTACCATCTTAAAATTACCAGGGTTGTATTTTGTTTATGTCTCCTATGAGCAATTTATTACAGATAAATAGATGAATACAACATAATTTATATATGCTGTGTTCATCAGCCTTAGCAGCACTTCATTATTAACCTTTTTTTGTTATTTTTATAATTTTGTGTAGGTTTTGTTAGAGTGCTGCAGTATGCTCAGTGCAACAGTGATATCAGTGCTTCACTGCTTTTCTAAATCGGGCTGCAACTCCTCAAAATAGTCTGTTCTATGGTGGTTAAATTTTAGTTTGTTTATTTTCTAATTTAAACTCACTTTATATATATATATAATTTTAGGCATGTTTTAGGGTTAAATTCTTCTGGTGAAATAAAAAAAGAAATCATATATTTCATGGTATTATACTCTTAAGTTTACATCCTTTCCTTAAGTAATAAAAGGAAAACAATACTAACTGTTAACTCTTTGCTCAGGAATGCATTTTCTTTTGGAATCTTCTCAATTTTTCCTGGCCCAACATTTTTACTGATACACTATTGAGAAAGAAAAAAAACAAAAGAAAACAAAACCACAAAAAAACACATATCAAATCAGATTCGTCAAAAAAATTGAAATACGTGCTTTAAATTTTGTGTTACACTATACCTGAAAAATCAGTATACTGATTTGAAATAGACCAAGAACAATATATTAACTTTAATGTTAGTATTAAACACCTTTGTTTTGCTATATGATTCTTTTAGTACTTGCAATAAAAAAAAAAACAAAATAAAAACCAAACAAAAACCCAACAACAACCAACCAACCCAAAACCACAGAAAAGTGTTCCAAAACTCTTAAATCTATGTACAACTTCCTACTGCTTAAGATCTATTTGGAGACCTATTTTATTGCTGAGCACTTTCACTTCAGGTTCTTGAAGTATTTAATTCTGTAAACAATCAGGAAGCGTTTTCAGATGAATGCCACCACCAATGACTCTGCGTATAACATTTGCATTTCATCATTAGACAGAAATTGTTAGTTACTCCTACAGCTGTTAGATTAAAACCCCACTAGATTCCATAAAATCATAAAAACTGGTAGAGTCAGATAAAATCTACATATATTCCAGCATTCTCCAACGATGTCAATGAGTGGATGCCTAAATGAAAGTAAGAATGGGAAAAGCATATATGATCCTCCTTCCAGATACTCTTCAAATCTTCAACTTTTTTTCAGGTCAGATACTTCCTAAACTAGAAATAGCTGCTGTATGTTTAATTCTCAAGGTATTTCTCTCCCATGTACCTTTCCAGTTTTCCCCCGTGCTGGTACAACTCCCTGCCTAGATAGCACTCTGCAGCATGCTCTGCAACACTCTCTCCACTAGCAATTTCCTTTCTCTACAAGAATTGTTCATTACTCTTGTCCTCTCTTTCCCATTTCTGAACAATCACATGCCCATGAGAGGACCCAGCCAGTTTTCTGAGAGTGCCTAGCTGCTTCTCAATAGCTTTTGGTGAAGTACTTCTTTGAAAGCCTTTGGGGAATTCAAGTACACTCCATCAACTTGTTCACCTTTATCCACATTTGCTGGTCACATCAAAGTTTTCCAAAGTATTTGAAAGTATTTGAAAGTACTTATTTAGAAAGTATTTATTGAGAAAATATATTACAAAAGTCACTCTTCCCAAATAGATCATATGCATCTGGGTTCCTTTAATACATTTATTTTTTATAAGGTCTAATAATGTACCTGGTTATTAGACAACAGTATTAGGCATATTGGCCTGTAATTCCCAAAAGAGTTCAGGAAGCTCTCTTTTTACATTGGCATCACATTTATCATCCTCCAGCCTTCAAGTTCCAGGACTGTGCTAAACAGCATGTTGCATGTGTGAATTAGCAATTCAGAATTATTTATTCCTTGAGTTATTTGAGACCTCTTCAGTGAATACCATAAGACTCCAGTGGTTTCTTAGAGTTCATTTTGTCAGTTCATTCTGTAATCTTTTTCTAGGGTTACTTTAGTTTTTTACAGATCCTCTAACAAGTTATCTACAAAAAGATCCTGAAGCAGTAAGATGCTTCCAAATAAATTCTTAGCCATGCCCACTAATGCAAAGCATTTCTGCTATGGCCTTGTCTTCTCCAAGTGCTCTTTTTGTACCATAATCATCAATTTGCCTTATAGAATTTCGGGCAGGCTTTTTGTTCTTTAATTGTTTGAAAAAAGGATATTATTTTTGAGTCTTTCCTGATAGTTGATCTTCAAGTGTTTCACTTATCCTGCCAGATTTCTTGATCTTTTCTATTCTGTTTTCTTTATCTAGACAAAAGCATAACTTTTTGAAGTTTGACATCTTGTTTTCTTCAACCTACACTTTTATGATAGTAATTGTAATTTTCTCTTTCCCAAATGTTTCTTAATAAGCAGCATAAAATGGCCTTATATGGTTTTTAATGCGAGTTTCAATAGCCACTACCCTTCTCCTCTAAGAACTTAATATTTTTAATGTCTTTTGTGCTCATTTTTATATAATGCTCTTTGCTATGGTTGACCGTAGCTGTAAAAGTTATTTTGACCTTTTTTTTTTTCATAGGAATGTTGACTAATTGCATTATGGTCACGTATACAGAATGGCTCTTCAACTATTAACTTTTCAGTGAGACCCTGTATCCTGAACAAAACAAAGGTTGCATCTTGTGCCTAACACACTGGTCCATGAAACATTTTATGACACAACCAAAAATTTGCTTGGTCCTTACATAACATTTGCTCAATCTACATGAACAAGTCTCCTATTATATTGTATTTAGCTGACTCCCACTGTCAGTGTATAGTTCAACAGTGTCATCAAGACTATTTCTAGAGTTAATTTCAAAATACTTGGAAACCCAAGATATCTTCCCACAAAATGAAGTGAAAAACATCTTATAGACTGAGGATCCAGTCATAGTACTGTGAATGCCATAACAATTCACCAGAACTTTCTTAGGTAAAATTTCTACTTAATACTGCAAAAGCCGGTTCTGCAAATTCAGGTTTAAGTAATTTATTTTGTTCAAAGGAAAGAAGTCTCGGAGGATTTCAAACTAATTTTCCTTGTCATTTACTACACAGGATAATTCAGGAAGACCTAGGAACTTGGACTTCAGTAAAATGTATAGCTTTTAAAACCTTAAAGATATCTGAAAAAAAAAAAAAAAAAGAAAAGAATCACATCTCTTACCTTTATTAATTCTTGAAGAGTGTGCATAGATGAATCAACTGCAAGTATATAGCGAGAGTGTGGCCTGTGGTCTGCTATATTTTGTAACACTCTAAAACATAGCAAGTACAGCCAGTGCTGGTAGTTAGAGAAGCATACTGGGCTTTCATTGTTAAATGTATTTCAGAAACAGTACAAAGAGTTTCTAAAATCTTGCAGAACTTTTTAGAGCATGGTATTTTCATGTATATTTTCCTTAATAAAGAAGTACAGCTAAATGTTTTTTTTTTTTAAAGAAGTTCAAAGGACAAAAAGCAACATCTCTAGAAGATATTAACAGCCTGCTGTGGAGTCCAGGATCCATTTCCAGTTCTATGCCAGTTTAACTGGTATCACACTCTAGATTGAGCATTGCTAGTAATTTCTTAAAAGCATAGCAGTGGTGCAACAGTCAGATAAGATTTTCAGGAGGCATATCTAGTACTAAAGAACTGGAAGTCTCTGTTTGATGTAGTAAGAAGGGCCAAAGAGGATTCTTAAACCCACCCACTCCAATTTAATAGGCTCAGTACTCTCCGGTAGATTTGCATTTATTATCCAGCTTGGTATCAATTATTGTACAGGGGAATTTTTTTTTACTTACGCTGCTAAATCAAGAATATGAATAGTTGGTATAAAATTGTTTCCATCTCCAAAAACAGGTATTGCAGGAGTCTCATTAAGCCAACCTATCTGAAAATACAAATGCAGAAAAAGTGAGGAAAAAAAGTTTACTTTTAACTAGAACTAAAAAAGGAGTATTTTTTTACTAGAATTTAAAGTTCAATTTCTTGAATTATTAATGGAACTGCAGTAAAAGAAACAAGTCTTCAGAAATACTGACTGGCAGCCTACAAAACCTAAGAAACTTGCTTGGGTTTTTTTTAAGAATATTCTTTGACTTTGACAAATGTTATTTTGTATTGTAAATAAAAGAAATGCTTGGAAAAAATGAGAATATAATGTTGAGAAGAAAGACTTTTTTCCTGATTCCACTGATAGGACAGACATGTTCTTAGTGTAAAGTACGTATGGAGATACTGTTCAAAAACTATGGAAAAAAAAATATATATATATGGAGCCAAACATATGGAAAACACTTCCACTGTACCTAAAACATTTCAAAGAGATCAAATAATCAGTTTGTTCACAGAAGCATTAAGCTTATGATACAAAGCTACTAAAAATGCATTCAATTCCAATATGGTTTGTCCCTAGAAATTAAATGAACCTTCAAAAATAGTTGGATATCTACCTTAAAAAAGTAGTGCAAGAGTCCTTCCCCAGCTCCATATTGGTGTCCTGAGGCAACAACATAAGTTGAAAATTTTTGTTTGTTCTGTGAAGTAAAATCACCAAGAAAGGTTTTATAAAAATACGGTACTGCAAATGGGATACTGGCTTACCCTGAAACTTGAGTACTTGTGTAGTAAATACACAAAGCATGTAAAACTCAGTTGAATGCAACAGCCTGTTAGTAAGCACAAGAAACATTAAAATTGGAAGACATTGCAGATAGCATAATAGCTCACACATGTAGTTTCCTTGGGTAGCACCGTGACAGAAACTGTTTGTACCCTACGAGCAGCAGCTCCCAGGATTGGTTTGGGCAGACTGCAAACATGCCCCAGAAGAAAACATCCTGTAATTTTCATTTCCCAGCAGGAAAAACCTGTCTCTTGAGAAAGCACAGGAGGTGCTATTTCTTATTTCCCTTAAAAAGAATGTAACACATAGGATTTTCTTCCATTTACCTTGCAGTAGCCACTTACGGAGACAAGCCATGGTTTGGCACCGAGTGCTAACATCACTGAAAAACAAACCTCTGAAACAGGTTCGATTTCTCTAAAATTATCTATTTAGTGTCATAAGTCACACATATGAGAATATACTACTTGAGATGACTTGGATGTACTTCCTTTAAAAAGTAATACAATTATTAGGCAAGCTCAAGTTACACACAGCATGTGTAGGTGTGGGTAAAGACCTTCAAGTTCCTGTGTAATATCCACTAAAGCCACTAGATGTCACATTCTAGCTATTATAACCAGTTCCAGGCTTTCGATGTTTTACTTTTTTTTGTTTTCTTGTAAGAAAATGCTTGGAGTGAGAAACAGGTCTAGATTCAGGAACTGTGATGCCACTGAGAACAAATCCGGGAGATGAAGAGCTCCTCTGTTTGTGGCAGGCAGATGTTTCTCCAAGGATTCTGAATTTGTCAGGACTCCAGAGTGAACATCTTTGCTCTGAGAAAAGCTACACAGCCCAAATGCCTTGACACAAAGATAAAAAATTGCTAGTGGTAAAAAGCAAAGACTTCCAGCTCATAGCTCTTGCTAAATTTTAAGCAAAATATAGGTGGGAGATACACTAACTCTGAGGAGTGAAACCTTGCTTTGAGCCACAACAGCTGTTAAATTGCACTCTGAACAGAAAGGAAGGCTTCTGTTCTTGAGTGCAAGATCTTTACATGACTGACACAGCTGATGAATCTCAGTATTTCCCGATGAGCTGAGTGGCAACGCTGTCATTTCTTCCATAGGTGGCACGTTCCCCAGATGCCCCTGAACTTAGAAATGAGTAAGAACTACAATTCAGAGGTCCCCAGCCATCACAGGAAGCTAATACTGATCTGCTGGGAAGAACAGATGCTTTGGAGCCTTCCTGTTCCAAATTGCTGACAGAAACTAAACAGGGGTTGATGATATCCATTGAAGCTGCCTCTGGAGGTCTGGAGGAAACGGGCTCCTTTTGAAATGCCCACAATAGGTATATACTGAAAATACTCAAGTTGCTTTACCACGTACTGCTACATACTGTTCTACTGTCTTCTCAGCAGACAGTCAGACTGGCAAACATTTAGAAGCTAATGCTATATTAATACCTTTGTTATGTAGTGACTCAGTGCTTTGGACTAGTCCCAAAAACTGAGTCAATAGTTCATCTGAGTGTTACTGGTGGCAGAAGTTATTGTGAGGTTTGGTGGACACTGTTTACAGTCTTCACGTTTCTATCATAAGTATGAACGTTATTCCATAGTCTTATAGAGTAACTCCATGTTAGCATAGAAAAAGTAAGAACAATTTATCACTGATTTTTCAAGCTGTAAACCAAATTTTACTGGCATTTTGTACTATTAAACTCATGTCAGAATAGAATATAATTTCTAGTGCTATTTTCTCAGCAGGGCATAAGATATGATATTAGTGTGATATAATATACAAGTGTATACTCAAATCAGAGTAAAGTTTTTTTCCTCCTCTATAATTAGCCAGATGTAAATTTCTACAATGGACACTAAATTATATTTATTATGGGAGACTGCTAGCACACAAAGAGAGTGACCAAACAACACCATCATATAGTGTATTTCATTGTCTTCCAGTTCTCTTTCCTAACTTCCACAGTACTCCATCTCTAATGACAACAGCATCAGTTTTCCTGAGTTGTGAAGTACAATCTGAGCCACCGTTGGTATTTATTTAATAATAGCTCTTAAATACCAAGAGAGGCATCATCTGTTCTCTAATGAGATTAATCATCTAATCAGGTTGAAACAAAGCAGAAGGAAGTGATTTTAAAGCACATATAAAGTGATAATGTTTATTCTAGCTATTCTGGGTCAGCTCTACAGCCATGATTTTAAATTGAATTATAGGGTGGAATAAAAGTCAGCAAGGCCTCTGCTCCAAGAGCATGAACTATCCAGGAACGTGCTAGGTGTGGCCGGAATACCTTCCAAGTATTTAAATGAACCATAGTATTTACATAGCTTGCTAATAGCTAATATCTAAGATGCTGCTTCTCTTTAAAACTACACTTTCCTCTACATTCTTTATCCTCAAGTGTTTCCCCACATCAGCCTCAGCTTTATTTTTGTCTGATACAACCAATGAAACAATATATTTTTTTACATGGGATAAGGATGTTTTACTCACTTCAGGAAAAAAGTCAGAATTTGGCATTTGTATTATGCAGACATCAATTTAAAAAAAAACTTTATAGTCTATGTTTGATACTTCATTAATAATTGATGCTATCCATATTTATCACAAGAATAACATACTCTTAAAATTTACTCAAATCGTTGGTAATTTCCATTACTAAGATAATGCTCTAAGTAAGAAGACCAAACAACCTATTTTTATAAGTAAGTTCTTTACATACAGTTTTCCCAAGTTTGAGAATGAGTTTTTCAGCATTTATGTGATCTATAAAGTTAGGATGAGATTTTCTTCTGCGATAATCTTCATCAGTAAAAGGAATCTCGGGATCTTCCTATGAAGGAAAATATGTGACTATGATATACATAAAACAGAAAAATTTTTAAAGGCCTAGATAGTTAAAATGAGTTCTTAAAAATATTTTTAAAATCTGTTTTAACTTTGTTTTAACTTGAAATTCTAAAAACTTCTAATTCCGGTAGCTGAAGTTCAACATTTTAAAAATTTCAATAGTTCCATTTCAATTTTCAGAGCAAAAGATTTTTAACTACTTTTTATATGTGAAAAAAACGTGTATTTTTATTATGTATAGCATTACACAAGCTTGAAAAACTCTGACAACTGCTACAGATAACAGTAATGTGCACAATTTCTCTAAGACTAAATTTGAGTATCGCAATAGCATACTACAAACCATCTTACATGGTTCCTGACTATGCTTAACATATAAAGATGTATCTATTTATCTGTATATACACTGATTTAAATACATATTTCATTAAATATTTAGTTAATGTAGGATGTTTTACAACTGAAGGACAGTGCATATTGTGGTTAGCATAGATCTTACCTCTTGTCCAAGCAGTCCCTCCTGTCTGCCTTTATCATTGTACCCCAGTGCTTAAACTTCTCATGTCCAGTGACATAAATTTCACAATTTTGGCAGTAAGTAGTGGTTCAAGGTGAAAGGATCATGAGAAAAACCACACTTGCTGACACTAACTTTATTCGCTGTTGCTGAAGTGTGTACTGGAATACTTTCTTTAATCGTATTTAATGAATATTTTTCATTAAAAAGAAATATTCAGTTAAAGAAAAATTTATGTTTTCACATTACTTACAGGGTCAGGGGGTTTGCTTTTTGCCCAGCTCATTATTGTTGAAATGAGGATGAATAACTTTGGTGTTGCAAAATTTTCTATTTCGGTATGTAGGGCTGTTAAATGAAAGAAAATGATTTAATTTATTGTAAACTCTATTACTGAAACTGTATTTTTGCTGTTATAAAGTTTCTGTATAGATATTTATACCATAACATTCTATGTGATATGTATTTTTAAGCAAATAGTCTCTATTTGGGTTGGTATAAAATAGTGATAATAAATAAGGAAAGAAAACAAATTTTGGTGGCTGTATAGCAACAAATTTTCTGTTCAGTTAATAGCTGTACTAACCAGAAGCAGCCCATGTTGCTTCCTCAATTTGATTTGCATCCTCAGTGATATTATATAAAACAATCTTACACTCAAGCAAGTGACTTAGGAGCTCTTCTTGAGAAGAGACCTGGGGAGGGGAAAAAAGTGAGAATCTGTCATTAAAAAAAAAAAAAAAAATCTAAAATTCCGTTTCTTTGAAAGTTTAACTTACTTATAGAATGTAGTTTCAAACACTGAGATGCTAGACTAATTCTGTTACAATAAGACTGATACAAGTAAGGTGATGAAATGTAAATTAAATGCTGAAACTTCTAATTTGCAGTACTCATTAATATAGTTAATGAAGATTCGCAATTTTTAGTATTAATTTAGGATTTATATTTTCAATGCACTTGTGAGTATCAAAGATATCTATGACTTTTGTAGGTGTTTTAAGCAAGGATCAGCTGGCAGAATGGAGAAGACATAAAAAATGTCTATTTCCTTGCAAAAGAGCATCCTGACATTTTTGTTAAATGCAGATTGTCTGCATCGCTTAAGCAAGTCCAACAAACACTTTGGGCAAGAATAGTGATTGAGATTAAATACTATCAGCCGTAATTTTCTGATTGAACAGCTCAGCTGTATAGACATTTAAATCAAAATTTTCAAATATTTGAAGAGGTTCTGGATAATCAGTTTTAGACAGTTAGGCAATTTTAGTTTCAGAAAACTAAATCAAGCAATAAGCAAGCACATTCTTAAAAGCAAGCGTCCTTTAGTTAACTAAACTCTGGATGTATATTTATACAAAGATGTAGGTATTCAGAACAATTGACTGTTAGTGAAACTGACTAAATTTGATTCCAGCACCACTACCTTTAAAAAGGTGACAAAAGACAAGAGGAGACGAGAGATACTTGAGGTGCTTGACAGGAAAAAGAAAGCAGACATGTAGATCATCATTGTCTTGTCCATAACTACTTTTTTCAAAAATCTATTTTGAGTCTGAGTTCCTTCCTTTTACTATTTACTGTATCCTCCCTAGCAGGGAGGAAACAACAGGCTGTAGGAAGCAAAAGGAATAAAATATATGCGTACAGCTTCCAGCAGCAACAAAAGACCATTTTATTAATGCAGGTCATTTTACATGACTTGTAGCATTTCTAATGTTGTCTAGTGGCAACCTACAATACTTACTGCATATGTTTCCTCTGCAAAATGTGGTTTAGTACTCTCTGGTTTGGAAAGGGTACCCACTACTTGGTAGACTCCATCCTTTGGCTTACTAGAAATTTCAGCAGCTGAATTACTTTCATCTTCCTCCTCCTCTTCTATGCTTTCAAGTGATGCCCCAACAACACATCTGGATAAATACTGCAATACAGAAGACATGCATTTGTATGAAGATTTGTATTGAATCCTACACAGCTTCTCATGGCCTTGGGAAGACCCCAGCACTGTTGACTGACGGAGCTCAGAACACAGCTTTCCATGGAACTGGAAAACGTTAGGGACTTCTCAACCTCAACTGCAAAGTTTCGTTTTGACTTGCATCCTACACCTCAATGTCGAACGTGTTGGTGATACCTCTTCTAGAGCCCTAGATGCCTCTTCTCTGCAACCTGGCAGGCGTTACCTCAGGAAGATGTTCTCTCCCTCCATAGAGATCAGCTGTTACCCCGGGTCCTCCGACCTGCTTTACCCACATCTCCACCTCCTAACCCTCATTTTCTTTCTCCTTCCTATCTTAACCCCTTCTTGCCCCCAGTCCCCCTCCTCAGCTGGGTGACCCCAGCTCCCCGGCCGCCCTCTTGCCTGCCCCGGACCCCCCGGCGGCCGACGGGCCAGGCGGGCTCTCCCGCCCACGAGACGGGGCAGGCGGGGGTGAGGGCGCGGCGGCGCCTCAGGCAGCGACCGCTGAGGGAGAAGCCGCGGCCCTCGCCGTCACCTCGCCGATGTTGCGGCCGCAGTAGGAGTCGAGGTGGTTGAGGAAGACCCGGCAGTTCGGCGCAGGCCCCTCCGCCATCGCCACGGACGGGGACGCGTCCCGTTGCTAGGCAACGGCGCGGGCGGGGGCAGCTGCGTAGTGGGCGGGGTTTAGAGGGGCGGGGCGGGGCCGCTCCTCCCCTGAGGGGGTCTCAGGCAGCTCCTCTGGTAAGGAGGCAACAGGCATTTACTGTGTACATAAAGCCTCTTTTTAATACCTAACTCAATCTGTCGTGCCAAGTTTTACACCTAATTCAGTCT
Organism: Calidris pugnax; assembly: GCF_001431845.1. Classification (NCBI taxonomy): domain Eukaryota; kingdom Metazoa; phylum Chordata; class Aves; order Charadriiformes; family Scolopacidae; genus Calidris; species Calidris pugnax. The sequence goes on along the minus strand of NW_015091083.1, from coordinate 4,531,940 downwards.
ATATCTGTGATCTAGCAATCAATTTAGCTAATTTATCCTAGGACAAACAGGCACAGCGGCAGCCAACAGATTAGGGATTCTATTCCTGACAGGACAAAATGCATGTAGTACTGCTGAGCCAAAAATAGCTTTAATTAGGTTATTAGACATCGTTTCAGATAGCAGGCAGGCTTTGAGGCTTTTTAGGTAATTCAGAGACCAACTGCAGCCAGCAATGCCCCAGCAAAGGCACTGGAGAGCATTTTCTTCACACTCATAAACCCAGACACAGCAGAATGACATAGCTTTCCCATTTTTGAGGTAACACTGCAGTACGTTACAAGAAACAACAGAAGTTTCTTCTGGTAACACCTACAAAACACTTGGTTCAAAAGTATTTCTTTGCTTAGGTTTATACTAAGCCCGCAAAATGACAAAAGCATTTTAAAGATGCCTATAAAAAAAGTAATCTTATCAATATAACATCTACCTTACCATTTTTTCACTTGTATTTCTAATACTCCAAGTCTCTCTTTACAAACCCCTACCGTTTTTTTACACAACCAAGTTTGCAGCCAAAGGTTTTCAAGGACTTAAATATTTGATACTGCCCCTTCCTCCCCCCCGCAATAAAATTACAACACACAGCTGCATTTATTTAATGCTTTAGTAATTGAAATTGAACAAGTAAATTAGTTGCAAGGGAAAATATTCAAATATAAATTTGGTAAAGTACATTCTCCTCACAGAGGACTAACCACTTGCCACAGACCTGTGTGCAAAAGAGAGCCTATAAACAACTTTTAGAGCATGGAAGCATACCCTAGGGCAGAGGGTTAATATCAGAAGTTTCAACCTAAAAAAATAATAAGATAAACACAAGGTTAAGCTCCAGAAAACAGAAGCACTAACTACAGTTGTCTTGTCAGTCATAGTTGTACATCACTACCCCAAAGCTATTACAAAAGCTCTACTAGGCTTCTCCAATTAATATAACTAATCTTTAGCAGGCAGAAATGAATATAGCTCCACTGAAGTCACTGGAATCTGTGACTTCACGAGAACCAATGTGTCCCTAAATGTGCCTCCAAAAAAGCTACTGCATGTAGTTGTCACAAAAACATGGCAGAATAATGGCAGGATTATTTAAATAAAGATGCACAAATACCGAATACAAGAATACAAAAAGTATGAACGTCACAGAACATTAGTTCAACAGTACTGGTATTTCTAACCAACTTTTAAATTTTTTAAAAAGTCTACCATTCAGTACATACCTGAAAAGTTACAGAACTATAGGTTTATAAAGAGATTTGTACCAGTTTTGAAGTAGAAAATACAAGTTATATCTTCCAGTTTGTATTAGTCTTAGCAAATTTCATACAGCCTTTGGTTTCAAACCAATACAATGCAATTAACATTACAGTGCTTACTTAGTATTCATTACAAGAGGATGCTGTACAATTGAGGGAGAAAATGTGAAAAACGGGAGTACCAAAGTACTGTATTATAGAAAGCAAAGGCTGAAGCAAAAATACTCTTGGGTATATCCTGTACATCATGTAAACACACATTCAGAATAGTAAACAGGCTAAAATGTCTTCCACACCTCCCAAATAGTTACAATATAGCATACATATACATAAATATAGCATATTTAACATCATCTTTAGGAAATGTAGCCCATTACATCCTAATTCTGTGCTTAATTCATTTGCAATTCAGACAATACATTCATATATTAGCAGTTCATCTTATTTATTATTTGGAGTTCACTGGTTGCCATAGACAAAGAGATCAAGTAATACTGAGCCCTGCTTTTAACTCAGATACTGTCACTATATAAGCGACGCTCAACTGTTAAGAACCATCTTTCTTGTTACCAAAGCTGAGAATTTTCAGATTTATGCATAGCAAATCAAACTGAAATTCTGTTCTTTGCAGAACAGTAGGTTTCCCAATTATTTTTCATTAATTGGGTAGAGCAAGTAATTAGATTCTGTTTTAAAAAGTAGATATGAAAATTGTCAGTAAGTACACACAAAAAGAAATAGTACTTGTATACATAACATTCAGTCTCTATGTATTGTTTTAGAGTTTTGGATAATGACACTTTCAAAAGAGACCAATTTTTTTGATTGTTGTAAGAAGCAACACTCACTTGCTCACCTACAACAAAAAAGAAAACGAAGTTTATTAATTTTACAATTTATCAAAGTGGCTTTTAATGGCATTGTGATAACCTCAAATCCAGCATAGCAAAATGTTATAGAGTAATACTAGCAAGAATTAGATATTAATGCAAGAAATGAAGCTTAAAGATGTTTGTGATTATGTTTGTAAGAAAGATCTCAGTGCTTCTGACTAAGAATCCCTTCTAGCCTGAAACCTTCCTCATTTTGGGGGCAAATCATGACTGACTCTCTTTCTTCAAAGCTTCCAGTCTTTGTAGCAGTGCATTTCCAAACACCTCTCGATATGCAGGGCTGAGAGAGTCCAGTAAGGAGTAGACAGTTTCATGGTATGGAGTTTGCAATCTGTCGTCAGTCTGATCAAAATCATAAGCTACTACCTGCAACAAAGAAACCACTGATTACATTTCTGTGGTTAGGATCACCTTGCAATGGGAAACAGATACCACAGCATTTAACTTTGCCAGTCAGGGTAGTACAGTAATGTGAGAACAAAAGATACTGGATTTAAATCACAATCTGTGCTTTCTACTATGGGGCTTAGGGGTAACACAGTATTTAGACGATTTCAAATACCTTTTGTCTGAAACTCAGAATATTAGTAAAATCTATCATTATGACCTTTGAAAAGAAGTCATACATCTATGCGTTTGCACAAAACATGCAAATGGTGCAAAAAGGAGTTGTATACAGGCTGTATTACTGACTTATCTGGGTACCCGAGAAACCCCAGAACTGACATGTCTATAACAAATTGCTGCTTCAATTTTCATTGTTTTGTGTCTCAAATAAATGCCTGTTTTTTCATCAACTTGCCTTCTTGCTTTGTTGCACGTAACTACTTAATCACAGTATCATAGAATCACAGAATGTTAATGTTCCACTTTCTAGGAGAAAACATGTAGAACAGGCTTTCATAAAAGTACAAGAGGAATACGCATGCTGTTTTGGTGTCACTGAAGTATTTTTCTAGACACCTTTTGAACACAATCTTTGTTAAAAACAAAAAGGTTGAAGAAATTATAAACAAGTTAGTTTACCCTGAGTCCTGCCTCGGTGAGCTCCAGGCAGTATCTGTTCCTTTCCCTGGTTTCCACATTGATATATGCCACATCCTCTGCACAGGGAAGGGTTTTTGAGACAAACATGTTGCTGACAGCAAACAGAACATCATTCACAACAGCTTCAGCTTCTAGTCTCATATCTTTCACATCTGTTCCTTCGAAGTCTCTATAATCAGAATCCTCTTCAAACCCCGCATTACTGGGTGTCTCCACAGGATTGCAATCAGTCTCCATTCTGCATATCGAAACATTTATTTTAGATTTATCATACCATTACACTCAATATATATTAACAACATAAACTAAGATATATATATTAAGCAGACATGTTTAACGTTGCACAAAAAAATGAAAACATGAGAGCCAGTGACTCCCGTAACTCATAACATTGGAGTCCAGAGAACTCAATACCAAGATGTTGAGAACAACTGCTTAGGAAGGTGATGTTAGCACACAGAAGCAGAATCAGTGTCACTGAAGTTGCTGCTTCTTATGTGGGTAACTTGCATTCTATCTGGTAAGACTCTGTTATGATTCAGCAGTAATTAATTGTGCACTTTGCTGATCCGGAATGCAGTCCGAAGGCAACTCATGCCCGGAAAAACTGAAATCAATAGCTGTAAAGAATAAAAACCTATTGCTGGTGAATTTAAGAAAGACTGAGAAGAGTCCATTAACTAAATGGGTTATCAGAGACAGATGAAACAGCAGCTTTTTGTTCAGGATCACTAAAGAACAATTCCCTTGTTCAGCTTTTATGCCCAACTATCAATACATCTCAGAGACAGGCACTGCTGGCCTTTGTAAGCAGCCGTTACCGAAACGGGCCGGACTCTGGCGGGGGGGTCACCACAGCAGCTCTCGGTGCCACCACGGGGCCTCAGCCACATTCGCAGGGAAACCTGCTTCAGGGAAGCCCTTGGGACGCTGTCCCCGGCGCTGTGGTGGCCCAGCACTGCTGCCGGGAGGGAGTGGCGCCCGACAACGACATTCCCACCTCCAGATTCACCCCTTCTCGACAAAACCCCACCTCGGGCCTACACACCAATTGCACGGTGACTGAAGGCGACAAGGGGAGCTGCTCAGCCTCCCAGTCGCAGCGCGTCGCTCCCATTTACCGACAGCAAAACAAGCCGCCGGTCATCCCCCCCACTTCCCCCGCCCTGGCACCAGCCCACCTACCGGCCCCGCCGGCGGGCGGCCGAGGGCCCTGCCGCCCGACCCCAAACGGCTCCGGGCACGCAGGCGCCTGCCGCTCCGCCCTGCTGGTGCTTCCCCCGGGGACCGTTCGCTACAGAGTTGACATCCCCACACACACACAGAGAGACACCACCCGCCCGGCCGCGGAGGCCCCTCCGGCGCGACCCCTCCCCCTCCCCCGCCTCCTGCCGCCGCTTCCGCCCCCGCCTCCTCCGCTCGGCGACGCCACTTCCGCGGGGACGTCACGGTGCCGGTGACGGCGTTCGGCGGGCGGGGAAGGCGAGGGGAGGGGGGAAGGAGACAAACAGCCCGGATCGGCCTGGCTGCCCTCCCCGGCGGCGGAGAGCTGAGGCGGCGGGGTGTACGCGCCGGACCCCGGCCCCTTCCTCTGCTCCTCGCCTCTGCGCAGCGCGGTTTTGCGGCGGCTCCGTGCGCGCTCGCGGGCCGCCGAGAAGATGGCGGCGGCGGTGTCCGAGTGAGGATGGAGCTACCTGTCCGCGCCTCTTCGCCCTGAGGGGAGGCAGTGCCGCCCCGCCGGCGGTGTGAGGGGCGGCGGGGAGCCTGTGCTGAGGGGCGAGGCTGGGCCCGGCGGCTGCCGCTCGCCTCCCTCTCTACCCCCGCCGGAGGGGCCGGCCCCGGCCCTGGCCCCGTCCCGCCGCCTGGCCCCGCGGCCCCCGGCGCGCAGCCGCCATGCCGTGGCCTTTCTCGGAGTCCATCAAGAAGAGGGCCTGCAGGTACCTGCTGCAGAGGTACCTGGGCCACTTCTTGCAGGAGAAGCTCAGCCTGGAGCAGCTCAGCCTGGATCTCTACCAGGGCACCGGCTCCCTGACGCAGGTCCCGCTGGATAAGTGGGTAAGAGACGCCGGCGCCTCACCCCCTCTTCACCAGCTGGTTCCCTGCCCCCGCCTGCCACCCACTTTATTTTTATTACCCGGCCTCCTTCGTGTAAAAAGTTACAGCCGTAATTAGCATTTCATCCAAGGAACTCTTCTCTGATATGCTGGTGCTTAAAAAAACCAATAAATCTGGGCATTTATTATGTATATGTTTTTTTAGCCGCATTTTGGTTTCATTGTTTTTACTTAAGAGAAAGAAAACAAACCTAAAAGCAATAGCTAATGGTATTTCAGGGAGAAGTAGCTAGTGTAGCCCAAACTATTAGACATTGCTGCTGTAGTTACTGAGGATCTTGTTTACTGACTACTGCTAGAGGTGAGAAAAACATAAAAAGCAATCTGTGTTCTGTCAATGCTTTGTCTTTGTCTCGGAGGCATTTTGTTTCTTACTGACACTTACAACTGAGCTTAGTCCATGTAGATTTCTAAAAATTTCCCTCAAGTCTTGCAGTGGCTAAAGTACTTGTTGACAAATGGAAAGCTCTTTTTAGTTGGAGTTTACTTGGCAGGTGGGCTGGCATGCTTTGAACCAACTGAAGCTTTTTTCAGTCCTGGCATGTATGTTTGTATATTAAAAAATACGTGTCTATACACACACACACATCCGTACTTGCAGCCTACTGTAGTCATTCAGAAGTCTGTGCCTGTGTTTGTAATATTTCATAAAGTTTCTTGGGTTAATTACCAATGTTACTGAATTCTACCTGCCAGTCAAGTGACTGTCATGAGGAGCCTTAAGCACTGCTGTGCGTCAGTCATTGACTTCCAGGGTGGCACAGGTGAACTGGTTACTACTTTACAAAGGACTTTCAAAATGCATCTTTACTGTACAGTGTTCTGGTGTTAGGCCATGCTGGGCATGTTTAAAAACACTTGTGACTAGGTGATGTTTTCAAATAATGCTTTTCCAGTTTGTGTGAAAATGTATTTGAAAGTGGTGAGAGTCAGACGTTTGCAGAAATGCTCAACATTAGCGGTGTTTTATTGTGGTGTTTGGTGGTGGTTTTTTTTTTTTTATTTGCTTGTTTTGTTTTCTGGCTGTGTCTGCAGCTTGTTTTGTGTGGCAGGCAATGAGGCTGTCTCGCTTTAATTGAATTATTATGCCCTCTAGTGGGTATCACAGCACTAGTGAAGTGACATGATCTAAAATGTAAATAATTTGAAACAGCAGCAGTTATGGACCAGTACTAAATGAACAGTTAATTATATATACATAGTGATTAAATGTATATACAATAATGCTTAGGTTATCTTTCCCCTTTGTTGATCAGCATTTTTCTTTTCGTCTTGTAAACAATGACATGTTTGAGGTTCTCTGCACGTGACTTTCTCATGTATGACAGATTGCAAAAACAGATGTCACGGAAGTGCTACAGTTTTTTTTTTTTCCCCCCTCGTCATCATAAGTTTACTCGCTATGAATCACCAGGATGGCTGTAGTTTTGTATATTACCCATTTTTGTGGATGCTTATCTTCATCTTAACATTGTAGATATTTTAAGCCAACACTCTAAGTGTTTATAGATTGTAGAGATAAGTAGGAATACCTGGGGCTATTACTGTAACCTCTTTGCCTCTTGGAACCTGGGCTGCTTAGAAAAATCAAAATTTAACCCATGATGTTTGTGGTTGGATGTTAATATACATGGAATAGTATTTTCAATACTAGTATTTTTGTGATTTCCAACTGGAGACTTTCAGCCCATAAGATGGGAACAAGTCCTGACATGAAGACTGTATTTCAGTTTTAAAATTTCACTTGGAATGCTCTAACTGCTGCTGTCTAGGAATAGCTGGCTCGTTTATGAAGTAATTTAGCTATAAGAATACTTCATTTATTTTTTTTTCTTTTAGATAGTTAATTTCTATTTCAAAATAATAAGTATACTAAAATACACTCATTGCCATGTACATTGGTAACAAAAAGACATCTGAGTCAAATTTATTCAGAATATGGTAACTAGCTTACTTTCTGATGTAGCAAATTATTTTGTAAAAGTTCAAGTAATTTAAATAAATCCATCATATTTTCAAATATGGTTTTTATGCCAAATAACTATTTTTGCCTTATATGCTATTACCGCATCTATAATTCTGATACTTAGTTCAAAACAAGTTTTGATGTCACTGAATTGTAGCTGATTTTTTGATCCTTAAATAATTTCCTGATAGAGCTGTTTCAGGTTCTGTTGCTTTAAAGTTGGTGTCTTTTTCTGCTGCTTGAGTGGACTTTGGAACAAAAACTAGAAAAGCAAGCAAAGATCTAAAAGCAAAGAAGTTAAGAGAATACACAGAGCAACAAGTTAACATGATGGGAAAATTGCACCTGGAGACATAAGAATGAAAAATACCAATAAATACCTTTTTTTTGTTGTTGTTGTTCACTTTTATTTTTAAATTATTCTATATAATTAGAAAAACATTTTAAATATGATTAAAATGGAACACAATTTCTAAATCCTTATATTTTAAAAATTTTTTGATGTTGAATTTATGCATTTGTCTCAGGTAAAATCAGTGGTCCTGTTCAACACAGGAAGGTCAAAGCCATGCTTTTTTTGCCAGTTGAAAACTATGTCCTAATATTTCAACCACAGGCTTTAATAGGGTCTTGTTTATATTAGAAAGTTGCACTCATCAAATTTTGTATGTGATTTAGATTGTTTTTTATTTTATTAAAGCAGCCTAGATATTGTTCAATAATTTCTGTTTTAACTAAACTTTTTAATTAAACTAATTAAAAAGATTTGCATTTTTTTTAAAAATAAACGTGAAGAATGTTTCCTCTGTATGGATGTAATGAAAGCCATATAGTGCAACAAGTGAGTCTTTGCTGACGATTATGGAAAACTTAAAAGTCCTGAGTTACTTCTTCAGACCTCATACTCCATTTTTCTCATCAATTTTGCTTACTCTGTGTGATACTGAGGGCAACTTAATTGTATTTCTGTTGATAATGTCACTATAAAGGACTGAATTAACCAAATGTTTTTTGTAGAAAATTCTTCAGTTTTTAAATTAGTGCTGAACACTGACAACATTAAAGTATGATTTAGAAATGGGAAGTATATTATACAGCAAGAGATGATTATTTGGTTCTGTTTTTCCAGTGTCAGAGAAATGTAAAAATGAACATTACATTGAAATTACATGCTAGTGAAATAATACTCTTGCCACAGAAACCAGGTGGTACTTGTGTTTTTACTGTCAACCTGTTTACAGCTTTCTTCAAGTATTGCCAAAGTAAGGATAGATTAACTTCAGCAGTCAGTACTGTTGTATTTATAACAGTAAGATAGCAGATATTTTTTTGGTATAGTGCAAAAATAAACGTACCACAGAGGAATCTGTTAGGCTGAAAGCTAAGTAATTTTGTGAAACAAATTATCATGGAATCAAAATCCTTGAAAGTGTCCAGTTTATTGTCTTTCTGAGTATAATTAATTTTCTGATAGCCTTAATTTGTTTTATTTGTTACATGCAAACTATGGATGTGGTTGGTTTGGTTTTTTTTTTTAAATTACTATTTTTATTTTATTCTATTCTATTCTAGTGTCTTAATGAGATCTTGGAGTCTGCAGATGCACCTCTGGAAGTCACAGATGGATTTATCCAATCAATATCTTTGTCTGTTCCGTGGGGGTCATTGCTGCAGGATAACTGTGCATTAGAAATAAAAGGATTAGAGATGGTCTTCAGGCCAAGACCAAGGCTCGGTAGGCTTGTTTTTTAATTTTCAAAAATGAGATTATTTACAGTTTTTCAGAGGCAAAAGGCTACACTTGCTTTAATCAGTTCTTAGACTTATTTGAAGTGCGATTTAATTTGCATACATTAATGATAGAGAATTCAATAAAAAAAGGAAACCAACAGGTGTTAGTTGATTGTCAAGTGTTTCTCAATTGGTTGTTGTTCTGTGAAATAACTTAAAATGTTTATAATGTTCCTACTGTTGTATCTCTTCTTCCATACTGTTTCAGACATATTGGAATGGGAGTAATACGGTGTGGAAGGGAGTTTGTCAGTTTGTTTTCCTTTTTATAGTGTAGAGAGGGTAGAAGAAAATATTTCTTTAAATACATCATAAAGAAGCTAAAAATGCATAAACCCTATTTTTCATCTTTTGCAAGTTATCTTAAGTAACTTCCTTATAGGTACACTCTGCATTTTGTTCTTATTAGTTTTACTGTGCTAAATTTTGAGCTATCTTATTTTCTGATGGAAGATTATTGCTTTGAAAGAATGCTAGTGTTAGGAGGCAGCTTTATTTATTCACTTGCATCCATTTAGTTCTCCTTGATGCACAGAGCTTTATAATACAATACAAAAACCCCACGATGCTGGTTTTGTCACACTTTTATAGCCACATGGACGTTTCCAGACCTGAATGCTAAACTGGAATGTTTTTCCTGTTTAACATGTTTGTATTTGTGCTAGTTTTGCTTTTGTTGGCATATACTGGAGTGTTGTAGTTGAATTTGATTAACTTTTCTAATCTAGTTTTATACTACTTGTTCACAATGGGTTTGGAATAATCTGATAGGAATGCACTGTCAGTTAAGTTAATCTACCTGCTAAAGAACTTCAGCTTAATACGTGCTGTGCGTTCAGACTTTCTTCTGTTCTGCTTTGGTCAGGTCTGTGTTAGGCACTTAAAACCTGTTCTAATATACTAAGATAAAATCTTAAATCTTGTTTTAGTCTTTCCCCATCTAGGATATGTTTCAAATGGAGTAAGTTCCATATGTTTCTTATGGAATAAGAAACCTTAAAATAATTCTTAAGAAAAAGAGAAAAAAAAAAAAGAGTTATTTCCTTGGTTTCATTTTGCCGATTATACCTGCGAAATCATACCAATTTAATAAAAGTACTCAAGAAATTATTCACTTAAAACAGTGCTGAAGGTTGGTTATACTAAGTTCTGGTTTCATCTTGTTTATGTTGGATTTTCAAATACCAGAATCTTAGCAGTGCTATCTAAATAGGTTGAAGTCATTTTAAAGTAGTAAAGTGTATAAAGAGAGATTGTAATTAAATTTAAGTATGGCTTGTTACTAAGCTGTTGAAACTCTTTTCTGGATGCGACAAATGTGTTACTTCGTTTTGTCTTCATTGTTTCAAAATGTACACAGTCAACTTTAATAAGACTTCTCTTACTCCACAGCATCTGGGTCTGAGCCAATGTATTGGTCAAGTTTTATGACGAGTAGCATGCAGCTTGCAAAAGAGTGTCTTAGCCAAAAATTGACAGATGAACAAGGGGAAGGATCCCAGCCTTTTGAAGGACTTGAGAAATTTGCAGAAACTATTGAAACAGGTATGAATTAACTTCAGACGTTAACTGAATGAACATCTGAGATTAAATCAGTTCATGTTGTCTCAGTTTTACAAAATGGCATCTCATTTGCCATAAATTGTCTCACAAATTTTCCCTTGTTAGTGTTACCTGTAAAATTTAAACAGGAAGGCAAGACAAATGATCCTGTTTTCAAAGGAGGAAAAAAAAAGCCTGTTTACTTACTGAAATATGTGTATACTTCCCTCAGTGGACAGCATGAACCCAACTTCAGGGCAAACTGGTGTTTGTTTACACCAGAACAAATCCAGCTAAATCTGTGCTTGAGTGATTGGTGAGATGCTTTAATTTTAGAGGTTCAAATTTAGCTCATCACACAAACTTAGATTGTTAGTGGTGATGCTGTTGAGGGAGAAACAGAGGATGTTTTTTCAGCTATTTGTTTGCAAAGCTGACCTGTCACGACATACATATCTCAGTAATCACAACATGTTGTTATAAGTACTTTAGGAACTCTGGGATATGGTGGGGGTGATTTTTTTTTTTTTTTTAAGTGGAAAAAACTAAGGGTTTAGGACAAGGGAAATGTTTAAAATCAAATTCAGAACTAGAAGTATTCAGCCAGAGTAACATGAGACTATAGCAATCTTCAGGACTTCAGACATGGTGCACAGTGAAACAGGGATTTTCTTCGAGGATCATCCACAATGAGCCATAGAACAACTTGGTTTGAGCTGTCACTTGCTCAAATATTTGTGTGTTAGAGATGCATTGCATGGTATGGATGTACGTATTAGGGACATATTAAGAGTTTACATTGTCACTTGATGACTTGTTATACTATTAAACTCAATTGATGATTTCCACTGAATGAATTTTGAGAACTTAAACAAAATGAAAGACTGTTTTAAATTGGTTTTAAAAGTCATTGTTGAGTGACTTGACTAAAATGCTTGCATGGTATCTTTTTGTTTTCTCACTTAAGTTCTAAGAAGAGTGAAAGTTACCTTTTTAGATACTGTTTTGCGAATAGAACATGTGCCGGAAAACTCTAAAAGTGGAACTGCACTTGAAATCAGAATTGAAAGGTAAAGAGATTTTTTAAAAATCCGTATTATTTTCTTTCCTCCAAGGCACTCTTTGCCATTTCCTGTACAACATACTTTACCTATGCACATACATTCTTAGTGTATGGTTAGACACTAGCTATTGAGCATCTCTTTTATAATCAGTGAGCATTTTCTCCACTCATCTTCCACTGAACGTGTTTAAGCGAAAGATATTTAACCATCAAATTAGAAGAGTTCTGTTTTCCAAAGATAAGTTAATGACCACTTCCACAATTCATGAATACCACTTCTCAGATCATTCAACAGTCAATGGCTATTACTGGCAGATTAGACCATTTCTTACTCAAAGGGTTTTTAGTATCTTAACAATTCCTCTTATAAATTGAAGATGCTTTAAATATTTTCAGAAAGAAAGATACAGTCCTGAAAATAATTAAACTGGAAGATTTTAGGTCCTCTGTGAGCTTTCACAAGAGCCCACATGTATTCTTTAATTACTTTGATCTTGAATACTGTACATGTCCTTAAACTATTTCTTTTGACCTATGGGATAGTGTAATCATACTTTCTTGCAAAGTATTAGAGTCATTACCAAATAAAACTGATTCTTTCTGAGAAATGCTAATGAAATATATTTGGGTTTAAACGTTTACAAACTTCATGTTATGTTCAGTTCAGGAGAGATGTCAGTAAAACTGTAATAATTTTTCCTGGAACAAACCCTCTCTTCTGTGCTTCAAAAGCTATATTGAAACAATGGGCTAAATAGCATGTTGTTTTGATGTTTGATGCATTTCATTTATGGAAAAGTAGGTGTATTTTTCCACTGTAAATACTATTACGTGGAGACTTGGATCTTTTTAAGAGTTTACTGTTTATGCTGGCACCCAATATTGTAGCGTAAGAAATTTAGTTCACAGAAGTTTTGCAGGCACAGAATGTTACTTTCAAGTAGTACTTTTAGACAACAAAAGTATTAGATGGCAAATTAAAAAAAATAATAAATTCAGATTCTGAAGTAAGAATTGTGTGTGCCCTAATGGAAACGTATGTATAGAAGTATTGGGCAGACTACTGCACTTTGTGGTCAGATTAGACATAAGTATGAGGATAATACCCTAGGATGTGTTCTCACTAGAAGCATGTCACAATTATCCTGTGGTGTCCTGTAGAAAACTTAAGATTTCCACCTATTCCTAGAGAGTGGTGGTTTCTCCTTTCAGGACAGTAAATGGCATTGTAAATAGTATGAAGAGAGAGAATATGTACAGACTTAGCAGTTAAGTGGCACAATAAAGGTAACACTTTGCATGCACCTAGCACTTATATTTTCTTGCTTTTGTCTCCCAGAACTATGTACTGTGATGAAACTGCAGATGAGTGCTCTGGAATTAACGTACATCAGCCCACAGCTTTTGCTCACAAGTTACTGCAGCTCTCAGGTGTCTCTCTCTTCTGGGATGAGTTTCCTGCATCAGCAAAGTCCTCCCCAGTGTGTTCAGCTACACAACTGGTAAAATTAAATACATTATATAAGAGTATGAACTGATGAAGGCTAGAATATATTGTTACCCTCAGATTCATTCTGAAGGATATAGGAGTTGAATTTTTTCTGGAATCTGTGTTCATTAAGTTCATAATCACTTCCTGTTGATTTTGAGGAGGGGGAAGGAAACACACTTAAAGATTGAGTAAAATTTAGGATGTATTGTACTGGAATCTGGTTGCAACTTTAGTGTGTAGAGGTCCTCTACAATTCAGTATTCACTGATGTTTCACAGTTATCAATGCAATTTTGTAATGCCATTGTCTAATTTATATCTGTGTAAAATGGTGATTTGTGTTATAAGCTTATTTAAAATGCTTGTATTTTGGTGTGTGGCTTTTTGTTTTGCTTGTTTAAGAAATGGGATACATTCTTACTCCTTTTTCTGTAATATTTTAAGGCAACTGAACCAAAGCTTTCACCTAGCTGGAATCCAAAAATCATTTATGAGCCACATCCGCAATTAACAAGAAACTTGCCAGAAATTACTCCTTCTGACCCCGTACAGATCAGTAAGCTGATTGGTAGAATGGAGTTGAGCCTAACATTAAAGCAAAATGAAGTACTTCCTGGAGCTAAGGTTAGTCATGCTGTCCTGGTCTTTAATTAAATTAATAGTTGTGTAAGACTTTATTTTTTTTCTGCTGCATATAAAATATGGTGAGATTCTCAAGGGGATAGAATCCCCTTAATTTTGTTTTTGATTCTCTGCATTCAAAACTGATATATACATCTAATAAGACATGTTTACAGTGGCCTGACAGCAAGTCAATGGCACACTGAAATCTGTTAAAGGAGAATTCCTGTTTGTTAGAGAGACTGAATTTATGTATTGGATTAGTTGCTGAGAAAGCTGCTTTGTTTTCCTGAAATTCCTGCTGCTATTCATTTATCCTTTTTTCTTGTAGCACTATGACTGACTTTGCCTATGTATGTGTGGAATGTCTAACTGCTTGATTAAGATCACCTTGGTTTTAAAAGGGTATAATTTACTTCAACAATTACAGGTGAACCTTAAATAATTAATTAGGTTGCAGCATTATAAAACTAACATGAACATTCCTACTTCTGAATTTTTATACTAAAATTTATAGTAAATCGAATTATAACGCCATATTTAAATGCTTCTAGTTGAAATAATATTTTATTTACTTTTACATAAACATACAGGAAGCAAAGCCGTTGAAAATAAACCCCTTTTTAAAAAAAAAAAGTGTCAGTATATAAGTAAAGTTGTGTAAATATATTACTTGTCTCCAATTTTTAAATTGGCTACTGACCTGTCCTATGTGGGGCACTGTATTTTATAGAAAGCAGGAAAGCAGGAAGTTTCTACTACAGTAGGAAACACCTTTAAATTAAATGATGTCCAGATGTTTCTATAGATCATAAATTTTCCACTTCTGTGTCATTAGATGTATATTAAGGTATCCAGAAGAAAAAAGTCAAGGGCAGAGTTGAGAGTAATTATAGGAGAAGTTCAATATAATAGAACACAGAGCAGAGGTCTCTGCAAGTTGGGCTTGAGTACAAGCAAAACACTGTTGTGTTGCTGTGCCAAGCTGCTAACGGGAAGCAATACACAAGTACATTTCTAGCTGTTGTGTAGAAGATGAAGATACTGCTGGAATGGCTGTATCCTTTACAGCATCAGAATCTACTATCAAAATAGTTGATGCAAGACTTCTAAAGAAAAATTCTTTTAAGTGTTCTTGACTTTTTTTTGCTTTCTTTTAGTTGGATGTAGATGGACAAATAGATTCTGTACATCTGTTTCTGTCACCAAGGCAGGTGCATCTTTTGTTGGACATGGTAGCAGCTATTGCTGGACCAGGCAAGTGAACGTTCTGTAAATGTTAAATAGGTATTACGGTGGATGAAAAATAAAATTTGCAAGATAAGTTTCCTCGCTGGAAAAAAAATACTTGTGGTGGTAGATTATTATTAATTTCTATCTGTAGCTGTTCTGAGTAGGACTGTGATTGGTTTCTTGACTCCAGTTGCAAACTGTGCATGCTGGTAATGAAAATCTAGTAACAAATAAGGCTTGACAAGTGACTATATAATAGGATAAGAGATGGGGAAATGGTAGGTGGAAAAATTCAGGAGGCTGGAACAATTGTGGTTCTTGTAGCTCCTGTTTCGTGAGAGGGACTTAGCATTCTGGTTCTTCTCTGTCCTTTCTCTTCTCTGAATGAGAAGAGACATATACGCTGATATTATATGGGAACACATTTGCATGTATTAGCCTAAAATACTTTCTTCAGACTTGATATTAATGAATGCTGGGAGAGAGTAATCCATTTACAACAAGTACAGTTTTCAAAACAACAAAATGCATGTTATGTACGCATCTGATATACAACAGATATACATATACATCTGTATGTATATATACATATACACATATGCACAAAAACAGCTGGTTAATTTTCAGATTCATTATTGAATGTTCTCTGGGATACTGGTAAGGAAATTACAGTGTGCTTTCTGTCCTTTTTATTATTTTTTTTAATTCAGAGAGCCTAAGCAGGATAGAACTGTCAAATAAAGATAGGAAGAACCGGCCTATGCAGCAGGAAGATGAGTATCGGATTCAGATGGAGTTGAGACGTTATTTAAGAAAAGAGTCTTTGTCTGCAGGAGCCTCATCTGAACAAAGCTTCTATGAGACAGAGAGTGCCAGAACGCCTTCTAGTCGGGGCAAGTATAAAAGATGACACAGCATAGCAAATAACCTGTTGTTAAGATTGTATAAATTGACTGTTCATCTTTTAAACTTAATAACTTAAGTATCAAAAGAACTTTGACATAGAATAATTGTATGCTATTAATTGTACTGTTGAATAAAATACTAGCACCTAGATTAGGTGTCAGACTAGACTTGATTCAGTATTTCATGAAAACTGTTCAGTAATCTATATGTTACTGTGCAACACAGTAAATACACATGCAGTGTAACATCTTTTCAAATGCCTGGTTGAGGAAATGTAATACAGAAATTAAATGTAGAATAATAGTTGCACTATCCTGATATTTATATTTTTATTTGAATAATTTTTTGATTTGTCAGAAGTAGAGAGTATGAATTTACAGAAATTATGTCAACTTGAATATGAAAATGGAAGACTTAACTGTTTTAGTATTTATTAGGTTTTTCTTTTTTAAAACAGTCTTTGTCCATAGCTACTACTAGTCTCAGTGTCAAGAGAACTCGGAACTTCTATAAATAATATATGTAGCTGGTTATTCTGTCTAGGAGTTAGATTTCTGAACTTAAGAATACATTTTTGTTAAAAGCAATTTTTTTTCTTTAGAAAATAACACTTTATTGCCTATGGTTTTTATTAGAAGAAGAAGTTTTCTTCTCAATGGCTGAAATGGACATGTCTCACAGCCTTTCCTCCCTTCCACCTCTTGGAGACCCTCCAACTATGGACCTAGACTTGTCTTTAACCAGTACATATACAACTACACCAGCAGGATCTCCACTGAGCACTACAGTGGTATAGTATTAACTACTTTTAAAATCTTTTTGAAACTAACACTTCTGTCTGAAACTGTAGCATAAATATTCTTTCCAATATCAAGAACTATTGTAAAATTCTAGGACAATGGGAAATGTTTAGAGCTGATAATATTCCTTTTCTGTGATGGAAATTATATTGGAAAGTTTCTCATCTCTTTGGCTACCAAGACAGGAAATGGAACGTGTTTGTTTTCGAATGCCTTGAAGCTTGAATAGGACACTTTATGATATATTTTCTTTTTAATAACTGCATGTTTGCCATCTGGATTTTCTTTTAATATGGACTACACAAACAATGACAATAGAAAGTACAAAATTGTTGTATTACATTATTCCTCAAACAACATTAAAATTATGCTGTTGATATCACCATCTTTCCCCAACCTGTTATGTGCCTAATGTTTCACTTAAAGAAAGCTGTTGATTGTGTGTGCATGTATTTTCTTTTTGTTCTTTTGCCTTATTATTTATGTTTGATCTATTGTTTAACATCTATTTGTCAAATTTAAGATCATACATATTTGTTTTAGCTTCAGCCAACTTGGGGTGATTTTCTTGATCGTAACAAACAAGAACTACAACCTCCGAGAGGTTCTTCACTTACACCCAACATAGTTCACCAGACTTCCTTAAGAAGGACATGTAAGTAAATATGTTGTTTTGCATTCTGCTCTCTAGATAATTCTGGAAATGAGTTGTTATGCAGCAACCTCATAAAAAGAAATGAAAATCAAAAGTGAGATGACTTTATAAATGTGTTATTGCTGAAAAATTACGTGAACTTAATTTTGTATTTCAGCTATTCCATCCAGATCTGTTTCTGTGGATGAATCCAGACCTGAGCTTCTTTTTAGACTGGCAGTTGGAACTTTCTCAGTGTCTGTACTTCATATTGACCCTTTACCCCCACCTGAAAGTTCACTGAACCTTAACCCATTGACACCAATGGCTCGGGATTTCTTTACCCGAATAGAAAAGATTGAGCCAGTTAAGTTTTCAACAGAAGATTTTCTGTCCTTCCGAGAAGTATTTGCAGAAGCTTGTTCTCATGATCACCTTAGGTATAACTTTGCTTATTAATAAATATAATTTACAAAAAATATCTTTTACGTAAATTTGAATAAAGTAAGTTTATTTCCATAGGAATTGTGTCACTTAATATTGGAATTGCATTAGACTTCTTTGTTAATTTCAAAATAGCCTTGAATTTTGACATCTGTTGTCAAAGACTTTTCTTTTAATAAAAAATGCATAAACATTAAAATCAACCTAGCTTTTTTCAACAGATGAATTAAGCTTGATACAGTTTCTAACACAGAAATCTAGAATAATTAATTATTAATCATTAATTATTTCTTTAAAAATAGCTGTATTTTACAGGACTATCTGTATTACAACATAGGGGTTTCTGTTTGAAGGAATTTGGGGTTTTCCTTAGTGCAAAATAGTGTATCAGTAGGGATAAAAAGTATGTGTGAGTAAAATCGTCAAGTTAGTCGACAGTCTTTTTTTCCAGAAGTTTTTACTGCCCTAGTACAGTCTATGAAGTAAAATATTTAAGGGTGTATATCTATTTTCTTACCTTATGCATGTAATTTAGACTTCCTGAGGCATTTGACTTTGTCGTTGGCTATATAAAGATGTTAGATTCCCAGCTTTATGTGAATTGCATTTTAGGTTAGATGTCTGAAGTGTTCTTTCCAAATTTACCCTGACTATTGTTGAATGTGTAACATAAGTGAGCTCCATTGTCTGTCTTGATAAAGTTATAATCTGTTGTAAGTAGATTTTTTTCTTATTTTTGAAGAAATTATGGTGACTGTAGTGATTTATAAAAAGTATTGTAGCGGTCCTTTTTTACATATTTAAATTTTGACTTTTTATAATTTTTATTGTTTCATGCTACTTTTTGTAATTCATAATTTTCATAACTCAGGTTTATAGGTACTGGCATCAAAGTGTCTTATGAACAAAGGCAAAGGACTGCCTCTCGAAGTTTTAGTACTGATTTATCCATTGGGGACATGGAGTTCCTGGAATGCCTTTTTTCTACTGACTCTCATTCCGTTCAGCCTCACTATACAGAGGTATGTCAAAAATACAGGGACTTCCATAGAAAGGAAATGTTAATTGTATAACTGAGAATGCTCGATCTTAAAATAGCTGTAGCTTTAAACAATTTATTTTTTAAAAATATATTACGGTTTTGAGATGCAACTTATATTTTAATTGCAAACTCAAATAGTGAACCAGCATTAGCCAGGCTTTGCTAGTTTACCTCCCTTTTAAATATGCTTAAAACAGTTTGGGAATTAGAGTAAATGTTTTCCAAAAACTGACCAATGGAGTTGAGCAATGCAAAAGTTTCTTTGGGTGATGAATATTCTTCCAGCTGGTTGGAAACATCCAATAAAGTGGCTGATTAAGGAAGCACTTGGGCTGGGGCTCCGTTTGATGACTTGAATGTAGGGTTACCTACTGTCTGTTCTTCGTAAAATGTCATAAATATATTTTCCTGTGGTAACTCTTTCCTCCTTATCTATTAAGTATTTTTAACTCTATTTTATTCTAAAGCTGCTGACATTTCGTTCTGAAGAAGGAAATGATTCTCGTGCTATGCCATGCCTTCAGCTTCATTATAAGCATTCAGATAATAGAGGACCTCAGGTAAGGTGGGAGATTAAAAATGCAAAGTTTCTACATAATAGTCTTTGTGTAATTTTGTTCATTTTAACAGAAGGGTATCTTTCATGTAAAACAGAGGGTCCTTAACTCCCAGTTGTTGTAATTTGTTTCACTGTATTGTTTTTAAGGATTTTAGTGCTATTTCTCTTTCTTTTCAGGGTAGTCAAGGGAGACTCAGTTCTGTTCCACAGAAAGCAGAGTTACAAATAAAGTTATGCCCAGTGTTTTGTGAGCTGGATATTAGTATTGTAGACAGATTAAATTCCTTACTTCAACCACAGAAACTAACTACAGTGGAGATGATGGCATCTCACATGTATGCTTCTTATAACAAGCACATAAATCTGGTAAGTTAAAAGAGAAATTGATTAATAAACGTGCTGATTTTTTGCAGGAGGAAGGCAGGATGGCACTAAGCTTGAGATTGCTAATTCTGATCGATTTGTGGTACCAAAAGTACTTGTGGTTCTTTGGTTTTTTGTTGGTTTGTTTTGTTGTTTTACTTCTGATACAGAAGAGTAGCCATTTGACGTAAATACTCATTTTAGGTTCAGTGATTGCATGCTTGATAACAGACCTAAGACAATGATAGCTGCTTCATAAGTTCTCAGCTTCTTGAAGCAAGCAGAACTGGGCAAAAAAGAGGAATCTTAACTGACTTTCAATTCCTCATCTGTTCTCCAGCAGATGATATCAACTGGTGTTGACAATTCCGATTCTGTAGTGTAAATGTTTAGGTGTCACAGTCAGCCCCGTTGCCTCTGCTGTGCCTTAGTCACTTTTGGGGTAGGTAATAGGTTGGACTATATGCATTGTGTTCTACTGGTCAGGGACCAACCAAAGAAGTTGGAGGTTGTTCGACTTGGTTCTCATTGTCAGTAGGATTTAAGTGTTTAGTATATTTAGCACAATAACATTAAACTTGAAGGCTTTTCTTGAAATATATGAGGATATGTTTATGCAATTTATTGATTTTCTAGACAGCAACAAATATCTTCATGTAATTTTATTACGACATTGATTACAGAAAAACATGCCTTCAAGATTTATTTAAGAGAATCCTTATTTAAAAATTTTGTAAGACATCAGTAATTTCTATCAATATGGTTACGTCCTGAAAGTTTGATTCTTTTAACTGATAGTCAGCAGCCTCTCAGGGAGGTTTTGAATGACGGATTAGTGACAGGAGCTGGAAGCCGTGACTTACTGGAAGGGGCATGATAGTAGTTCCTGGCAACAACAGAATTTAAAAAAAAAATAAATCGAAGAGACATGATATTTCCTAACTGCAGTTGAGTATTGTTTGGTACTCAATCTCTACTTTAAGAGGGGGAAAAATACAAAGATAGCCATTTTTGAAAGATTACTAACCTCTGCAAACACTTTAAGTAGAATCTGAACAGCACCAGTAATAGAAGAATATCCTAAGAGTAATAAACCTGCTCCTACTATGTGTGTTTTGTGTGGTATATGAAAAAGCTGATCTTTTCTGGTTTTAGGAATTGTATCATCAAATGTTTCTCCATAGTAATTTTTAGTGGTATTTTCTCTAATTCAGACTTTTCCCCCCCCCCCCCTTTATCTTCTTTTTATATC
>NW_015091083.1:4373171-4510877 GCF_001431845.1 Calidris pugnax | reverse complement strand
CTTTTCCCCCCCCCCCCCCTTTACTTTGTTTTTAGCATAAAGCATTTACTGAAGTTTTTCTGGATGATTCACATACTCCTGCAAACTGCAGAGTTTCAGTTCAAGTCAATGCCCCAGCATTAAATCTCTCTGTTCGCTTCCCGATACCTGACCTACGGTCAGATCAGGAAAGAGGACCATGGTTTAAGAAATCGCTTCAGAAGGAGATTCTTCATCTTGAATTTACAGATATCGAGTTTAAAACTGAGTTCGTAGGAGGCTCAACTCCAGAACAAGTTAAATTAGAACTTACCTTTAAAGAGCTAACTGGTAAGAATGTTAACATAATATTCAAATAGTATTTTCTGTTTTCCCAGGTATTATGTAGTTGAGACAAAGGTCCTCTCATGTGGATTAACACGGGGAGTTACTTTTCTCCTGAATTTTGCAGCAGATATCTCTGCTGCAGTTTAGTGTTCTGTACTAAATATCAGCATAGGACAAAATACTAGTACTAGGAGGAGAGACTAATATATGTAGGTGTAGTGCTTGCATTTATTTTTTTGAGATTAGAGTTAGTATTCTTGTTATTTTCTGGTAAATTGTTAAACCAGTTTGTTTCAACTTAGGGTATCTTTGGGATCTCTGTCATGGCGTTTGGGTAAGTTTTGTGGATTTGTAGGGGGATGGTACAGCTATGAAACTGAGGAATCTCCAGCCTAGGCTAGAAATCATAGAATGGTTAGAGTTGGAAGGGACCTTAAAGACCATTGAGTTCCAGCCCCCCTGCCATGGGTAGGGACATCTCCCACTAAATGAAGTGAATGGTGTCCTAAATAACTGTTATTGAGAAAACTTTAATACTTTTATGCCTCTAATATCTTTCAAAGTAATAAATCTGTGAGACTGGTTTATATTTGCAGCCTTCTCTGCTGATTTGTGATTCCATGTACTTTTCAAGACTGACTTTATGTAGTAATGCTATAAATATAAACGCAGATAATCTGTGCATTAGAAGCATCTGGTTTTCTAGCTGCTGCCACGTAGAAGATAACGTGAAATAATGTTTGTGTCTAAGAATTTATATTTAATTTTGGAGGAAAAGACTACAGAATTTGTATGAGTACCTTAGTAATAGCATTGAAAAGTTAGCCTGTTGAACTCCAACCTGAGGAGTGGGCAACCTCAAGTTAGCAGTTGTCACTCCTGTGTTAATTTAAAAATAATCTTTTTCTATTCAGGTTCCTTTGAAGAAGATAATGCAGAAGCACCAATAAAATTTTTTCAAGTGTCTGGTGGCATAGATGGAGATATAACATCATCAGCAGACAATTTTGACTGGCCTCGGTAAAAAAATGCTTTATTTTTTAGAGCGGGTTGTTTAGATTTTTAAGCAGCACTATTATTTTTCTAATTTTAATGCAGACTGCCTGTATGGTAAATGCTTTAAAATAATTTGCAAAGAACATGTAGCTATTGAAAAAAAAATCCCAATAATTTCTTTAAAAAAGCCAACAAAGCAACCAAAACTTCTCCATTTATAATAATGCAAGATGGTTTTAATGTATAATGTTTTCTGCGTAGTCTTGAGTACCTTTCAGTGAAAGGTGAATGATTAGACTTGAAATTTTCTCCCATTTTTGGTTTTGTCACTTTAGCTGTTCTCCTACTTTTATGTTTAAGACTGAATACCAAACAACCCAAGATCTCAGTGGAATTTTGCCTCAAAATACTAATATAAGCTTGTATAAAGCTGTAACAACAATAAGGATAGTTACATTGTGACTGAATTACTGCATCTTATGTCATTTGTAAGGCAGTACGATACTTCAGAGTTACTGAACAGGACCTGAGAGCTGTAGCACATAATAAGATGTTTTAAGAGGCAATTTTAGATTTGCTGCAGTATTTCCTGCATATGTTTTTTGCCACAAAATTTAGTGACATTTTGACAGCACTTTTGTATAGACGTTTTCTTAGCATGATTTTCTTTTACAATGGTACAAATAACTTTTCTATACCAGTGTGTGTATGTAATACTCTACGTCATGTGGCAGAGCATTTTTTAATAGCTGTTGATGGTTTAATGATACAAGCATTATTTTCGGAGAGCAGTAGGTTTTTCTTAGGTCACCTAATCATCACCTGAGGTACCTGAGAAAGGCAAACACTTTTTCTTCTGATGTTTCTTTTTCTATGTCACTTCGTGCCTATAAGTTTGCTGGCTTTCTTAGTGGTATTGCTTTGTCTAATAAAATACATTACTGTTTAATAAAAAAATCCTTGGTCTTCGAGCTATTTAGTCTATGCACATTTAATGCTAGTAGAGCTAGGGGACATGTGACTGTACATCAAAATAAAAATCCTAAGCATCTCTAATGGCTTATTCTGTGTAACTTCTCCAATGTCAGGATTGTATTGAAAATAAACCCTTTGGCTGTGCACTCTATTCTGGAGAGGATAGCAGCTGAGGAGGAAGAAGGTGATAATAACTTTCAAGAGGAAGAAGAAGGAGGGTCTCATTCTTTGAAGGATGTCTGTGATATTAGAAGACCAGAGCCTTCTCCTTTTTCTTCTCGTAGGGTTATGTTTGAAAATGAAGAGGTACTATAGAATTTTGTTACTGCTTTGTGCTTACGGTAGACAAAATGAATATATTCTCACTAAGTTGTATGCATCTTCTGGCTTCCAGTTTTTTTGGGGTTTTTATCTTTTTTTTTCTTCTCTCTTCTTTCAGATGGTGATGCCAGGAGATGTAGTTGAAATGACTGAGTTTCAAGATAAAACAATTAGCAATTCTCATTATGTACTGGAACTCATGTTACCAAACATTCATTTAACATTACCTAACAAAAGCTTTTATGAAAAGCTTTACAATAGGCAAGTATGAGAATTGTTTTACTTGGTTACTATGACCTGTACTTTCAGTTCTGTTATTCATTTTTTTTATAAAAGCAATTGAATGAGCAGCTATAGCAGGAATTCATTTGTATAGTTTTCTAAGAACATAAAATGCTATATAAATATTCCTCCAAGTTAACACAAGAAACACTTTGTCATATATCTGATTGACTCCATAGCAGCCAGCTGCTAAAAAGCATTTGGCAGATTTTCTGAACAAAAGGTAAAGTTTAAATAGTCTTTTACTTTCAGTGAATGCTTTGTATATCTGCTAGAAATGTTTAATTTTACTCTAATATTTCTGAATTTTCTTCTATAAATAGATCATTGTACTCAAAAAACATTGCAATTTTATTCTTTCCTTTTTATTCAGTTATTCTCCATCTAAAATGTAGGAGTCCACAAGGCAGGCAGGGGGAACAACCCAGTTCTGTAAGCTTCACAAAAGCTTACAAAAATGTAGAGAAAGTGATCCCAACTTACAGATACGTGTTCAGTATTTGTTCTGTTAGTCTTCTGTTGGAAAAACAAAGAAATACAACTAGATTAAATCAACTAAAAAAATAGGTATTATGCTACTTTAGCTACATAGAGAGATACTGATCTATTTTATCCTCTGATGGGGATTGCTTTGTTTGCAAAGCATTTTTTCATTTCCAAAGTGGCAAAGCTGAATCTTTCATCTGTTGGTTCTACTTCTGTACTGAATGTCACCTATATCTTTACCCCAGCAGACACAGACTCACTTGAAATCAAAAGAACTAATGTTCCCTGCAACTTTGCTTGAAAACTGATGTGGTCAAAATAGGATTTTGTTATGCTGCCTCCAACCTACTGATCTAATGTACACCTACGGATAGAGGCTTTGTGTCACTGTCAAATGTTAGACGTACATATGGGCGTGCCATAATTAGAGAAAAAAGATACTTTCATTATTTATAGCTTTTACTCTTGAATACATTATTTTTTCTTGTGCTCTTGAACTATTTTCTCTTCCTTGTTTATGAAATCTGACATCTGTTACATGAAGTCTGCAAAGGGAATACTGCTTGACTGACCTTATATTAAGTGGGAATATAGTCATATGTTTTGTATAATGATGATGTATTTCTTCCTAGGATCAGCAATGATTTGTTGTTGTGGGAACCTACAGCTCCATCTCCTGTAGAAACATTTGAAAACCTTTCTTATGGTGTTGGACTATCTGTGGCCAGCCAGCTCATCAACACTTTCAGTAAAGACAGCTTTAGTCAATTTAAGTCTGCAGTTAATTATGGTAATACACTTAATAAATCATCTAGAATTATAGTGATTTGAAAGCATAATTGGCTGAAGTGATAGTGGAAAGAATTTGCAAAGTTATAGGAAAGGATTTACTTTAAACCAAGAAGAAAAAACATAATTACTGTTTAAGTTAAATAAGTGTGAAATAGAATTGTGTTACTGGTAGAAAAAGTGATTTGAAAGCATAATTGGCTGAAGTGATTAAACTGATAGTGGAAAGAATTTGCAAAGTTATAAGAAAGGATTTACTTTAAACTGAGAAGAAAAAACATAGATTACTGTTTAAGTGAAATAAGTGTGAAATAGAATTGCGTTACTGGTAGAAAACCAATGAGTTATTGGCATAATATGTGTACTAGGTACAGAGTTAGTTGTTTTTTATTTTATTTTATCTATTAGATGATGAGAGTGGATCTGAGGAAGAAACACTACAGTATTATTCCACTGTTGATCCGAACTATCGTTCACGCAGAAGGAAAAAGCTTGACTCTCAGAATAAGAACTCCCAAAGCTTTCTTTCTGTTCTGCTGAATGTGACACATGGATTAGTGTCCATATTCACAGATGTAAAGGTGAGACATGGGGCTGGAAAAAGTTGTTCTGTTGTTTTACTGTGGGATTCCCTTCGTGCTGTATATTCTGCTTTTGGAAGGAACAGGTGTTTAGAGCAGTAATTCTGTAATCATTACACTATTGTACTATAACTAGACAATAATGCAACACAATATTTTAGCAATTCTGTTTGCTTTATATGAGAATAACTAAATACAGGCAGGAAAATATGTATTGGTAGTAAGCATTAAGTTAGTTTACACTAACTGTGGCTAACTCAGCGGGCAGTCATTTTATCATTTCTATTCCTCCTTCAGCAGGATGATGGAAATACACTGGAAGGAAAATACGGCGAATTCTGGTTTGAGTTCAACAGCGGTTCACTTTTCAGCGTGACTAAATATGAAGGCTATGAGGACAGACACTATGTTTGTCTCCATTCTAGTAGCCTCAATTTATATCATCAAGGTAGGGCTGGGATTGGGGTGGCTTTGGGACTAAATTTGAAATGGGATAAGCTTGAAGTTTTTTAGGAGAAATGCTGTCTTTTTTTTTCCTTTTTACTCTTTTTTTTTTTTTTTCTTCTTTTCTGATAGTGCATCATTTGGCACAATAGATTTAGTTCATGACTAATGCTCTTAAATGTTACAGTAATACAATTTCATGATAAAAGTATTTACTTAGCTCAAACCTTCCTTGGCATCTGCAGGTCTCTAAAGATACTGTGGTCCTCTGGCAAGTTAGCTGTACAGCCTGTTCTTTGTTATAGAAGTACACACTTCCTACGTGCTATTAGTTATTTAATTAAAAAAGGTACAAGTTACCAGTGGCTGCTGTATCTTTCCTGGGTAGATAATTGTAGGCAGCGGGTGAAGAATTTGAAGTTGACTGTGTAGTTTGTATGGCTGGTAATGCCCAAGTAGTTAAACCTTTTAAGGTTTTCCCCTTAAATGTCTCTGAATCAGTCGTAGTCAAGTTAATGGATTTTTAGTGTGGGGCTAATTATTGTGTGTTTAAAGGTTAGCCTGACACCATCTCATAAAATGAAAAGGCAAGACATATTTTTATCTTTCCGTGTAACCTATAGGAGATTTCTGTCCTTTATTTCAACTTTGACAATTGTTAGGCAAATGAAAAAACAAACCCTATAGTCACACTGAAGATTTTAGCTAGAACCATGGTTTTAAATATTGAATTTTGTGTAACCTCCCCTTCACAATAGTTGGTCGTCAGCGTGCATGACTAACTTTAGTAATTAAAATAATTTTAAAGGCATTAAACATAAAAAGGATTTTCCTTAACTCTTCATCGGTGACAGCTTTGAAGCATGAGGTAACTCATCTTAAAATCTTTTTGCAGGTATGGTGGATGGGGTCGTCCCTTCTGCTGAAGTGCGACTGCCCAGCACGATACGTCCCCATTGGTTAGAACCTACTATTTGTTTTTCTGAAGAAGATGGTCTTAGTAGGACTACTTCAGATGGTGTAGGAGTGGAGTGTCCAAGTATGCTGACCGTCGCGGTCAAAATCCAATCAGATAAAATAGAGAGCAATACAAAGGTTTGTGGTTTTAAATTTGTGCTTTTTGAAATCATTGAAGTTCTCAGTTTATATGGAACCATCTGGATGTAGGGTGCAAGGAGTATAGATGAAGAAACCATATAATTCTGAGCCACTTGGCCTCAAACTATAATTTTATGTTAGGATCTTTTGGGTGGATTGTAAAATTTAACCATCAGCCTAATTTATTAATCTGTGCAATGCACCACTTTGCTGATCATCACACTGTATATTTTTCACTGAATGCATTTCTTGGTCAGTTCACCTTTTTCTTGTTTTCTTTCATTGAATTTTAATTTGATGCCAAACCAGGCAAGAACAAATACAAAAAATTAAAAGCTTTCTACTCAGCTCACTAGCAGTGTCATCTAATAAGCAGCCTTCGCTTACCTATTTGGAGTGGCACTGGTAAATAAGTGGTACGCTTGGCTTGGACACTAGCGTTCATTAGCATGGCTAAAAGATGACCTCTTTGCTGGTGTAGTGGTGACAAACAGGTTGGTAAAGTTATCTAGAGAATGAGGATTTTGCAGACCAGCACAGTGTCACAGGGGCTCAATGGACTCATATTTGAACAGCAGAAGAAAGAACTACATTGGGTTGATATTTCTGGTAATTCCTGGTGAGTCCCAGAGTGACTGAACAGGTAGCATTCCTTTCTATCACCACAACACAATTGTTATTTCTGAACTATCCTGTTGCAAAAAGTATTAGGCTGTATTTTTTTTTTTATTATTATTATTTTTTTTTCATAAAATGTTCAGTCCTGACCCAGTCCTTTCTTCATTTCTAGACACTTGGAGATTTTGGGAGCAGAAGGATGACTGTTTCATAATCTCGATGTTAAAACGTTACTTGTATTTCATGTAAACTAACTCATGCAACTTTCTTATGCAGGAATTTCTAGTTGCTGTTGGACTAAGAGGAGCCACCCTTCAGCACAGGGTACTGCCTTCAGGTTTAAGCTGGCATGAACAGGTCAGGTTGCTACATTTTTCACAACTACGTCTTCAGTTTCAGTCTCACTGCTTTTACAACTACTTTAAGTACCAAACTAAACCTCAATGGAAACACTTTCTGTCAGGCTGTGTATTGTCACCTCACTCTGCTCTTGAAAGTGTTATGCTTTACTTTCTGTACCAACAGACTGTAGTCTTGTTCCTGAATTCTTATTTGTGTATTCATTTGCTACAGTTCCCCTTATGATCCTACAACTCTGTCCACAATGTGTCAGGGAGGTTCTGGGGTTTTTTGGGGTCTTTTGGTTGGTTGGGTGTTCTTTTAAAGCTCAGATGGAAAATCTCAGTAATCCAGTGCTACTCAAGTACTTAGGTAATCCTTGATGTAAAAAAACACCCTCAAAACAAACGTGCTGCTTGCAGCACTGAAAGCATTTCTGTATTTTTTTCACTTCTCATTTCATTCCTCCAAGTCCTGTTTTGTCTCTTATGTGTTTCCTGTTGTATATCGTTTGACAAGTAATGGAGAAGAAGAGTTTAGGGAAGTAGTATGCAGCAGTTTACATAAATGCTTGTAATGCAAACTTTTGAATTAGAAGGGTTGTACCGATGATGTGGCTGCAGAGACAGCAGAATAGGCAGTGCTAGAGCCTGGTGATCTGGGAACTGTGTGTAATGTGCATGACCTGGGGCATTTAGCACAGTAGCAGTCCAGTTGACTGTTCTTGCATGTGCTTACGCCATACTGGATTGCAGGTAGTAAAGCCTGACATTCAGGTTTATTCTCAAACGTGTATGATATGCTTATTTTGACATGCGTTTTTACTGTTTAACTGCAAGGAACTGAACTTAGTGCTTTGGACTCTTCTGTGTCATTGCTTTCTTGTCAGCATGGTATCCCTATGTGTGTTGCTTTATACTGTGTTGCTGATGTGCTCTGAATTTTTGCTCAGTTAACGTTGCCTTAATGCACTTGGGAATCTTTTTCGGAAGGTATGGGAGGAAGTAAAAATTGGCCAACGAGGTAGGTAGAGGAAATGATGAAAAGGCTGGCAGTGTTGGTATGCCCCAGGCTTGGAATAATTTAAGAAGAACTTTTACAGCGTAGTTGATTTGAGAGAGGAGGATAGGAATTTATTTTATGCAGTAATTTATGAAAAAGCAGTGTATACAATGCACGTGCACTTATTTCTCATTCTGAGCATATTTCCCGTCCCTCCCAAATTAAAACGATAACTTGAAGGTAACTTTACCAATTTACAGTATTACAAGAAAAATTGGCTTTTCAGATAGTGTTAGTATTTTCTTTGTTCTCTATAATAACAACTGCAAAGAAAGACAAATGAGACTGTATTTGGGAAGTGCCTTAAAAATGGATTGTGAGGTATTGTACAAGTAGCCACTTGCACATCTGTGGGTTGGTCTTTCCCATACCTTTGAGGCTGTGGTTTAGGTGTTGTATTTTTTTTGCCCTGTTTACATTCTATGCTTTTCTATATTCAGATATTGGGTAAGCACCTTTAAATATCTGAGATTGTTCACTTCCCTTTCCTTATACTAATCAAACATTTTTTAATATCTATTAAAGATTTTATCTTTTCTAACATGTAATTATTTATTAGTTTAACATATATTGAAGTATTATAATAATATGTTTGTAATTTTTAGATTTTATATTTTCTGAATATCTCTGATGAGCCTGTTCTGGGATATAATCCTCCAGCTACAATTACAACTTTTCACATACATCTGTGGAGTTGTGCTCTTGATTACAGGTAAATAAAATGCAAGTGTATTGTCACTTGGTGGCACTGCAGCTATATATTTATTCTTTAGGAATGTTTAAGTATGTATATAGTAAAGAATATTTATTTAGGCTTGTTTGGAAAAAGTACTTAACAAAAATCTCTTAAACTGTAAGCAATTTGAAGTAGGATAAGGCCTTGCCTAGGCCTGGGAAGATCTAGTTAGGTAACCTATAAGACTTTGATTGCATTTCTAAACAGGTACAGAGTATTAATTTTTTTTTTCCTATTTTTTATTAGGCCCTTGTTTTTGCCAGTCAGATCTCTACTTACAGTTGAAACCTTCAGCATTTCCAGCAGTGTTTCAGTAGATAAATCCTCTTCTACTCTCAGGTATAATTCAAGTGATTGTGAAACATGGAGGCTCCTGTAAAACTTGTAATGCCTGTCTGCATTTTTGACCTAGAAAGCATTTGTGTTATGTAAATGTGCATGCTGGTTTCCATCTTTTGAAATACACTTTGCTCATGTGTAATCCTTCTGTTTTATTAGGTTAAATAATTTTATTATTTTTTTTATTTGGATTGCTTTCTTTAGCAACTGGCAATTATGCAGTTTTTAATATGGTTTAAAGATGTCCTGAAATGAAATTGTGCCTATCTTTAGGTGCTGTTAGTAGCACCTAAAGATTTCTTAAAGATTTGTTCTTTGGAGACAGTATATTAATTGAGGAAATATTTAGTGAATACTGAACATTTCTGTAACTCTTAAATAATTTTTCTTGCAACTTTAGTTGAATATTCAGTTATGGCTATTCTGATGTGAAACATGCCAAGTTGCTTGTTTCTATAGATAAAACCTTATAAATGACCTTTGAAACAAATGTGTCTGTTACTTTTTTGAACAGAAAAAAGGCAAAAAAGAAAATAAGCATTAATTCTGTATGCTAAAAGCATTGCTTTTTATTCTAGGCAGGATCAAATATATAAATTGAAATGCAAATAAAATAAAATTAGTGATGGTGTAAATATCTTGCAGTGGTTAATTACCAGTGGATTTGGAAGTTATGAAAGGTTACAATGAAGAGTTCAGATTTTAAATACGCTAGTATGTGTTTTTAAGTGCTTTTTTTCTTTTCTCTGGTGAATTGCACAGCATTTCTCCAGCATGTTTATTTCATCCTTTTTTGTAATCTCAGGATAATTTTAGATGAAGCTGCTTTGCATCTGTCTGACAAGTGCAACACTGTTACGGTGAACCTCCATAGAGGTAAGGATGTTCTAGCTGTGACTAATGAAATGCAGAGCCTGAAGAAACAAAATTGCAGGCATATTCAGCATATATAAAGGTTATTGAAGAAGAGGTCTGAGGAAATAATGAGCAGCAAGCTGAATATGAATGAATAATGCAGTGTTGATGAGAATCTGAGTGCTCAAGGTTGGATTTGTGGATGCAGAGATATGTCAGAGAACAGCAACTTGCAAGTCTTTAATTTTCTTATTACAGTTCCATAATGTGTATTTCAAAAGAGCGTATTTCTAAAAATCTGGAGTTGGTGTAGAAAGAAATCTTCATAGAAAAGAGATCAGTTTTATGAAATATATATTCTAAATAGCTGAACTTGAAAGCTGTTACATGGCATGGTGTTCTAGGTTCTGAAAAGAACGATACCGACTGGCTTGCTCGCATTCGTATAGTAACAACCTTCAAAGACTGAGGGACTTGAACCAATATTTAACAAATGACCTGGAGAAATTTATGAATCCCTCTGCCCACAAAGCTGTGTATTTAGCCTAGGTAAGAGATCTTTAGTGAAGAACAGAGTAAAGATGTGCCTATTTTCTTTAAATAAGAAAAAGGCAAAGTAAGTTATTTACAGTACTGAAAGAGTAGCACAATGTGAAAATGTCCTCTCTCACTGCAACTAAAAAACTGCTAGAATGCTTAGTCACCCAACTTCTGTGTGCCTCTGCTTCTCTAACTCACACAGATATGATGAGGATAAATACCATAAAAGATTACACTGCACACAGATGGTGGCAGTGGGAGTGATACATTGGATTGAAAAGATTTGAGTTCTTGAGTAGTTTGAGAAACTTGAACTCTGAGAGTAATCCTTATAAAAGAAGGAAATGCAGAGATACAAAAGGTTTTGACAAAGAAGATCCCTTTTTACGCTTGTGCTATTTCAAATGGTTTAATGACCAAAAATACATAGCAAAGGGATGTTTGTTATTAAGTCTTCATTATATATACTTTTTTTTATATGATTCTTTTTCTTTCAGATTATGTTCGTGTTATGGATATGGGACTGCTGGAACTAACCATTACAGCAGTAAAATCTGATTCTGATGAGGAAAGAGTAAGTATTTAATCAGAAATAAAACAAAATGTAAAATCTCCATGACAAATTGTGATTTGAAAATTACTATATTATGTTTAGAATCAAGGAAGGTTTTTCAGTTTGCATACTATTATTTTAAGTCCTTTTTTGCTAGTTAAGTAAATTAATTTAAAACCAGCTGTGTTTTCTTATGGAACTTCAGGCTGAAGTGTATTCATATCTTTTTATTGTTGCTATCTAGACTAAACCACGTTTTGAGCTGCACTGTTCCAGTGATGTAATCCATATTCGTACCTGCTCCGATTCCTGTGCTGCACTAATGAATCTTATACAATATATTGCAAGTTACGGTGATTTACATCCACCTGCAAAGACAGAGATTAAACGTGGAGTTAGCAAGCCAAAAATGAAGGTATAAAATGGTACCAAGTAACGTAACTTTATGCTTCCTGGTAATGTTTTAATTTTTGATATCCCCATTCTATTTCCAAAGACTGTAAGATTTCCTGCAAAGAAATTAACAGGTTGCATCTAACTTCAAATACATATGAGAGTAAAATAGTGCCCTTTCTTTCTGCTTTGGTCACTACTTAATATTTGAAAATATTTTGTTCTGTTTACCTATTGTACTTTATTGTTATCTAAAGCACGAAATTCCAGGACACATGTGAGCTGTCCAAGTGCTCTGATCTAAATACCCTGAACCATAATGTTCTAACCTACTTTATGAATCATCTATGAAGCTCAGAGTTTCAGCTCACTTGATTACTCATAAAGTTAAGGTGTTACTTGTTACAGTTTAAGAGCTGTGTATCAAGCCATTCTAACAATCTTATTCAGCACAATGTTGTAGTTGTCTTTAAGAAGTAACTGTCTAATTCCTCTCCTACAGGTAGAGACCTTTAGCCCACCATCTTCCCAAGGACCAGTCCTTGCTGAAACAGAACAACAGATTCTACGGGATTTGATGAGTGATGCAATGGAGGAAATTGAGACTCAACAGGCTGCTTCTGCCATGAAGCCAGAGTCTAATGGTAAGAACACTCTAGAGGCATAAGCACCCATAAAGTAACCTTTCTGGAAGGAATGTGGGATTGAAGTGTTTGTATGTGTAGAGATGCTGCAACAAAAATAGGAGCGTACCTTTGTTGTCTGAAGTCTTCAAACTGTCAAACATTCTTGCTTTTAGTAACAGCAATGTAAAAGTAATTTAAGATTCTAGTCAAATACACATTACTGAGATACTGAAAACAGCGAGGAAGGAATCTGACTTGGTGGGACTTGTCAAGACCCCAAATTCTGTAGGAGTATAAGTTAGTATGGGTGTAAGTTTTTATATGGCATACTGCACTGTGGAGGAATCAAAGACTTCTATTCTGTGTATGAAGGCAGTCCAGGAGGATGGTACAGTTCTCAGTCACAGAAGTAACTTTTAGCTATGAGGAAATTGTTCACTTAACAGATAAAACAAGGCAATTGATTTTATCACAGGATTATGGCTTCTGTATCATGGCTAGAGTTAAATCCAGGTTTAAATTGGCTATGGACTTCATACTGCAAATGGAGAATTACGCTATTTTCATGATGTATGGTCTTTTTGGTGCTGGACAGTGAGCAGTCAGTGTAGTACTGAAAGTTATTGATGTGGTAGTCTTACAGAATGAGAAACTTGGGCACAAAAATGTTTTTTTCTGTATCTTTGGGGGTTTTTTACAAATATTTTTTCTATATTTTTTTGAATTCATCTCTACTAATAACTAGTTATGGTTATATCTTAATCACTTTCAATTGTACAGTACATTAATTTTTGAAAATTGTATTTTGTTTATAGTAGGAATTGACTTAAGATATAATAAAATTCTCTTGATGTAATTGAAGTAACAAATTTTATTTAACTGTTATATTTCATATTTTGTAAAGATTTTTCCAGTGAAACATGTTTTTTCACTACCCCCCTTCAACTCCCAGGAGTTTTGGATGACAGATCTCAAACTCAGGAGCCGTCTTGCTCAGATCTCTTCCTGTTTCCGGACGAAAGTGGAAATGTCTCACAAGATCCAAGTCCCACTTATGCTTCATTCACTCATCACCTGATAAATGAGGCCATGGGAGATGTTCCTGCGGAAAGTGATGATTTCTGCATTCTTTTTGCACCCAAAGTTGCTGTGGCTGTAAGAAGCTTTGAGAATTACTACAAAAAACCAAACCATATATAAACAGAATTAGAGAAAAGCCTATGTAAAGACCTGGACAAATTAGACTTAGTACATTTTTGTGATTGCTTAATGATGATTTTTATCAGTGGGCAGAATAGCAGAAAAATAATCTTTTTGTTTGAAAGGACTTAATGCATTGTGACTTTTAGGAATGAATGCAAGTATTTTCAAATATATATATATATATATGATTTTTCTATATCTCAGCAGTATAGAATTGTTCTCTGATCTGAATATCACATTAAACTATATTGGCAGTTTTCCTAAATTTTAGTCATGTTTTGTCTTTGCCATTTCGACCTGCAGTAATGGCATAGTTAGAAAAAAATACTTTAAGCAAAATACAGCATTTATCTAAATAGCAGCTGTGCACTACTTCTAATTTTTTATTCATTTCTCTCATAGTCTAAGCTTTCAATGCTTTTATGGGTCTAAGATCCTTGCCAAATCTCAGAGAAAAGCTTGTGTGTCACTATGTTACTGTCTGTCCACTGCATTAAAAGATTTAGGAAACTATACTCAAACTCTTGAAAAACGTGACTACAAGCTGCTTTCTGTAATATCTCTGATTGAATTCTGCTTAATTGACAGAAGCAGTTCTGGATTCCTGCTTAGAAGCTGTATTTGCTCAGTTATCTTTCAGCTTGTTTGTTTCCAAAAGTGCTAATATGGTAGCCAGGGCTTTTCTATGTTTTTTAATTTGTTTTCAACTCTGGTTTACAGTTCGAATGAATATTTTTTTAACTACTTCTCAACTTCTAATTTATTTTTGTATGTTTATGTCTTTAAGTTACTTTATAAGAATCATTGCTAAACCAAGCCTGTGTTGTATAAGC
Organism: Calidris pugnax; assembly: GCF_001431845.1. Taxonomy (NCBI): domain Eukaryota; kingdom Metazoa; phylum Chordata; class Aves; order Charadriiformes; family Scolopacidae; genus Calidris; species Calidris pugnax. The sequence goes on along the minus strand of NW_015091083.1, from coordinate 4,496,502 downwards.
TTTAGAAGACAGTACAGAATAGCTTTAGTTTCTCTTAATGCAAAAGAATTAGACATCTTATTAAAGAAGGAATGCATTTCACCTACTCAGTGCTGTATACCTTTTTTTTTTTAATTAGGAGAAGGAGGAAGAGCCAGTAATAAAAATAATGGTTGATGATGCAATTATCATAAAGGAAAATCATTTCAGCCAGCCTATAAAAAAAACAGACACAAGCAAAGCTCCCCTTCATTTTCCTGTTCCTCTGGTACGCTATGTTGTGAAGGAAATCTCTCTTATTTGGCATCTTTATGGTGGAAGGGATTTTGGGACTGCACCACCAACATCTCCAGCTAAAAGTTTCATGTAAGTGTTTGATGTAATTCTGTAGATTAGAACATTTAAAAATAACCTCAAATCGAAGGGAAAATTTAGTAATCTCACTCTTCAATTTCAAGTCTCCCTCGCTGGTTTCTTTGCTCCCTCCTCACAAGGAATCAATCACAGAATCAATTGGGTTGGAAGGGACCCTAATCTAGAATCTTATTCAGTTTAGCTCCACACATCAAAGTATAATTTTCCTGTGCCTTAACCTGGACAAGCTGGGTTTGGTTTTGGAGTTTTTTGGAGGGAAGGAGGGATGAGGTTTGCTTCCAAAATTTTCCTAAAGAGATTGGTGCTTAAGGAGTATAAAAGACTATTGCGATGGTAGCTGGAGTCTGGTTTTCAAGGTGTCATGTAAACTAAAGTGTGATTCGTATTACTGCACCCAAAATTAAGATGTTTTATGAGTGTTAATTTGGTGGGAAGCATATACCTAGCATTCTGCTTAAGTGTTTAGTTGGTCAACAGTAACAAAGCTTCCAATATTTTTTTGGTATTTCCTAGTATTTTTCTCTTGTAACCATTAAAACAGCAATAAGCAATATCCAGTGAAACATACATGCTTTTCGTGTTAGATTAACAGTGAGATAGCTTTTAAGTTTAATGTGTGAAAGTGTGTTTTCCTTTTTTATTTCCCCAGAAGTCCCCATAGTTCTCCATCTCATACACCAACGAGGCATGGACGGAGCACAGCATGTGGGGGAAGAGGAAGAAACCCAGACTTCCTAATGGAAATACAGTTAAGCAAGGTGAGTGACAGAAACAGCTTCAGCCATGGCTGGCTGTGTGGGAATATCTTGACATGTTATATCCTTTTGATAACAGCTTTCCATTAGAATTCAGTAGGACTTCTTCCATTAGTATCTATATCTAAGCAATTACTTTTCAGGTGTTGAATTTAGAGTTTGTTTAACAAAAAATGTATTGGTTCTTCTAGCACAGTATCGTTTACTTGCTGAATAAACATATTTGTAAAGATGAAGGATATTTATTATCATGTTCTTAAAGTTTTTGTTTATTATAGCCATGTTTTACAGCTGCTGTTCTTAGAATTCAGTAGGACTTCTTCCATTAGTATATATATCTAAGCAATTACTTTTCAGGTGCTGAATTTAGAATTTGTTTCACAAAAAATGTATTAGTTCTTCTAGCACAGTATTGTTTACTTGCTGAATAAACATATTGCTAAAGATGAAGGATATTTATTATCATATTCTTAAAGTTTTTGTTTATTATAGCCATGTTTTACAGGTGCTGTTCTGTATTAAATAACATCCAGTTATATCACAGAGTTCCGCTATTTCCCCTAACATATTTAGCACCCTTCAGACATAAGCATGTTACTCTTGCTTTTAAGCCTGTGCTTAGCTTTAACATGGAAACTAGAAATTCTGGTACTGTGAAGAATCTTGGCAAGGAGTTAACCAGATTTCATGTTAAATGGAATAACAAGACCTTTGGCCTGTGCTTAGCTTTAACATGGAAACTAGATGGTTGATTCTGGTACTGTGAAGAATACTGGCAAGGAGTTAATCAAATTTCATGTTAAATGGAACAATAACAAGACCTTTTTAAAATAAGGTTTTCTCAAACATTTCCATAAACATGAAAGATACTACATAACACTAAATGCCTTTTGTAGTCTATATGCATTTCTAGAGCTTAGAATTCATCCCATTAGCACTTCAAACACTTGCCAGAAATGTTTGATAATTATTTTAGGATTTTCTAAGAAGAAAACATGACGTTGCAATAAAAAAGAAGAAAGGAAGCATTTAATATTCAACATGGAAAACTTCATATGTAGAAGCATATCTATCTCTCTTAATTTGCAGCTGTTTAATGAGTTGGTGTTAGTACTAAGGCAGAAAGTATCTTTTATTTTCCCCTGCTTGTACCCCTAACTTGGTACAAGACTTAACAATAACAATATTTGAACAAGAAATTACATTTCCATAAACATGAAAGATACTACATAACACTAAATGCCTTTTGTAGTCTATATGCATTTCTAGAGCTTAGAATTCATCCCATTAGCACTTCAAACACTTGCCAGAAATGTTTGATAATTATTTTAGGATTTTCTAAGAAGAAAACATGACGTTGCAATAAAAAAGAAGAAAGGAAGCATTTAATATTCAACATGGAAAACTTCATATGTAGAAGCATATCTATCTCTCTTAATTTGCAGCTGTTTAATGAGTTGGTGTTAGTACTAAGGCAGAAAGTATCTTTTATTTTCCCCTGCTTGTACCCCTAACTTGGTACAAGACTTAACAATAACAATATTTGAACAAGAAATTAAGGAGAAAAGACAAGTGTAAAAAAAAAAAATAAAATAAATTCTGAGAAGTGTTTATGATAACCATCTCTTTCTCTCTTCAATGTTTTAAATGTTCATTATCACAAGTATCTGAGAAGTGTTTATGATAACCATCTCTTTCTGTCTTCAATGTTTTAAATTGAAAACAGGGCACATACTGAGATGTTAGAAACGCTGTTTTTATCTGGACAGTAGAGGCCACTGTTCTGCTTGTGATGTGTCCTCTGCTTCGTTACATGGCAGACAGGGATGTGGTGGGAGTTACTGAGACAGGGAATCATTTGTAGGTGATTGATTGAAAACGAGAACAACATCAAGAGATGAGGAAAAGGAGAGAGTTCGGTATTCTTCAGAGTTTAAGAAAGATTAGAATTTCTATGGACTAAAGTGAGTAAAGAAAAATGAAACTGACACTAGAAGAAGCTACTTGAGAAGCCTGATGGTAGGGAGTAAACTTTACTTTCCTAAGTGGAGAAGTCACAGGATGCAAGAACGACAAGATTGCCCTGTACAGAGCAGAGTCATATGAAAACGAAAAGCAAAACTTGTTCTTTGACACTGACTCTTTGTTCTGACTCGAATTTGTGTCCTAAAATATGAACATATGCACAACTAGGAAGTTTTTTAGTGCTAGATGTGCAAAAATCTGAATAGTTTTCAGAAATCCTAATACTCTTTCTGTAAATTTAAAATAGTAGATGGCTTTTAAATTTCTTGTGTGGTGTGGGGTTTTTTGGTTGGTTGTTTTTATTTTTTTAAATAATATTAGACTCATAGAATGGTTAGAGTTGGAGGGGACCCCGAAGATCATCTAGTTCCAACCCCTCCACAATGGGCAGGAACACCTTCCACTAGATGAGGTTGCTTAAAGTCCCTCCAGCCTGGTCTTGAACACCTCCAGGGATGGGGAGTCCACAATTTCTCTGTTCCAGTGTCTCACCACCCTCACAGTAAAGAATTTCTTCCTAATATCTAATCTAAACCTACCTTCATTCAGTTTAAAAATGTTAGCCCTCGTCCTGTCACTACATTCCCTCCCCGTCTTTCCTGTAGGTCCCTCTTTAGGTACTGGAAGGGGCTGTAAGGTCCACCCAGAGCCTTCTATTCTATTGTTAAAGGTTGTTTCTCACTGAAGCTGATAATGCTTGTTTTCTTTCCTTTTTAAAAGGTGAAATTCCAGCACGAGGTCTACCCTCCAGGTGGTACAGAAGGTGAATCTAGTCTGTTGGAGCAGCCAGTGTCACGGCAGGTTTTCATTGTTCAAGACCTGGAGATTAGAGATCGCTTAGCTACATCACAGATGAATAAATTTCTCTATCTCTACTGCAGTAAGGAGATGCCCAGAAAAGCGCATTCAAACATGGTACTGTTCTGGAATACGTTAATTAATTATAATTGTAGTGGTTGGACTAACATTGTGGAGATTGTATACATTGCTTAGTCTTGCAGAAGAAGAGACATAAGATCATAGAATATTGAAGTAATGTAACTTGTTGATAATTACTTGCTTGACTCCTTGTGGGTATAAAAACTGATTAAGAAGTCAATTTGATAATTTGTATGTCAGATATTAATGTTTTTGAGATTGTCAGTTTAAAAAAAGTAGATGTGCAGGACTACTTTAGTAGCTTTCAGATTTCAGTTTTTGGACAGATATCTGCTTGTATGATTAGGCTTGTCATTACACATGCAGAGTTGTTTTACGATATATTGTAATCTTACTCGTTCTATCTATAAAGGTTTTATGAATTTGGGGGTGTTTTTTAGGTTTTTGTATTTAATTTTCTTTCTTATAACAACCAAATAAGTTATTTATTTAACACTAGCTTTATAATTGGTAACTGGAATCCAATTAGTACGGAGTTCTTGCAGTAGATGTTTTTTCTAGCTAATGTTCTGAGATTTAATAATTGTGAATGCTACTACTTTTATTTATCTTTTTGTTTTTTCTCAGTTAACTGTTAAAGCATTACACGTCCGTCCAGAGTCTGGCAGATCCCCGCAGGAATGTTGTTTACGTGTTTCACTAATGCCACTTCGCCTCAATATTGACCAGGTTGGTTATGCCAATGAAAAAAAAAAAAGCCCAACCAACCAACTGTTATTTATTTAGTGAGTGATACTGGCTTTTTACCAGATACGTGTAACCAGCGCAGACACTTTATGTGGTTGTTTTCTTCATTTGATACCTCTTTTATTTATGATAAATCGCACAAATCTTTGGATCTCTACCACTTTTGTTTATATCCACATTAGAACTTTCCTTTTGCTCCAGCTATTACTGGGACTAGCCTTTTTTAATTTAAAAACTAAGAACATCTACAGACCTGGCTGTTTTCTCAGTAATACCGTTTTACCCCCTGAGACTTTTGATGATCTGTAATGTTTTGAAATCATAGCATAAGCATATACTTACTCTTGAATGATCTTGTTTTGTTTGTTCGTGAAGTGGATTTGGTGTTTTTAATTGAAAATAAGTTAATCATTAATCTACAAGCTGGTCACAATGTTTTAGTCAAGGACGCTCAAGGGCTGCCTTTATACTCTGGAGGCTATGGTCTCCTATCAGCTGCAGTGGCATGAAGAACAGGAATAGGAGAAATTGTTTTACTTTCTTTAGCAAGCCTTTGTGCAAATTATTTCCCATATGCTCAAGAAACAGTTGGGTTTTTTTTTTCTGCACTAGTAAGGAAGCTACGTATGTTTGTGCATTCAGGTTTAAAGTGCAGTTATTGCTCTTTGTTGAAACATTTCCTGCTTAATTTGTCATCTGCAGAGATGGGTTTTGTTCAAGAGGACAATTAGGAGTTCTATACCTACCTTGTTTTTCTCTTAGCACACATTAGAGACCAGGTTTTCATTTTACTATTAGAAAAATAGAACTCAGTATAGCTTGTAATAATTTCATCTAGAAAAATGGCATGGAAATACTGCCATCTAGTGAGGAAATGTGTTCTCTCCGTTCTAAGTCTTTTACCTTCTGTACCTTAAACAAAATTCACCTTTACAACTTCTGCAGAATTAACCACAGCTGTCTTGGAATCACAGGGCTGCATGCAGTCATGTTAGAAACTCTTTTTATTATTACTTAAGCTGTATACTTATTAGTTAGAAACAAAACAAAAAAAAAAGTAAAAGAAAGTCCAGATGTCATTAATTATAGGATGAACAAGGCACCAGTGTGATGCATCTGACTGACAAGACATTAACAGCAGAGATATTAATGACTTTTAATGAAGCAGTGGCGAGATCTGATCTGGAGTAATTGGTCTGACGCTGGCAATATTAGAGATGAATACGAACTGTACTTGAGTACCCTTTTATTGGAAATCAGAAAAAAAGTTTATACCCATTAAAACACTTGGTTTCTGGAACAGTCTCCAAAATGAGAGCAGAGGTGATGAAAACAACCCTGGAGTTTTAAGACAGAGCTAGATAGATAATGAAATCATATTGTATGAGCCAGGGCAACAACCAAGAGGGTCTGTTTAGTTTCTGTCCTAGATTTCTGTGTGGCTTCTGCACTTGTTAAAGGATCAAAAAGAAGACATGTGGTTTGATTCATATCCAAATAAGAATAAAGAGCTGGAATAGTAGATATTATTTTTTAGACAATTGGGCATTTATCTCTTTTGGGGGGATTTTTTTTCGGTTTGTTTTTTTAACCTAATTGTATTTTATTTTTGACATTAGGATGCCTTGTTTTTCCTGAAGGATTTTTTCACTAGCCTCTCTACAGAAGTAGAACTCTTAGTTACTCCAGATCCTGAAGGTATACCTTTCAAAAATCTAATATGAAAGTGCTGCTTCTTTTTCCTGTAATATGTGTATATGTCTGTAAGTTCACATGTGAATCTCGTGTGCGTGAAAGAATTGATGACCAAACCCCAACATTAGTAATTAATTTGTTAGAACACAGAACCTTTGGGTATTTTGGTTTTGTATTTTATAAATACCAATAAAGGTCTTCAACAGCTGGGATCCACGTTGTATAAAAGTTTTCACCAAAATTGGAGCATATATACATTATTTAATATTTCTTGTGTAAAAGAGTAAGTCTGTCTAATAGCTTAAAGTTGTGTAACCCCTAGAGAAAGGAACAGAGTTCAAGATTATAAATAAGCATTACAATGTATGTATACAGTTAAAGCAGTACTATACCACCTGATGCAAAAACCAATATATATAGAAAAGCATATTTCCTCTATTAACTAGATTTGTGAGTTTGTTAGCAGCTATACTTTACCTATTTCTGTTGAGAAGTCATAGTGAAATGCGTAGATAATGAAGTATTCTGCAGTACTACCATTAAAACTAGATTGATTATTTATGCTGATGCATGAACCTCAACTTAAGCTTCTTGCAATAATTTCTATTGATAACTAAGTTATTATTTTCCAAAGAGAATTGAAATTATGTCCTGCTAGTAATTTGTATTAATAAGTATTAGAGCTTAGTGAGGTAATTGTACAAACCCATTTTTTTTTGTAATTGCTGTGAAAAATAGGAGTCAATTTATTGTATTTTTATCTTAGTTAAAAAGTCTCCTGGTGCTGAAGTTACGTGTAGTTTGCCCAGGCACGTCAGCAGCCTTAAGGACCCAAGTCCAGTCATTTCTTTCTCATCTCACAAGCAAGCGAATGAAAACGGTAGCATTGATTCTGTGGATGTAGTAAATGGAGATGATCATCATTTCTCAGAAGAAGTAACGTCATACAGTGATCAGCCAGTGTTTTTCAGGTAAACAAACTTTCCAGTGACACACAGCTGTTCTGCTGAATGCTTTAAGAAATTGTGATGATAAACTATTCAGACCTTTTGACAAAGTACATTTTTTTGTTTGCTTTTTTATTGACTGATTGTGGAAATAAAATCTATTTGTTTCGATCACTAGAAGGTAACTAATGATTTTTGTAACAAACTTTTGCATGCTACTGTGCACAGGAAAGAAAAATTAATTAAAGCTCTGCCACATACAGAACCAATAATGAGATGTTTTATAAATAAATAAAAAGCAGTTTTTAACTTTTATGTCTAACGATGTAAATGTGATCTAATAAAACCAGAGATGAGAGTATATAAAGGAAAAGGAAAGTATGGGAGAGTTACAAGACTAACATATCAGAAGAAAAACTCTAATGGAGTCCTGACTGGGAAGTGATTATAAAAATTGCAGCTTTTTATGCAGAAGTTTTTTCTTGTGTATTCAGATCATAAGTACCTCTAACAACAGATGTGTACTTTGGTAAGCAGTGAATAGCCAAATTATGGGAGAATGACTGGTTCTATTCCATCCCATATCTCACTAACAGAATTTTGTAATGAGTTCCAGCTGCAGGGCTAAATTTTGCCCACAGAACCATCATTAGCCATACTTCTTTTTTTTTTTAAACTGAAATTCATGCTGTGAAAATTGAAGGAAGATAATCACCTGCAAGATTAGTAGCACTTTTGCAGGAATGTCAAATTTATTATAAATTTATTTTAAAATATTTTATTTATAAATTCCTTATAAATGCTAACCTTGACTAGATGTTAATAAACCAAAAAAAGCTGATTTTGCCATGGTATTTTGTACGCTTGCTCTGAAGTACTAATAGTAACTAGAGAACTTATGGTTTACAGAAAATGGTATGGCATCCTATTCCAGGAGGATGGGAAATCATGGGTTTCTTTTTGGAAGGATAGTTTTATTTCCTTTTCATGTTTCTCACTGTAAAATTTCCTTTGTCTATTTCAGAGAATTTCGGTTTACATCAGAAGTTCCAATACGGCTTGATTACCATGGCAAACACGTATCAATGGATCAGGTTTGTATATAATGCTGATGCTGTAGAGCAAAAAAAAGATGTTGTTTGTTTTGGGTTTTTTCTCCCCTCCGGAGCTGGGATCTGTTTTTATGCTCCCTTCTCATTATTGATGTGAACTTGAGAAATATAGAACATTTTTGTCTTAGGTTCAATAAAGCTTTAACCTTGTTTCACTTTTAATTTGAAAACTAAGGGGTGGATCCTCCAGTTACCCTTAGCTCAGAGTTAAACTTGAAAGTTGCATTTATCGACTCAGTGACTGGCTAGAAATCAGGTTACACAGCTGTGGTGCCCATCAAAAGATGATACTACTATCTCATGCCAGAATTGTGCAACTTGTTTTCTTCCTCATTAATCCCAGAATAAAATCAAGTGTTGTCTTCCCCTGCCCTGTTGGTTTCCCTGGCAGTCTGTAATGTATGGGCTTAATAAACAATGGCAGAATCTAATACACATTAAAAAAACGCTCATAGGTTTTTTTTTAAAATACGTATTGAATATCATACTGAGTTTATGGAGCAGCCCTCAAGACTCCTGATTTGCAGAACGGGATCTGTACTCTGTCATGGAAGAAAATAGGGACAAGTAAAAGCAGCAACTTCTTGCATTTGCATTGCTGCCAAAGAAGTCAAAACATGAAATAGCAGCCTTAGAATGCCGGGAACACACTAATGCCAGAGCTATATTTACACAATTTGTTGTATCTGAATATTTCTGAAGAAGCCCTCTTGTATCCAGATGTTTTTCTTAAGAGTAGCTGATTTGGCCAGTTTTTGACCTCTTGCAAGTTTTCATGTAACATAATTCCTAGCACTGTAACAAGTAGCATTTGGGAGACTGGGAGAGAATCAGTTTTCTAGATATGAGTAACTATAATAACAGTTGAGATTGTACAGGATGAATAAACTCTTGTGATCATAAAATATTTCACTTACAGGGGACACTTGCTGGAATTCTTATTGGGCTTGCTCAGTTAAACTGCTCAGAATTAAAGCTCAAGAGACTTTGTTACAGACATGGGTAAGTATTGAATTGTAAATTAACATTGGTATTGCAAATTGAACTAATTTATGGTAAGAAACTGAATGTAGCAAGCAAGCAAATTCTCTGATAAGATCTCTTTCTAAAATCTTTTTGACTTTTTGTTAAATATATAGCATTCAAGAAAAACATCTATTTTCAGGACAGTATTTAATATATGTGCTATTTAGTCTTGGTGCTAAACTTTTTAAATTTTAGTTCTATGTTTACATTGACCTGGATGTGATTATGCAGTGTTGAAATTGTGTTTTATGAAGCATATGTTCATGAAACCTTTGGTTCATCAACAGCAACATGACAGTTGAAAACAGCTTTTCTTTTGTTTGAATGACACATTTACTTCAATGAATAATGCATTTCTTTAAAAAAAAAAATAATAATTTCATTTACTTCAGTTTATTAGGTGTGGATAAATTGTTCTCCTATGCTATCAGCGAATGGCTTAATGATATAAAGAAAAACCAGCTACCAGGAATTTTGGGAGGAGTAGGGCCTATGCATTCTCTAGTGCAGTTAGGTAAGTTAATTCTTACTTGTATTCAGACACACATGGCAGTTGTTTTAAACAAACAAACAAAACTCAACAAAAAACCCGCCCACGACATTGACATATGTTTTCATTTCCTCTCAAGGCATTCCGCTTGTCGAAGAGAACTTTCTAATTATGGTGTTGTGTCTTCATTTTCAGTCCAAGGTCTGAAAGACTTGGTGTGGTTACCGATAGAGCAGTACCGAAAGGATGGCCGGATTGTAAGAGGCTTTCAAAGAGGAGCAGCTTCTTTTGGTACTTCCACTGCAATGGCAGCACTGGAGCTGACAAACAGAATGGTTCAGACTATACAGGTATAGCATGTTACTTCTGGAGTTAGACATAAAATGAGAAGTGTTGCTAGTAGTGCTCTATATTAAGCTAATATCTTAATGCTGTATATTTAAGCTTGGGAGTATGTCTTAAAAAAAAAAAGCTGTTGTATAAACAGGAAAGCAGAGACTGGGCAAAGCTTGCAGCAGTCTGTGAGGTGGCATCAAATGGAATGTTTAGAAAATTGTGTTAAAATATTGCTGAACACAGAAGCTGATACATGTCTTTAATGTATTACAATGTACAGTTCAATATTAAAATACTCAGCTGCACTAAAAAATCACTGATACTGAGAAAGATGTGTTCTTTGTGTATATGTATTTTCCAGTAAGAATCTTAACTTTTTCTTAATGTCAGCTTATCTGTGCTTATATACAAAAAAACCCCCAACCCCAAAAATCAACCAAAGCCAAACAAACAAAAATACTGCCTCAATACCAATACTAACTGTGTTGATGTACATGAAGTCTATAAAATTTATATATACAGGCTTTAACTGTAATCTTGGATCATAGTGTTAATAAATTTGTTCCTCGATGTAAAATACATAGCAAAAATATGTTTTTACCTAATTTTGCAAAAATCATAGATGCGTCAAAGTTTGAACCAATGATCTTACTCATGTGAGTGGAATCATGTACATGCTTCTGTGTTTGTAAGAAAAATGTACTGTTGATCAAACTTTTCAGTTTCTATCTTAAGTGCATTGTGCAGATTAGAGGATGCCTTTGAAGGAATGCAAATGGGAGGGGTAAAACCCTACCAAAACCTGCAATATTTGTTCTTTCATTGTGGAACTTAATGTGTAGTTACAGCTGCACCCATTCCAGAAGTGCTTGTGCAAAACCCATAATGTGATGTAAATGAATATTATTTCTGGAATTGCAATTCTTTTATTTCAATTACGTCACCCTGTTAGTAGTTTAAATTTGTGATCCAATGCTATAAGACTTCTTAAATATATTGCATTCACTCCTCATCTTCAGGCAGCTGCAGAAACTGCATATGACATGGTATCACCAGGGCCTACTTTTATTGAAGCAAAAAAGATCAAGCGATTCCCTCGCCATCGTTTAGCTCATCAGCCAGTAGACCTACGGGAAGGTGTAGCCAAAGCATACAGTGTAGTAAAAGAGGTGAGTGCAAAATCATTGTCCTTAACCAAACTTCAGAATTATTTCCTAAGACAGCAAATAAAATATGACCAAATGAAGAAGGGGATTTTAGTTTTGAGAAGACTGTTGTCATTCAGTAATCATAAACCAACAGAAACTCTGCATGGAAAAGTCAAGAGAAGTAGAAATAAGATGTTACGCAGAGAAGTGTGATTAGGACTTCACTGTTTTCTGCAGTTACGAGAGTTTAAAGTTGTCCTGAGAGATGTTAACTTGATTTCCTGCCCCACAACGTCCATCCTTCCCTTCTCCACCTCCCCCAGTCACTGTTAATTCTGAGATTGTTAGACTTTAAGCATAATCACAGAATCACAGAATCCTATGGGGTTGGAAGGGATGCTGGATTTAGCATAAATACAGTATCAGAATAGCATATTGCTGTATCAGTAGAGTAGTACTACAGTTACAAATCACAGAGAAGACAAAGGCAGTTAAAGTTTCTCTTGAAATTAGGAGCAGTTAGTTTTTCTTTTTCAGCGTTAACTAATTTCTGTTAATTTCTCAAAGGGGATTACGGACACAGCCCAAACCATCTATGAGACTGCTGCTCGTGAGCATGAAAACAGAGGAGTAACTGGAGCAGTAGGAGGAGTCCTCCGCCAAATTCCACCAACTGTGGTTAAACCTTTCATTGTTGCAACAGAGGCCACCTCCAATGTTCTCGGTGGCATGAGAAACCAGATCAGGCCAGATGTGCGTCAAGAAGAGTCTCAGAAGTGGCGCCTTGGGGAGGATTGAGATTATAAATCTGGCTCAGCAGGCAGGTAGCAAGACTGGAAATGCAGAAGATTGTCCTGTTGGCAGCTTTAGATGGAGCTCACTTTGTTTTGTTAACGCTCATCTCAGGAACAAATGAGGTTTTCAACTATTATTAGCAAAACACCCAACCAAAAATATTTATGAAATGGAAAGCAAATTGGTACTTGCTTATACTGTGTGTTACCAATACTTTTGGTAGATAGTGCCAAACGTAGCGAAGCATGCGCTGCCAGCTCAGAGACATGCTTGCTCTGTTTCCTTTACCATATTTTTCTTGGCAGATTTAACATCAGAAGCAGTAGCCTGTACGGTGAAACTAAGAATACTTTAAAGATGTTTTCTGATCGTAGTCAAAAAACTGCCTTCGATAAAGGGCTCTGCAGATGCTCTTCACTGACTAAAGGATAAAAGCTTTCATTTTGGACACGAGACATATGACAAGATGATATCGTTTAGTGGTCATAAGCATCGCTTTTAGCGTGGCACTTACAGCAAGGGCAAGCTTGGTAACCAGTCAGAATTTAGATTCAGTGTTGATACACCTATGAACAGGATTTGTTCCTAAATATTAAATACCTACTTTTGTGGGTCTTTGAAGAACCTGAATGTTGCAGAAATGTTCTGTTGTGTTGCACTTTAAAGGATATGGCCTGTATATTGTGCTTTTTTTATAGTGTGAATAAAATGTAATGTGCATTATCCTTTATGTGGTTTAGAAGCTTACACATATTATTGAAAAGAGCATCATTTGATGATGATCGTACAGAAATGTATCTTAAATTTGTTTAAACTATAGTCATGACTATGTAAAAACACTTTTGTCTTCTGTCACACTAATTACAATGCTAAAAATAACTCTTCTTCAGGAAAACAGCAGTTAAATATTACTGTATCCAACAGTTCTTTGTAAGAATGAGAAATCCTAAGTAAAGTAAAAAATTATTTCATAATTTCATAGTTAAAGTTCTATACAGACTTTATTTTAATAATGTGTTTTTACTTAAAGTTCATATTGTTGCAAAGTTGCTGCTCTCACAAGGTATTTTTAATTTAAATTGTGTATTGTCAGTTATTTGACAATGAATATTTGGGGTCATTAAATTTGAACTCGGGAAGGGTGAGAGGATTTAAAAAAAAGAAAAATCAACAAAACTTCAAAAATCAAAGTTAGTACTGACATTATTTACAGTTTAATTAGGTGACCAGGATTTCCACAGAGCTTATTAAATAACTGACATTGTGCCATTTCTGGGCAGTTAAAAGTCTTGGCGCTAGCTATGCCAGAATAAATCTTTTTTTCTTGGTATTAGCGAAAACTGGAGGATAAAAAGTAAAGACTACTCTGAAAAGAAAAATACTCATCTTGAATTTCACCAATTAAAGACTTTGGATGACTAGCTAGAACTTAAGCTTGTCATAGTCCTGTGCTTGTCAGAAGTGGAAATCCTGCAAATATGCTGTGTGGGAGATCTCCACTGAAAGCGGGACGCCGGATGCTGTTCAGTATTCAGTCTCTAAGGGTGATGAGGAAGTAGTTTCCCTCCCTTATTTAATACCTGCCACTAGCAACTTGCTTATGGGTCACATAGGAGTGTCTGAAGGAAAATAGTTCCTGCTTCATCCTGATACTACATGAGCTATTCATTGACACCAAAGAATCTGGCTGGAGGGTAAATGATTTAAAAATAATCCCTCTGCTAGGAAGACTTCTGCAGTCTGCTTTATTATTTTTTGTAAAACAGCTCCAGTTACAAACAAATTCTTGCATTGGGTGACAGGTGGTATTACAAAATTTTGTTTTCTTTCACTGGAATCATCTAAGTTGGGGTACACTTTGAAGATCTGGTTATTTCAATTAAACAACTTGCCGTAAGCAGGAGGAGATGCTTTGGAGAGGACAAGTACATGCCAATTTAATGATTTTCTGATGTAAAAATACTTGCTGGCAGTTCATATTTCTGGCTGGTAATGAGAGAGCTCTGCTTTTGCAAGAGCTCAAAGGTTGAGCATTTTGCACAGGAGTGAGTTCGGTGAAGGCAGTTTGGCACCTCCTGGCTGCCTTCTCAAGGAGTGACGATGAGTCAATACAAGTAAGTAGCAGCGCATCATTCTCATTTGCAATTACCATACTACACAATTTCAGCTGGTCCAGTTGGTCCAGTTAATTGGAGTATGTTGTAGTAGTATAAATCTACATATTTTCTTCCTTTTTGACATGGCTGAAAAGGAGCAGTGGTATTTCCATACTCATTATTTCTTCAGTTCTGTCATGCATCTGGTTGTGGTGCAGTGCAATTAGAATATATTTTTATATGAGGGTATGCTGTCAAGGTAAGACATTTTTATAGAGTGTCTCTCTATCAGCAATACAGATTGTACAAATTTATTAAACTTCACTTTTTCACTGTGTAAACCCTTACATTTACTGCTTGCACTTTATTGAGCCTTTTCAGTGAAATTGATTTAAGCTTTTTTCCAACATTTTATTTTTACAAGCAGTTTCTTAATTTTTGAGTGCATATTCTGCATTTTTTCCAGTTCTAACATGTTCTTGCAGTGTTTGAAATGTTAAAAAAACCAAACCCCAAGTTTGCCAAGCTAGTCTTTACATTTTGACCTTTTTTTTAAATCGTGTCTTCTATGGAGCGGCTTGTGTTTTAAATTAAAAAGTATATATCATGGGTGAGAAGGGATTCATCAAGTGCTCTGCTCAATACTGTATGAGTTTTCAAGCACTTAAAAAAAAAAAAAAAACCAACCTGAAAATGAGGTTTGGCTCTGGACGTATTTCCTGGAAGTGGAAGCCTATGGATATGTTACTGTATTCTCTGTTAGCACAAGGAGATCTGCAAAAGTATCGTTGTACTTGAATTTTCCAGTTGCTATTGATACTAGCACTTCTTGCCTTTGTAGTGGGTGCAGACTGGCATTTTTAATGTTCAAATTCTCTACTGCTGTGGCTAAATCAGGTACTGTCCTGATAGAACTCTTATCCTGGCTTTTCTGAACCATCCTGGCGCTTCAAGTACTACATTGATGGGTGCCTGGGAAGTACCTGAAATAAGACAGCCATCTTCTGGGGAAAAAACAAACAGAAAAACCAAACCACCACAAACCATGCTTCGTAAGAATCATAGCAGTGACTGAGAGCAACAAATCATCACATCCCTGCAAAGGCAGCTTCCGTTTTCTTTCCAGTATCTGTTGCCAGTCCCTAATTACCACGGCTTTTTAGCGAGGCAGCGTACCCTGTGTGTAATGAGAAGCACTAGGTCAGTCACCAGGGAGTTCATCTGTGCTTAAGGGATGTGTCTGCTTTTATTTTCTTGTTAAGGGGTTGATTGTGAACATCTGTTGCTTGCTTTCATTTACAGTTGCTTAATTGAGTTGCCAAGAAAGGTTTCTTCATAAACCAAAAAGCTCTCAAGTGGTTATGAGCAAGGCATTCTTATTCAATATGATCCATATACCTGGAAATGTAATCCTGATTTTACTTTAAATATGGAAATGAATGCATTTTGTAAAACAATGAAATCCAAGAATTTGTTTAGAGTAGTTAAATACTCCTAAGTCTTTGAAATATCCTAAATTCTCGCAGCAATAGAAGCATCGTCAGAAAAGGTGTGATATTTGTGTCAGTTTGGATCCATAGTGTGCATATAGTTCTCTCAGACTCCAGGCCTCATGATTTAAGCTTCTGACAACTGTTTTAAGTTGCTCTACATACTGAATCTTGTTTACAATTGAAAAATTAGATACTACAAATTAAGTACATAAATACGAATTGTGCACTTGTACTGGATTTCTTAATAGTGCGGTAGTTCAGACAGAAACACAGCAATTTGTGTATATGTGTATATTTTTTACATTTTTGCATTTACAGTAGTTTTGTGGTATTATTTGTATATAGTTTGCTAGTGTAAAGAATATAATCTCATGAAATAGAAACCACTATTGAAGGGAATTGACTATTTCAACTTGAGTTATTTTGCTTAAAGTTCTTGTCCCCTCAGTATGTCTTTGAGAATTATTTTTGACCATAATTTATATGGCACCAAAAGTGTATATTTTAGCTTATTAAAATGCTGAAAGGCCTTGAGTGCAAATAGGTTGTCCTGTTAAATATGTTTAATGGAAAAAACCACAAATTTGTAACAATATATAAATAAATGTCTTAATTTGTTCCTTGAGTTGGTTTTCTCTACCTATGAATATAACCAAGATAGGAAACAGTCTCCCAAAATAACAGAGCTAACCGTTAAAGCTTTTTACCTACCTGGTTAGACAGCTGTACTTCAAAAATTAAAAGAAATTTTAAACTGGAGGAAAAAAAAAAAAAGTTTAAAATTGCATGGAGGTCAAAAGCTAGGGAATGAAGTACCCTGGATGACAGAACCTGAACCCACCTCCATTGTGCATTAACGAAGCACCCTTTACCTCTAAGATCATATCCTGTGTCTCCCGTAGGCCTGTTGCCACATTTAAGTACAGAGTACGTATTTCTTACCTCCACATTCACTGGAGATTAACTTAAAATTTTATTAGCTACCAGACCCTGTGAAGAATGCAAAACATTGAACTCCTTTCAGGATGCTTGTACGATGCCCTCTTCACAGGCACTTGGTTACGAGCATCTGAAAAGTGATGTTAGGAGGCTGAGAGCTGGGTAGCATTAAATGCTGGTGGCAGCGCCGGGCCCCTGAATGATGACACATGACAGGTGTAAATAATTTCCTACTGTGTTTGGTGATGTTCTTCCAGCTTAAGAAAAAAAAAATAAATTAAAGGTCAGTCTATAATGCCTGGATAACTATTCTGTCAAACAGGAACTCTTCATTTAAGAAGGGAGCTGACTCCCACCCCGTGCAGTTCCTCCTTCCCCTTTTTATAAGCCTCGTATGGATTAACTTCCAATTTCAGTATTTTTATTTAGAAGCTTTTAGTTGTTTTTTTTTTCTTTTTTAAGGAAGTTCTTTATAAGAATGAGAGAGTGTGAGAAGGTTTTTCCTTTGCAAACAAGGTGGACAAATTTCTACTCAGTTTTCTAAATATTGTTCAGGAAAGTGATCGAGGATATATGAGGAAGAGCTGTGCCGAGGGGAAAGGTGGACCACAGAGCAGCAATAGGGAACAGCTTGGAATTAGTCATCGGTCATCCAGGAAAGTATGAAAAATCAGAGGAATTTGTTTCACTTCTTCCTAGTGCTTCCTTTCGTAGATCAAAAGTGATAAAGCTGCAAACTCTTCTGATCTGCAGTTTGAGAGTCATCTGTCACTTGTAAGAAAACAATCAGATAAAAACTACTAGCAAATGTTTGTGATTCTCTGAATTTAATTCTGCCATAATTCAAGCTTGTATCCACATGGCCAGAACACCCGGCTTCATTTGGCTCAGATGAGCCCCATCTCTTCATGAGCTTGGATGACAGGGGATGGCACAAGCTGGAATCAGAACCCAAGGAAAGTCTCAAAGAAGTTCTGTTTCTCTTTCTGATACTACAGGGTACCAAGACACTCCTGTCTCCAGCTTAGCCCCAAGAGCAGGGGAGACTAAGACTCCACCACCTGTGACATTCCACTAACTGACAATTTATGGAAAGCCACCAGCACGTCATGCCAACCTGGAGCAACATTAACTGGTGTCCTAGAAATGCGTTCCTAATTGAGGATGACCCAGCCTCAAGTGTTCCTTTTGCATTCATTTTCTTTTTTTTCTTTCCTGTTAGTGTTTTTTGTTAACAACCTTTCAAATGTGATATTAAGTGATGTTTTTTTCTGCCCATTCATATTCTAGCAAATAGTGGTTTAAGCTGTCTGGTATTATCATA
Organism: Calidris pugnax; assembly: GCF_001431845.1. NCBI lineage: Eukaryota > Metazoa > Chordata > Aves > Charadriiformes > Scolopacidae > Calidris > Calidris pugnax. The sequence goes on along the minus strand of NW_015091083.1, from coordinate 4,478,341 downwards.
GATTATAAAAGACACCGTGAAGCTGCCTTTTTGTGGCAGATAAACTGAGGTCTCAAAGCTGCTTTGTTCTGAAGCGGAGTGATTAGATGAAAACAGAATTTACTGAAGGGCAAAAAGGAAGTATTTACGTCCCACAGGCAAGGTAACGATTCAAGCTTCTTAGATGTTTGTCATGAGGATTTGTGAGATGGTTACATGGAGTGTAATTCTGTTCTCAGGCTCTCATTTGTGTATCTAATTACTTGCTCTGTTGTTGATTTATTTCTGTACTAGGAAAATGAATGTTGAATTTGGCTGTTGGAGGCCAAGGGTGGAAGGAAGCCTGTGGGGAGGAGAGGTGTGGGCCTGTGTAAGCAGGAGGAGAGTTACTTCAGTTTGGAGGGTAAGTGCCTCAGCGTGGAACTCACTAAAGTGGGGCTTGATCAATTACAGCTCACGGGCACAAAGGAAAAATGAGTTCCACTACTCAGCAGCTCTCGGCTGTCTCAGTAAGAAAGCTTTAATTTTCATCTTTATCACTTGGCAGTTGTTGTCTGGGACTGAGGATTCACTGGTGGTTCCAACAGCTCCCTGAATCTCACACCACTTCTTCCCTTTCCTCCTTCCACCTCTTGTGTCTGTTCCGTTTGAAAACGCTTCCTTCTGTGTGTAGGCCGCCGACTGAGGGAGGCTCCTCCCTGTTTGTGAGTGAAAGCAGTTGTGAGTTTGAGGGTGTTTGATGGTACCCTGCTGTTGGTTGTAACGATGGTGCTGTTGGTTGTAAGGCCTGCAGCCCTTGGCTGAATGGGAGGTCAAAGGACTGGAAGAGGTGCAGGCACAGCTTGCCGGAGAGAGTCCTCAACCATAAAAGTAGGGCTGCGGCGGGGTGTGCTGTGAGGGTGTTTGTAAGACCACAGCGTGGGTATTGCTGGGTGTACAGTTTGCTCTGACCAGTATTGTGCTGGTCTGGATCCTCCATTGCAGCCAGTGGGAAGCCAGAGGGCACATGGACCTGGCAGTGGTAGATAGATACGTGTGGGTCTGTGTGTGTGTGACACACGTGTGCACAAACACGTGGAGCTGTGGACGGAAAGGTAACAGAATGAGAGGATGGAATTAGTAGTGCCCATTTGTATAAACAGGTTCTTTATACAGATACAAGTTTCTAGGAAGTACCATTCCCGCTGTGATTTATCTCTTTCGTAATGTTTAACAGATCTGAAATGTTTCCTGGAATTATTCAATATAATAAAATGCTTTACCGTCATTGTGGCCTGTCCCTGCGTACTTAGTGCCAGAAGGGTCTTTTAGAGCACTAAAGGTATTTATTTTAAGCGTGAGGCTTTCAGCGGTGCTCTTGAGTTCAGTTTTCTCTTGGCCTCTCAGAGCTGTTCAGTACCTTGCTGTAATGGTGTTTGCTTTTTTTTTGTTTTTTTCCATGCTGCTTCTGCCTCCGAGTGTTTACTTTCCTTAGAAGAGTCACCAGGCCAAAATCAGCAGATGTAAGTAAAGGGGGAGCAATTATTCCAATCCCATTAGAGGCAAACCTGCTTTACTTGATAGCTGAATTTTGTTCACATCAGCTAAAAATATTGTCCCAGGGCACAGCTTTGTATTTTTACTGTTTTTCTTTCCTCAGAGCTGTAACTTAATACCATGTAGCCCCTTTTTCCTTTTCCTGACCAGGGGTGAAGCCCCTCCAGGTAAATTTGTTAGTAAAATGGAGTTTGACAGTTCATTCAAAAAAGAAAAATGACCTTAAGTTTGAGAAAATCCATTGACGTGGGTTTGGAAACTGGGCCCTGTCTCTTTGCAATATCCCATGGATGCGGCAGCAATGACAGGAGGCAATTACAAAGGAGCGCGTCCCACTACATTAACCATTAATGCCTCTACATCATTGCCCTAAGCCCCTCATATCATTTAATGCAAAGATCCACACTGACATTAAGAGAGAAGGTTTTCAAATGCAATTTTCATCATAACCATCTTTGCTTGTTGTCCTCAGCCTGAATTTTTACTGATGCTGTTTCCTATTAAGCATGAAGCCCCAAGAATAGTTTTAAACAGTTATTTGTGAAGATGCAGAAAAGGCCAGTAAGGGAATAAAGATGAGCAGTATTTTTATTTCTGCCACCCCTGAGCTTTTCTGGTAAGTGCTCTTGTGTCTGAATTACTTGATCAATACCACTATCTTGGGGGTAATCACTTGAATTTAAACTTCCTGTGCAAACAGAAGAAAGAAAAAGTATATTTTCAGATTAACATTGAAGACTTGAAAAATGTTTTTTTTGGGGGGGGGTTTCACTACATATTTTCAGAGTGGCTATTCAAACAGGTCCACTGGAGCCTTCTTTGTGTTGCTGAGTAATAGCTCTTAATACTTGTTGCTTTTGCAAAACTCACCTCTGCTGCGAAGTTCATAAAGGGAAAGGAGAGTGAAGTGAGTTCATCTGCCTGAACGGAGACTGCAGAGCTGAGGAGGAAGCTATGGGTGTAGGCATCCAGCCCTCCTGAGGAAGGCTTTTGTTTGTTTCCAAAACACAGGCAGTGTCTCTCTGTTGGTAGGAAAACAGGGTCTTGGCTTCCCCTGTGTTTCAGGAAACTAGTCTTGAAGCAGGTTCTGGGCCAGGACCATCAGGTGCTGGGACTGAGGAGCACACAGCTTCCTTCCTATCGGTAACACACTAGCATCATCCCCCCTCCTTCTCTAGGGAGATTTTTTTTTTCCCCCAGCCAATTTATAGTGTGAGTCAGGGGAGGTCTAAACTGTCAAAGAAAGCTAAGTAAAACAGCATCTCATAACACATCATTTTTACTTTAAAATCCCAACTGAAGAAATGTTTTCTCTTGGGTTTGTCCTATTCTTGTTTAAAAAAACACAAAATCTGTTCTCCTCCTGCGTTTTGTAGGACTGCTGGATTGCACAGGAAAATAAACACCCTGGGCTGAGGCTGCAGCTGCAGGCTGTGGTGCTGGGAGTCAGGCTTTGCAGGGCTGCCTACGGGAGGCTGGTGGCAGGACGCTCACAGCTTATCCTGTGTTCTCAGCTGCCCACAAAAACTCTAGCAGCATAAGGCAGAACTGAAAAAAATGGGACTGTGTCCCTACCTATTTATAACAAGGGCAAAGTGAGAGTTTGAGGAGAACTGAAAGAGAAGAGTCCTTCAAATTCTTTACTGTTTGCAAATTGAAGGACCTGCTTAGAGTAAGGCAAAGAACTGGGAGCGTTTTGGAAGAGTTTTGTTAGTCTCCAGGGGAACTTCCACATGACTGAGTCTGTTTGCTTTGCTGAAAGCTGTTTCCTTCTTCAGATCACTTTTCTGTTTAAGATCAAGTCCACTGCATTAAGTTCTAAGCAGCAAGAATTTCCACTCCTCGGACATTTCAAAATCCTGAATTTATCTGCAAAGTGTTTCCAGAAATATCAGCTGTCGCTATTATGCAAAAATGTTTGAGATGTACTTTCAGAGTAGCTCTTGTTTACATGAAAACTAGCAATAATATTATCTTCTATAAATCAAACTTCATCCTACGTATCAATTGTGGGATAGAAAATATCTGTGTAGAGGACAGCACAGAAGCTCTACTGGCTTAGGACAGAGATGATGCTGGGTAATCACCATTGAGGCCTATAGTTCATGCTAAGAGCAATTTTAGGTGTTATATGTATTTCTAGCTGGGCAAATTTACATCCTTATACCGATTATAATTGTGACTATTATATTAATATTCCAGTAAGTCAAGGTATGTGTGAAAGAGCAATAGACATTGCGCATTCTGCAATGATTAAAGGAAATGTTTTATATGGCTTAGAAATAATTTCCCTGAATTTTCTCATTTTCAGAGGGGAAGTTTCTAGTTGTTTGCAATGAAATGCTGGGGTAAAGCCTTCAGAGGAAACCGATCATATTGGCAGGAAATAATAACAAGAAAGTGGCTGCTACGGAAGAAAATTAAGTGTCTTAGTATTAGCCATAGTAATTCACAGAGACCAGGGAAAGCCACAGCAAATTAAGTAGTGCTGTTTTTCAAGCCATCTGCAACTGAAGTGATGCATCTTAATCTAACCAAGGCCACATTAATTACCTACAATATATTAGCTCCTCTTTCAACAGAGAAAATGAAAAATACATATATCTACTTGGTCTCTCAAAGAATAGTGATAATTGTGTTGTATTGCAATGTTAAAAATAGTTATGTGCATTGTTTAGAATGGAGAGAGTCTGAAAACTGCATTAAGAATACTTGAAAATTGAAAAAATATATTAGTCAAATAACTTGAATCATGACAGTTAAGTGCCATGTTAACTTTAGGAGCCATTCTGTCCATTAATGGAACCCATGGACATGATGCCTTTCAGCTGCTGGACTCCCACTCGTACGGTGTGATGCTGCTAAAAGCTTGTGTGCTGTGTGGACAGTTCAGGACATGGTTTCCCTTAGTGAATTCAGTTCCCTCCAGAGGAATCTCAGTCAGGGAGGGAAGCTGGTGGAAAGGGATGAGGAAATATTTCTCCTCCTTACCAGCTTTCAATCCAGCCAAAGAACCAGCTGGCGTGGCCTTGCTGTCAAAGTTGAGTCCTGCACTGAAATGTCTAACCGAAAAAGACAGCATTACAGCAAGTTTGTGTCTGGACGTTTTTCAATTCTTAAATTGGAAAATATTGTAGTTCACTTTAACCTAGCAGTTTTAAAAAAAAAAAAATTTTTTTTGACAAATATGATGTTTTTGTCAAAAACATCATTGTGACACAATAACATTAAAATACGTACAAAGCTGGCCTTAAGTTGCTTTACCTACACTCCATGTAATGTAGAAAGTGAATTTTATATGCTATAATGATTTCTACATGGTTAAAAAATCAGACTTTTAAGTGTTCACAAGGTTTGACTGTGAGCAATCTTGCATGATTCAGCAGAACAATTAAACAGAAGTCCATCAAAGTTAGTTATACACATGCTTAATTGTTTTTCAGAATAAGAGAGAATGTTCTTAACTGTTTGCTTGAAAAAAGCATTTCAAATTCTATACAAATAGCTGAAATTCACAGAAGTGTGTGGAGTGTGACACATTGTAGATCATGAACTGATAAATCAATGGGATGATTCACCTTCCCAGATACCTGATTTTATGGAAAGACACTTGGATATTAACTGTCATTAAGCTTAACAGATTATTTTCTAGAGTAGCTTTGTAACTACATTCAGATTTTTCACTGGCAGCATGGTAAAGTCATAGAGAAAAACTTTGTTGCAGTGATTGCAGCTGGATTTTAAACACTTTGAACCCTAATTCTGCTGGAAAAGCAGTAATTCATTTCTACCAGGAGAGGCTGCTCAGGAGCTGTTTCTTGCCCAGACAGCCATGCCAAGCGAGAAAACCCAGCTGGGCTGCAGATCTCTGTGTCAGATGTTCACATGTGCCCCCCTAATTTCAGCTTGTTGCAAAGGTTCCTTCTTCTTGTGTGTGTGTGCGTGTGTGTGTGTGTTTGTTTGTGTGTCACCAGGCCTTTTATGATGCTCTGAAACATCAGTCATAGGGCAGAGTCTTTCACTCAATAGTGGCAATGGGTCTGAGGAGCCTGAAGGATTTAGTTCTTCATGTCTCTGTGCCTCAGCTTCCCCTAAAGAATAATAAAACTCAATATTAAAAATATAAAAATATTTTTCATTATTATTATTGTAAATGAAATAATAATGTGGAAGTAATTAAAAAAAAATCATACCATTATGGCTCTTCTTGGTACACTAATGAGTGACTTGCAGTTTTGGCAGATAAGAGAATGTGAGAATTCCAAGCATTGCAATCCTTCAGAAAAATCCTGTGCCAATTTCTCCCTACCCATTACAAGCACCAGTGCCTGTCTTACTCCTGAAACAATGAAAGCAAGACTACTTTGGACAACCATAGCAATAGCCTTTGAAATGCTGTCAAACTGCTTGGCTTTCTTAGGTTTGCTCATAGCCTCCGCTCTGACACTTCTGGTTGAGGTCCAAAGTGACCTGAGACTCCTCGACAGCCAGTTGCACCAGTGCCTGGACCACACCAGCCAAAACCAGCATCCTGCCTACCGGCACTGTGTGGGCGCTCACTTGCCTTTCGAAGCTGTTGAGCATGACTGCAGCCAGCTCCTAGCAAAGCAAGAACATTTCCTCAGCCACCGAGAAGCAAATTCCCTAATATATGGATGGAGTTAAGCATCGTCTTTACCCAGGTATTTCTTTGGTAAAGGGTTTCTAGCTGTGCTCTTCAGGGCAGAATACTTTTGCTATTCTTGTACAATTGTCTCGGATGATATCTTCTAGGTACTCTTGTTTTAGAGTCCCAGGCAGCAAGACATGTCTCCCTTTGAGGTGTCTGGTCAACTGGGGGTAGGACACAGCTTCTGGGGGATTAACAGAGACTGGCAAAGCTGGTCCTTGGGCAGGCCATGAGGTTCTGGCCTCAAGTCAAGGGCTGGGCAAGCAGAAGAGAGAGATGGTGGGCTTTTGTGGGAGAGCTAGGGAGAAGGGGATGGAAATCAGTACTGATTTTCAGCACCTGCTGAACAAAGCCTGTGTCACTGGGTGACCTGTATCTTCACAGAATAACCTGGTCTAGTGGGAGGTGTCCCTGCCCATGGCAGGTGGTTGGAACTAGGTGATCTTTAAGGTCCCTTCCAACCCAAACCATTCTATGATGCTATTCTATGATTATTCACTTGTGGTGAGCTCAGAGCAGGTCTGTAGCTCTTCAGTTTGTCCTATCCTACCCTGCTGCAGCTGTACCCAACACAAATTGCTTCTCAGTCACACTTGCCTCTGCTGGATCCTTGGATGACTCTCAGGGCTGTAGATCTGTGCTGAGGCCATAGCTCCCACCAAGGGAGGCCTTTCACGACGTAGAAGCACTGAGAGCTCATGGCGTCTGTCTGTGCCCAGGCTCTGAAGAGCAGTAGGCATCCTGCTGTGAGCGGGCTGATTCTGTGGGGGGATGGTGACAGCCACTTTTGAGGATGACTCTCTTGCCAAGGCCACGGACAAGATTTGTGACTGAGAAGGGAATTGGATCCTGCTTGCCTGAGTCAGAGGTGCTAAAACATCAGAAAAAATAGTCATAACAACCCCAAGCTCTGAGTATCTGCAGGTTTAGTGGTTGCTGTTCATCCACAGGAAGGAGTTTGACTGCCCAAGGTATTAAACTTATGAACATGCTCTTGAGAGGAGCTGATTTTGATTTACACTGACAAAGCATATAAGGTAGAGGAGGCCTGAGTGTCCACATGCCATGAGTTATAAATGAGACAGTTCTGTTCGTTCACTGTCTTTAATGAATGCAAACTAGAAGAACACACTTGAAAAAAATGCTGTTTGTGCCACCAGGGATCTGGGCCTGGCTGGTTCCTGAGCATAAAATGTGCATCACTCTCTGACTTAATAGAAAAATGATGTAGCTTTCATCCTTTCGTAGTCCCTTTTTCAGTTACAGCCCCTGTTGTGATATTTTCTTTTTTACTGCCTAGACCTTTTCTTTGCAGGCTGAATTGCTCTTGGTCCATAAGACTTCTGCTTATTGCTCTCCATGATCATACCCACTTGAGTAAAGACTAAGCAGATATTACAGAAGCCTAAGCTTCAGTTTTTTACTCTCAAACATTTTTTTTAATAGAAAATTAATCATTTTGCTTATTAGCTTGCGCTTTGTGAGTGTGTTAAAGATGTGTCTTCACCAGTCCAAGAGACCTCTCTCATTTCCCTTCAGCTGCAGAGATGAGGTGATGGCTATGTCTTCATAACGACTTTTGCCCCCAATTCCAAATGGTGCCTTGACTTCTAAGTCACTTGTAAGGGCTTCCAGCTCTCCTAAAACATTAATCCAATACTTAACTTCTGGTCATCCAGAAGTACCAGTGTTTAGTTTTACTGGGCATGTTTAGTTTGGAGAAGAGGAGGCTGAGGGGAGACCTTATCACGCTCTATAACTACCTGAAGGGGGGGTGTAGAGAGGGTGGGGGTTGGTCTCGTCTCCCAAGTCACAGGAGATAGGACAAGGGGAAATGGCCTCAGGTTGCGCCAGGGGAGGTTTAGATTGGATATTAGGAAACATTTCTTCACCAAAAGGGTTATCAATCATTGGAATAGGCTGCCTAGGGAAGTGGTTGAGGCACCATCCCTGGAGGTGTTCAAAAGACGGGTTGACATGGTCCTCAGGAGTATGATTTAGTGATTTTTATTTCTTATTTCTTATTTATTTTTTTTGTCGGAGTTAGGTTGATGGTTGGACTAGATGATCTTTAAGGTCCCTTCCAACCTAGATGAGTCTATGATTCTACGTGGATGAGAAAAATAGAGCATTTCCTGAGCACACTTGATCCACATAAAGACCAGTCAGTGTAATAGCTACCCCTATTCTCCATCTCACAGAACAAGTGAAAATGCTTGTTGAGAGCAGTTTCACACCAAGCAAATTCATATTTCATGTCCATTTTGGAGCTCTAATTTTTTCACACATTATTAATTTTGAATAATTTGCATGTATTTGCATATACGTTTCTGTTTGGAGGACTCGACAGCAACATACAGTGGAAATGGAAAAGGAAGGCAGCTGTTAGTGTTGCATGGTCACTAACATATGTTGTTTAATTCTAAAGCTCATACTCCATAGTTTATGTAACTATTCATGTAAACACTGGCAATTGTGAAGGCGTAAGTGGACTTTCCTCATCAGACTCACTTTGGAATAGCTCTGGGACAGCTTCAGACAGGGTGGAGTCAGCTCTGCCATGAGATGGTTCTTACACAGGAGATATGGTAGCTAAGGTCTTGAGAGTGATGAGCAGGTCAGTGAGTTCTGCATGGTGTTTGGAACAGCCAGCATCCAGCCCTGTGTTGCTAAGCTCTGCTTCCTTCATCGCTTTATTTTGAGTAGAGACTGCATGGGCAAGGCAATAAATGTATTGTTTTAAAATTGCACTGGAAGGTCTGAGAGTAACTAAGCAACAAAGGTAATATGTATTAAAAACATAGTGTACAAAAGGACAAGACAGCAAGAATTCTTCCGCTAATATCCAAGATATATGATTAATTCTCTGCACCCTCACAGAAGTGTAAATCCAGATTAGCCCGATGCAGATAAAGGATCCATGGTGGTGGAGACTGACTCTGTAGCCTTGTAGTCCTCCATGTTCATATCTTGCAGTGCCTGTAGTTTGAGATGAGTCTGTAGGAGACTGTCCCTTGGAGAAAGCAGTTAATGGAGAACATTGCTTTGTAAGAAGTGTTTTTATGATATCGAACTGCTGTTTGGGGAATCTGTGCTTCTGCCAAGAGAACTTTAAAAATGGAAGACGTTTGTCACAAGGGTCTTCCTATCACTGAGCAAAATCTCCTGCAAGGGTGCAAAACACGTTTCAGTTAAGTGTCTTGAGCAAAGCTGTTTGCCGTCACCTGAGGATCTGGTCCAGTTTTCTTAGGTGGGCTATGCATTCTTTACCGTGAGAGAAAAAGACAAACGAGATTAAAACAACAGTATTGGCCTGAGAACAGATTAACAACAGGGATAATTCAGCATTTAGGTTCATGAGATCGATGTATATGCACCACTGTCATTGATGTTGCTTTGCTATCGAATTGTACAGCTCCTTGAATCTGTGACTAAAAATCCCATGGACACCTGCAACTCTGTCAGTGAACTGTCAGAATCACACAGCCCTTGGCAGAGCCAAACTTCTGGGTGGATATCTTGATCCTAATTTCTCCTGCGAGCCATAGGCCAGGGGTCCCCTACTTAAGCCACCCAGTGTAGCATGTGTTGAGACCACACAGCATCCCTCACCAGAATAAGCCAGAGAAAGCAGGGTGGAAGTGCCCAAGGAAAGGCTTTACTACCTGCTAGCTCTTGGGCTAGACATGGCACATGTTCATGTGTCTTCTGCTTCAACTGAGATAGAGCAAAGACCTAAACACAGTTCTCTAGGTTCCAGGAGAGCGCCTTCACAAAAAAACCCTGTACTCTAGTTCAGCAGTGTGCCTTTCTAAGCCTTGAAGTTGTTGTTTCTTGAATGGTAACTAAAATCTCTAAGGACCACTGGCTCCCCAACCCCCTGTTGCAATGCCATATCTGTCCACTTACAGTTCCTTTTTTACTTTTTCTTCTCTATTTGTGGTCCAGCGCATGTATAAGGATTGTTTTAATTCTTAGATTGAGGGAAGTGATCCTTCCTTCTTTCTCAGCACTGGCAACACCCATGGAGTGCTGCATCCAGTTCTGGACTCCCCAGTACAAGAAAGTATGGACTTACTAGAGCGAGTCCAGCACAGGTTTGGTAAGATGACTAAGTGACTGGTGTATCCCCTAAGAGGAGGGGCTGAGAGGGCTGGGACTGTTCAGCCTTGAGAGGGAACCTTACCTAACAGAAGCTAATGAAGATGAAAGAGCCAGACTCTTAGTGGTGCCCAGTGACAGGACAAGAGGCAATGGATGCCAAGTAAAACACATGAAATTCCATCTGAATGTAAGAAAACTTTTTTTTTTTTTTTTACTGTGAAGGTGGCTAAGCACTAGCACAGGTTGCCCAGAGGGGTTGTGGGGTCTCTGTCTCTGGAGACACTAAAAGCCTGACTGGACGTGGATCTAGGCAACTTGCTGTAGCTGACTCTGAGCTGGTCATTGAACTAAATGATCTCAGGAGGTCTCTTTTGACAGAAATTCTTATCTTACTCTGTAATGTGAACGTTAGCCCTAGGTGCACACTGCTTGTAAGCAATCTGCCTATGGTTACAGAATGATTATAGAGCAAGATGCTGAGATCTCAGAAGAATACTATCATTGCATTTGGTAGCATTCTTTCTATCTTTTATCTGTGAACAGGGAGAAAATATTTAAACTAAACAATTTGAAGTATTTGCCTCATACAAAATATGCAATTAGCAAAAGTAATGCAAAACAGTTTAGATTACCACAAAACTCTGTATAAGTATCCTTAGGAGCTTTTTCAGCTGTTGACAGACCTTCTTACCTCTCTCTCTTGGCAACAGCATTTCTAAATGTGTTTCTGCAGGAAGGAAGTTAATCCTTTCCTGTTGCTATGTGAACTTCTTAGTGGTTCTCAGTCCCTGAGCTCCTCTCTCATGTATGCTCATGCACTAAGTCTTTCTACTTCCATCTGTCCCTTCTCTTGAGGCCAGGGATGGACATATATAAAAGACAGGCTTTCCAATGTGTCTTATTTGTGGTACACTGATGTTGTCCCTGAAGCAGCTTAAATGTTGCTGAAGAATGATATGAGTTCCTCCTTTTCTGTGGAGCTGACAACATTGTCACTTCACCCTTGGGAAGGCAATAATATCCTACTTGGAATTCATTCAAGACATCTTGAACCAGTTGTTTGTTTTTCAGCACAGTGTGGCACAATACCTTATTGGCACATAGAAGTATCACACTGACTGCTGCATTCATGGAAAGAAATAGGCATACTGAGGATCTCCTGACATCCACAAATCTTAAATTGTTTGCTGGACAGTGCATGATAGGTTAAAGTGCTATCGTGCCTTTGAAAGGGCTAGAGGAGGTGAGTACCTGTGAAATAGCACACCTTGCTTTGAATCACAAGCTTCTGCTTTGGATTTTAATTTCTGTACTTTAACAGAAATCTTCGCTGCATTTGTGGGCCTAAATAATAATATCAGAAGTTTTCAGGAAGCAGAAAGAGAGTTAAAGAGGGCAATACAGATTTTTTTCAGAGGACAGAGGTGGAGTGCAGGTGTTTACTGCCTGGCTACTATGTCAAATCCTCCAGAACAATTAAAGCAACCAAAATAGATCATAACCAGAAAAGAATTGCAAGAGCCAAGAAAAGGAGAAGAAAGAGCTTTCGTCTACTCTTTAAGAAAAGGACGAATGCTGTACTTCCCTGATATGCTTATACCCATCCCCAACAATGGCCTCTGTACTTAAGAGTTATCTTACCTTTTAGGAAAACTTCATTGCCTTGCCCTCCAGTTCTCCTTCAAACCAAATGAGAGATGAGTGAGCAGGCTGGTCTGTTGACCTCTCTGACAAGGACTGTCTCACTAAGCAGGTCATGTTGGGAGCTGTCTGATGCTTCAGTGTTTTTCCCTAATACTCCCCATCAAGGAGAGCGAAGAAATTTAATGCTTGGAATGGGTCAGGGAGTTTCAGCTTCATCTGGCCATTACAGAATCCCATTTCTGGTCCCTCCATTTTGCTGCTTAAGTGCAATTTCCCTTCATTTTTCTTTCAGGTGCATTAACTCTAATGGTATTTTCCGTATATAATCTGTTGGTAGTTTCACTGCTGAGATAAGCAGTTCTGGTGATGGTTTCATTAGTGCCTACGTTGCTGGGGACCTGGCTTGCCCTATGGCATTGTTGTGTGTTATACCAGTGGCATCTAATCTAAGGTGGCAGAGTGGGTGCTGTGACAGCCTGTGTGTATTGTGATTTATATGAAGGTGTGCAAAAGAATTGGGATTGGACAAGGAGGCTCTGTCAGTATTGCTGCACCCTTTAATACAGTGACCACATGCTACGCTGGGCAGTGCTGATGTTTAGGAGGACTGGGCAGGAAGGAGAGGCAGGATAGAGCTCTGACAGCCTGCCCAGTAAGAGCACACACACAGTATGTCTCTAGCTTGTCAGTTCACATAGGTCAAAAATTGATATGAATCCATTCTCCTTGCACAGAGTTCTGCAGCAATGGTCTAGGCTCCATCACAAGAGAACCAATGTGACATGTTTTGAAATTCTGTTATATATATTATAAATAGCAACTGTGTAAATTACCACTGCAATTTAAAAAAGTATGGAGCAATTAGCCATTCATTAAGCTCTGTATTGCTTTACCAATCATTTTCACTAGCAAATATTTCTTTTTCTGCCCAGAGAAGGCCATCTCACAGGGTGGTCTGAATTCTAGATGTGATTGTAATGAAAATATTGTGTCCAAATTTCTGTGAAGCACTGTAAACATCATTAGTCTTTCTGAGACACACATGGCAAACAGCACCGTAAGCTGCACACAGCAGCAAGCAGAATATGAGACATGGCCATTTCTTGAGACTGAAGAGCGACGCATTTCAACAAAAGCCCCTAATCAATGTCAATATTTTAACAGCTCAGGATAGCAGCTGCTGGTAAAACTACACCGCCGGTGCTTGGGGGATACAACACAGCAGCGAATGTGCAGCTTGCCACTTTTTTCACTAGTCTTTTGGGAAGATCTCCTCCAGCTTGGTAAGTGCTGCTGTAAAAACACTCAAATGCTGAATTCCTTTCCATGTCTGTAGACTCAGTGCGGATAGTGCAGTTCCCTCAGTGAGGCTGAGCAGAAGAAACTTGGCCAGGTCCAGCTGAACTGCAGAGGCAGAGCAGTGTCAGGGGCTGCTACTAATCCAGCAAAGCCTGGTCTTCAGTGAAGCAGAGGAGACACTTTTGCTTTACCGTATTCCTCCCCTCACTCCCCAGCATTTCTGGCAGCAAAACTTTGTTCGGAGACTGGTTTGAAAGAAGAGACCTCTTTACTTCTGTTGGAGGGTGCTCCTGGCAGAACAGTGTGTGAGGCTGCTGTTAACAGGTCTGAAATTTTCCTGGATGGAGGATAAATGGAAGTAGGCTCCTTGAATAGTTGTCCACACTGAAAATCAGCAGTGGACACTGCAGCAGCAAGACTGAAGGGTTAACCATCCTTTAGTATGCTGCAATATATACCCTCTGCTGAAAAATTTCAAATAATAAGCGTTTAAAACACATAAAGCACGTTCATTCTGTAGATTTTTGGTGAGAAAAAAGTGGCTACATTTTTTAAATAAAATACCTGTCTAGAAACAGTTCACCAACTGTCATCAAACTCATCAATCTTGCTATAACTCAGTATCAGACAGTAATTGCAGTCAGTTATGTTAGAAGTTACTGCAAACAAATTTTCTGGAAGAGAAATTTAGTGTATTTATTGTAATGCATGTGTGGAGGGAGGAGGAGTTAATGCCCTAGAATACTGCAAATGGTAATTTGATGTTTTTCAGACCTCATGAATTAGAAAATATTTGTCTTGCAGAGCCCTGCAGCTTCTCCCCATTTTCCTTTAGAAGAAGAAATGGGTTATTAAACACTTAAAGGTATTGTAGTCTTATTTCCATAAGTGTATATATATATAAATAAACTATTTATAGCAAAATGATGCAAATAACACTGAAAAGTCAGATGGCAGAAAGCAAGCAAATGCAAGAACGTCCATTTTCTGCCCTGCCTTCATTTACCTCCCTTACTGGCTGGGTTTGGAATGTGAGGATAATTTCTGTATACATGACTGTATACAATTATGTCCACACCGTCTTTTTCCTGCTGTCTCTCTGAGTGCCTAGGCTGACATAAGAGGGCAGCTCCTTCAGTTTTCTGACTCCTGCTCTTTACTTCAGCTGCTTTCACCAAGACGACGCAGCCGTTGACCCTGTGTCAGATGGAGCAGCCCACATTGACAGGAGTGATCTGCCCACCACCACCACTTGGTCTTGCAGAGAAGCTATGACTCATTTCACCTTCCCTTCCACGACACACACGTTGTTTCCCAAACATTGAGCTGTTTTGCTGTCCTTCACCTTTGTTGCCATTACCAAATATGACCTTTCTAAGTGCTTTACTTATAAGATACACAACTTCTGGGTCACATGTGTGGTAGCAGCATATGATAGAGAACTTCATTAATATATTCTGTATCTTTACTGGTGCTTTATTTTTGGATGTAGCTGGTTGTCTAAATTCCTTGCTGTGCCAGAGACGTTTTTCTCATGCTGTAGCTTTTTCTACCATCTAAGGAAGTATAGAAGTGAACTTGGATAAGCTGAATAATAAAGAGTACGTCTCAGAAATAACCTTTCAAATTAATAATATTTAAAATTGTACAAATAAGATAATGTCTAGGAAAAGCAAAGCAATTTTTTGACTCTTTATAGTGCGCATTATTAAGGCATAGCACGTAACTCAGTAATAACTTACAACAGAAGACAGTAAGAAATGATGACTCTGTGAAACCATGTGTCTATATTCTAAAATTGCGACACCAGAATTTTTTCATGAGTACAAAACTGTTCTCAGAGTGACTAAGACATTCTCATATTTCTATTGCTCTTTTTCTAAGAGGAATTATTTTTTTGCTGACAGCTTCTAATAACATAGACTCTCATTTCTCAAAATAGATTGTATTTTTTCTGTAACGCAGTGTTACAGAATGAGTTTATCGCTAATGCTCAGTAAGTGTTATTAACTTTACTCTAAGTGGGACTAATAGCATCAGAGCTGTTCAGTCTTTTTTCTAACACCATAGGGAGTGGGTTCAGGGAACTGAATGCATTTTCCTGTCTTGTTTGCTCCTGAAAGATGTACAGAAAATGTCACTTCATATAGAAGTAACCTTGGGCAAAAAAAGGTATTTCTTAAATGGCTTCTGTGACAAAAAGAAGACATTTTGGGCATCTAGGAAGATAGTGCTGGCGTTTCCTAAGAGGAAGATGGCTTGACTAGTCCATCAGATTTCTCCTGTCTCCCAGATCTCTGCCGCTAGACTGGTACCTTATTGCAGAGTTGAAGGGTCTCTCCTGCTCTGGGCCAGCAACTGCTGTGCATGGTGCTCCTGACGATGGGGTAGGAGAGAGGCTGTGGGGCTGGACTGAGGAGCCCCACTGAAGGGCATCACCTGCCATTATCTGCTGCTGCAGGCTATCTCCACCAGCAACCAGGGACTTCAGATACATCAAACACAACATGACTGGGTACAGTATGGTCCAATGCATCAGAAATTAATATATTGAACTGGAAAAGGAAGCGTTTCATGAAAATCAGGGCACAGGATAGCTCCACTTATTTTAGTCTCAGCGGTCAGAATTTGAAAAAAGAGCAGACAAAAAATCCAATGTGTGAAGTGAGTTGTGTTTCACACCAGTATCCCAAAAGTCTGGGACAGTATCCCAGAATAACTCTTTCAAACCCTTCACAGCTCAT
Organism: Calidris pugnax; assembly: GCF_001431845.1. Classification (NCBI taxonomy): domain Eukaryota; kingdom Metazoa; phylum Chordata; class Aves; order Charadriiformes; family Scolopacidae; genus Calidris; species Calidris pugnax. Next base: position 4,462,366 of record NW_015091083.1, on the reverse strand, counting down.
CTGAATAAACAGGATGAGTTGTGTGAATGCCTGGAAGTGAAGCAGAGCAGGAAGAACAATTCAGGTCTAATATCACACATCTAATTTTACTCTACTGAAAATGTGCCCTTGGTTTATATGCTTATTCCGCAGACTACCCCTTTGAAAGAGATCAATCAGTGGTGCTTTTGTGTAGTTACTCAGGGACATCATGTGCTGTTTATTATTTAAGATAAAGTGCAGAGTACTTGAGGGATACTTGATTTTTGCCATAGCATGAAAGATGAGATAAAACTTCAATTCTAAAATAACTAGTTATTTGTCCCACTATTCCAAGGACATGGTTATTTTCACAGCAGAACATCTGAATGCTTCTTTTATTTGGCTAATATTTTACAAGTAAATACAAACCTTTAAATGCTTTGCATCTAGCAATTTGTAAGCCTTATTGTATTGATGGTGACCTGAAATATATTGGTGGCAGTGACCCGGCTATGAATAGTGCTGATCACAGAAACCTCAAAACAGAAGTACCTTTTTGGCTCTACTATTTGGCCTAGGTGTCACCTCTGGTCTGACTGTTGGTTGGTACCTTTAGGGGCAAACCCAGGCTGTGTGTAGCATACAGTCTACAAGGCTGAATTAGATCCCCAGCTATCAAGCTACCCCATCTGATCCCAATGTGAGGGCTTGGCTCCCTTTTCTGTCTGCTGCTGTTTCTTTCAGGCTCCTTGAAGTCCTTCTGCCACCACTGAGCCTTAGTGAACATGGGGTTTCGAAGCAGCATGAATGTAGCACACCTTCAGCAGGTAGGGTCAATTATTGGCACCTGAGAGGACCTCTGGAAAACAGAGCAATCAGATGTCCAGTTTAGCAAGGCTATTTTAGAAATAATTATGGAAATTGAGGATTTCTCCAAGATTAAAAATAAAACAAAAGGCTGTAGCAGATGTCAGAACTGAAACCGTCTCTCAAAAAACTCCACATTTGTGCCTTAGTCATCGGAACATCTTTCACCACAATCTTACTGTTGAAAAATTTGAAAAATTTTGACTTTTTAGTCAAAGTAAAAAACTTTTTACTGCTGAGAGCCCTCGTTGTCAACCGAGTGGTGCAAAAGCAGCTGCTGCAGAAGGCAAAAGGGCTGAGTAGGTATAGCTGGGACCAGAACTGGTGCTCTGTGGTTTTGGGGAGTTGACATGCTGGTTCTACAATTGGTAGTTAGACCACTATCCTCTCCCCAGGGGCTACTAAAGTGCATGTATTTGGTAGGCCTAAGAAAAGTTACTAAGTCTTGGTGTGAACAAGGCCATGTGTGGAAGGAAAAGTGTGTGTCTTAAATGCATCACTGAGCACCTGAATGTTACTCTTGATCTGCAGTGACAATAGCAAAGAATTGCCTTGAAATTCAGGATGTGTGAAGCTTCCATAGTAAGCACACATAAAAGTCCTTTGATAAAAGAAAGTCTTTTTATTTTCTGAAACTTGCTTCTGGTAAGTATTTTCCCATTAGCTTGAATTTACTTCTCCCTCTCCTTCATTATCAAGTCATGAAGAGTACTCCAGGGCTGGCTGTAGGGGTTTTGATACCATCAACAAATGGCACTCTACATGTGTTCCTACATACCTGAAATTCACCTTGTTGCATTAATCTTCTGCTGCCATTAATTCCCTCCTCTGTTAATTGGCCAATGATAACCTTTTCCATGGCAGCCTGATAGTGCTGGGTTATTATTTAACAGCTCTGAAGTATTTGCCAAACAAAGTAGAATATTCCTTTTCTCCCATAGCCTGGGAAGAAGAAAGTTTGCCTGGATATGTATTTGATGACAGTACACAAAGCAGTTTTCTTACAGTTGCAGAATTCTGTATTTAGCTAACCCAGTGGTACTCTGCAGCCCTTCACATCCAAATGTCTGAGGCAAGACAGAAGGAGACAAAGCTATGCTAAACATCGCAACATCTTCTCACAAATTATTTTGGCTATTCCAGTAATAACTATTTTTTTCTGCAATAATGCCTGAAACATATCGACATTTGCAGGGCGTTAATTCCCATCAGATGTATAGTCACCCATTGTCTGATTACCACTTACCACGTCAGAGAGATTTTATGTTCTTGTTGTGTGTGATTTGCATTATGAATTACTGGCATCCACACCGGGAGGCTGGCACGCAACCAGCAGATAAGAGTTAAGCAATGTTGGCAAGAGGCCTCATTCAGAAGCTCAGTGCTTCTTGCCATTCTTGAGAGACTGTCTCAAGTTTTGCAGAATAGACAGCCTGATCTTTAAACTTTCTTGTTTGTCTCCTTTTTTGAAAATGCCATGGCTGCTTTTCTATTTATCAAATTTAATATCAAGTCTTGTCTTTGTTTTGCAATTTACCTATCTATTTCAAAACAGCTTACTGATTGTCTCACTTTATCATAAGAGGCTGATCTCAGATTCTGTCTCTTCAACATTTGTCCTGCAAAAGGGCAGGTCCCCACCACCCCGAATAACTTCTACAGTGCTCGCCGCCAGTTTTATCATGTGAAAGAAATTTTTATCAAAAAGCTTTATAGTTAAAAATCATAGCAGAAAAAAAATTAGACACAAAGTCTTGCATATTACTCTGGTTTTACACTGATGTAATTCCTTTGATTTTGAAAAAAATTACAGTAACTTCAAAATGGTGTAATGATAGGCACTCAAAGTCACTATCTGTTCAGGACTAGCCCTTTGGCTGGTACAAATTGGTATATGTCCACTAATTTCAATTTACATGAGTTGGGATTTTGGCCTCTAACTTGTTATGACATTTCTGTCATTCAGATAAGAAGTGCTTGCGGCTGCAGATTAAATGTTTCTACTTATCATCCTGTACATTTGTTCATACACCAGAAAGATATCGGGACAATTTGAAAAGGTTTTTCAGGATTTGGACTTTGAAGTTTATCTGTTGAGTTAGTCTTGTGTGATGGAAGTGAGACTTATTCCATCTCTTCCTGTGGGAAATGGTGGTGGCTGTTTTCATTCCTGTTCTGTGGCTGGGGATTTGCTGTGCAGGAACTGAGACAGATAAATAGCAGTGCATGAAACTAAATGTGAACTTCTCTGTGTGTGAATTACTACCCAGAGGAGAACATCTCTCCCAGCTGTAGATGAGAGTGATGATGGAGAATACACCTGAGCCCCTGAAAGAAAATATCACTAGCAGGCAGGGAAGATTTTGCTGGAAAAAACCTGCAGGGCAGAAGATTATGATAGCAGAAAAGGGTTTTCTTGAGCAATTGCTTCCTAAGGTGTTTTCCTGTAGAATGCACTGCAACCAGCCACACAAACTTCCTGCCTTTAAAAGTAGGAAGTTTTGAATTCAGTGTTCATTTTTTACTGTGTTATGTCATTTAATAACCCCCCATGTCCACTACTTGATGGCACGAGAGTTATTGTATTTGTGGCAACAGCACGGCCAAAATAGGTTGTGTGGACAAGGTGCTCTTGCCCGCAACTGAGGAACAGAGTACTAAAGCAGGCTTTTCCCCTCTTACCATTCACACTAGGTACTGTGATGCATATGATGGATTGACCCTGAGAGACACCTGGATCTGTTCAAGTCATGCTTAATAACCAAGGCGAAACTCCAGAATGGGTTAAATCCTGGTTCTTTGTCAGCAGCTCCTGAGTGAACTCATCCAGCAAGACTGTCCATTTTTTGCAGCAGCAACATAAAAGGTAAGAAAGGAGATGATGTTCACTCCTCTTTCCGATCAGAGCTTTGCTAACACACTTTGCTAACTTCACTCTTGCTCAGTGTGATGGGTATTTGCAATTCAGTGTGTTCTGTAAAGAATTAAAGTAGGGCATGACACCTGTGACTACATGGGTCCTTGGCCATTCTTCAGGGAAAAACGCACTAGTTGCAAGGGCTCTGTATTATTTGGGGCTAGGGAAAGAGGAGGCAAATCCCTCTTCTAGCCCAGTAGACTGGAAAAGGTACTCAGAATTTTACTGTCAGTCATGTGTGAAATAACAGGCTTGGCAACGAACAGCAACGACTGAAAACTTGAAGGAGAAAACACCAGACCAACTAAGTAAGATAAGCTGGCATGCTCTTCAGATGGGCTTGTTTTCCTTTCAGGCTTCAGATTCCCTTAGAAAAAACCCCAAACTGCTCTTGCATTGTCCAGCCCAGGGAATCTGTGTTCCCAGCTATTCTCTAGGTGCCTTGAGCAGACAGAATAGGATTTTTTTAAATGCCCAGTTCTGCCCCCTTCCTGCCCTCCTGATGGACCTAAAGCCCTGCCTTACTCTTTCATGATGAAGTTGTTTTGACCCCTCCTTTCCAGTAACCAAGAGTGGTGTCTACTGTTTGTCAGACATCCTGCTGTTCTACAAAGGCAGGCGGGATGTTCCTACATATTTGTGCTGTTGACTATTCTCCCTAATTACTCTTAGTTTATAATTTCTTCTAATATTTTCAGTTATGATGATATATATTTATTAGACTAATTTGTTTCTACATAACCTCACTGCAGCAAATTTTTCAGTTTAATTACATGTTGCTTCAAATATTTCTTTCTGTAAAATTCAAGGCAGGAGATGTATTATCAATACTGTTGTTTTTATTTAATTTGCAGGATGGATGATTTAGTTTCTTGAGGGTACTGTTTGGTTTATTAAGTGTGTTTCTCTTCCACATAAGGCAGAGTGACACAAAGCTAAATCAGAAGTGGTTAAGTTGCAATTCTGGAAATTCAAAGCTTAGTCATATAAGACTGTATTATAACTCATACACTGAGGGAGGTCACATTGAGATTCCAGGGACAGTCTTAGGTCAAACATTTACTGGCCCTTGACTGCTTGATTTGGTAAACTCAATTTTTTAATTATGACAGGCTTTTTTTAAGAGAACAAAATATCCCAAGCTGCATCCTGAGGTATCTGCCTCTTCTTCCCTTTTTTACACGTTGCTCTGGCCTCCCTGCCCTGCAGGTCCCAGCTCTTTCCCAGCTCCTTGTCAAATTCATTTCCCTTTCACAAGCACACTGGTGTCTGCTGTGTCTGCTGGTACAGCCAGTCCCTGTCTCCACTCCTCTCTCAATGCTTTCTTTTGGTCAATACAACTTTCCCACTCCTCCACACACTCCTGCACTGGGAAGTGGCTGCCACAAGCACACTGGTATAATCATAGAATGGTTAGAGTTGGAAGGTACCGAGGGTGGTTGCTTTCTTCTCTCCCCTTAGTCTTTTCCTCTGTTTCTCAACTCCCAGTCTCTGGGATCTCTGACTCCCAGGTCAGATATTTGTCTGCTCACCATCAGCCTCCAGCTGCATCCTCATGTCCCCAGTCTGGTTCTGGTTTTGCAGTCTGGCACAGCTTTTATCTCTTGCTTCTTCCCTTCTGTTGGGAGCGCACCAACATATATAAAAAGATAGTCATAGATAAATTGTGATTAAAATGTAAAACATACTAAGTCAATGTAGATGGATAAGGAGAATAAATTATACTTGCAAGCTTTTAGGGTGCTGGAATCTTGCCTACAAAAGATTGCTATTGCAGGACAGAAGTATTTTAATGATCAGCGCTTGACAACGCTTATTGTGAGCGAGGAATAACCTGAGAGAAAGTAAAAAGGGTGCTAATTTGAAAGAATAGCCCATGGGCAGTGGAGTCTGGCAGTGCTTGTTGACTGGCTGCCAGGGCTGACATTTCAGTATGGATTGAAAGGTGATAGGTGAAAAGCCCTGAAAGTGCAAACAAAGGAAGTTGATTTATTGACCACAAGAGAAGGAGCCAGTGGAGGGATGCACATCATTAAAAACCCCCATCCTGTGAACAAACTACACTCACATCATCCCTCCAATGCCTGTCTGAAGTGGTCTCTGAGGCTTCTGTTCATGCGGGCTGGATTCCTTCCAAGGCAGCCCATCACTAGCTTTTCCAGGAGAAGCTTTTTATTAATGCTTATCCTCAGCCTCCCTTGTTACAATTTAAGTTCATTACCTGCTGTCATATACAGCTTCAAGGCGGAAACAGCATGGCACTCCTGGGTCATGTTCAACTTCTAATCTATGGATCGTTTTCCGCTGAGCTGCTGTTAGTCTCTCACTCTGCACCCTGTGTCTCTGCAGTGGATTATTTCTGATTAAATATAGATTTTTGCATTTGCTGTGGAGTAAATTACATTTGCTTTTCATATTTTTCTGTATTAATGCAGCTCACACAATCAGTAATGAGAGAAGTTGATTAATTTTTACTTCATAGATAAAAAATACTTTCACTTATGTACATTCATATTGGAGAGTAAATCCATTGATTTGCAAGATCCTGTAAAGCGGTTTAAAGCTGTATTTGAACTACAGATGCTTTTCCTGATAGTTGTGCACATATAAAATAGAAGCAGCACTTTCATGAAAGCCCTTGTCACTTGCTCATTGAAGTAAACGGGGGCTTTCTGTTGCTTTCAGATTTCAGACTTATTTTCAATCTACTAGCTCATACCTTAAATATGGCATAGTGCTCAAGAAGTGGTTTTCCCTTTATTTGTGTATATTGCATAACATGGACAAGTGTTAGTCAGACAGGATATTTTCCCCTTTTAAGGTCCCAATGCGTAGTGGAAAAATGGCACTTCTGTTTATATACCATTTTAAATTATTTCAGCTTATTTTCCAAAAAAAATAAATCACAGCTTGGAAGTTTTTTGAATTAAGGATTCAGCTGGAGATGCATTAAATAAATGCAATGTGCAACAGTTTACAATAGACTGGACTTTTAACTTTTTGATCTCAGATGACTCAGTGGACTTCACATACTGTTGTTACTGCTAATGTCTAACCCTGACATTTATTTAAAAAAATCGTGTCGCAGAAGGAGAGAAAAGCTGTGAGTGATTCTCCCTCCCTGATCCTTTAATCCACCCTTAATTCTTAAAACAACATTGCAGGAAGACAGACTTTTAACTCTTCAAAAGACTTCCATTGTTCAGATTCTTAAATTTTGGGGGAATCATTAAAAATGGATACTAATCTTATTGCAATGAAATTGAACAGGCAGATTTCTATAATTAAATAAGAGATTAACTCCATATTCAAAATGGTCACACTAAAAAGAACTGCAGAAAATGCAGCACTGTTACAGTGAGCACAAGACTGAACAGACTTTCTAATAACTAATTAAATAAACTGTTATAGAAATGATATGCTTGTATGCCCCTTTCTGCACTCAACATCTTTCTGGCTGAACAGGCTGCACTATATCTCCTGTCTTCCTCCGCTGCCAGTAGGTACACATACTTATATAATTATGGGAATAGGTATCTCAGTTGTCTTATTCTTATTATAGACTTTTTCTTATTATATGACTAAAGTCTATTCTGCAATCATGCCTGTGATGGAAAAGAAGTTTCCTTCTTCGTATCTCCTGTCTGGTGTATTATTACTAAGTCATTATTATCACTGCTGCTACTACTACCAGAGTTTATATTCTGGTAGCAGCAAGGATTTTTAATCACAGAACTTTATATTTGCTATTCCCTAAAGGGAAAAGGGAAAGAGACAAAACACAAAATAAATATAAGAAAGAACAAGACTATGGTGTAAAATGGAATGTTATGCAGTTTATTAATTTTGATTCATAAAAATATAAATATCTATCTAAGGATTTGCCTCAGATGAAAGATATTCCAAAATAATACAATCTCAATCGCTATCACCAATATTTTCCTATATAAAAAGTAAAAATCTTTAGGTACTTGATGAGTAATTATATAACATTTTACTGGGTAGAAAAAAGTCAGATTTTGAAGAGGATACCAGTTTGCTTTTCTTACAGCACGTGTACACTTTCTTTGTACTACATTGTCTTGTACAATATTTATCTGAATTTCACTGAATATATTATCACTGAATCTATTTGAAATGCACAAAAAATTATTCAGATTTTCCTCATGCTACTGTGAAAGTGCAAACCATTTAAAATATAGTTTAAAATAACTGAGACTATTCTATAATTGCTCAAATGCAGCTATCAGCTGAACATTAAGCTCATATTTGCTCTGTAAAATGTTATAACATTGTGCGTACTACTACTGGTGGTATAGTAGTTGTCATTACAGACACAGTCCAGTAAAATGGATTTCCGTAAAAAAGACAGTCTTGTGATATCTTGTCAAAGAAGTTGTGTTTTTTTTTTTTTATGTCACTGATAATTGATAAGACAAGTTAGAGCATTTGGTATAAAATTCTGCTATCACATGTTACGCATTTAGATAGATAAAACAGGAAAAGAAAAGCAAACCTGAGAACAAATAAGCACTCAACTGATTTACTTCAATAAATAATTAGCTTAGTCTGTGAATGCCAGATCAGTGCAATTCATATTCATTTTTAATGCCATTTGAAATAAGTTGTAATATCCAAATGAAGATGGAATCGAGAACCATTAGGTTAAACTACTCCTGACTGGAAACATGTTGAAATACGAAGACTTTTCTTTGAACGATGCCCAGCTCAAAGGAAATCCACAGGGAATAAACTGTGAAAAAACTTCTAAAGCCTTTTGCCTGAAGTATTTCCCAACAATGACATAAATCACAGGGTTAATGCAACTATTGGTGATAGCCAGAGTATAACCAAACTGCTCACCAAAGTTGAGCAGTTCCTCCCAGAAGCAGCCTTCGATCACTTGTGTCTTGTATAATATATCAAGGAATGCAAAAAAATGGTAAGGAGTCCAGCACAAAAGAAACATCAGTACCACTGTGAAAATCAACCTGGTAGCCTTTGTGCTTTTCTGCTCCTTGCAGCTTTTTGTTCTGAGTGCTCTGCGTTCTCTTGCATGTTTTTGTAGGGAGCGAATGGTAGAGAAACTAAGGAAGATGATTACTGTAGATGGCAACACAAACCCCACGATGCTGAATACCAGCTTTTCAGCTGTTCCCCACAATGGAGTGGGGAAGTCTAAAACGCACGCTGATATATTCCACTGGGGATAGGGTATCACAGTCCGAAACATAAAAGTTGGGACGCTGAGAAGGATGCTGAAGAGCCAGGCGAGCAAGCAGATCCCTTTGGCCGTAGTTTTGCTCCGTATCCCTCTGTGGTTCAAGGTATGGACAAAAGTCAAGTAGCGATCCACGCTGACTGCCACTAGCAAGTAGATGCTGGTGTACAGGTTTAGTCTGATGGATGTGCTGGTGCTACGACAAAGGAAATTGCCAAATGGCCAGTTAAATTGATTCCTGATGTTCTCTGCCCAGAAAGGGAGGCATGTGAGGAAGATAAGATCAGCAACGGCTAGGTTCATAAGGTAGATTTCAGCTACCTTCAGGGAGCTCTTGTGCAGTGAGTAAGTGAAGAGAACGAATATATTTCCAAGCATTCCGATAACACAGACGATGTCTATATACTTGGGCACTATATAGTAAACGATTTCCCACCAGTCATTCAGGTCTGGGCAAGTAATTGAGTTGCTCTCGTTTCCACTCTGGTTTGAGGAGGGAACATTCAGTAAAGGAATCTCAGTCATTTTTTTTTAAATTCTGAAGTGAACAGCAGACGTCTTTGAAATGAGAGAAAGAGCCTGCAAAACAGAAGCATAAAATTCCAAAAGTTGTCTCCCATCAGTGGTGTAACAAACACTTAACTGCTAGAAATTCTTTACTCATGCTCACTGATTATTGTAGGCTAGATCAGTCCATGCTTCTTATGTGCAATGCTGAGAAAAGTTCCCAGTATTGGCAATGATTTAACTTCCTCCACATTCTATGAAACTTCCTCTCTCTGCTGCCATTGTTTAAAGTGGCAGAGAGGAAGGAAAGTGCCAATTTAGTGTAAGTAGTTCTGTATGTCTCCTCCAGACTGATGACAGAAATAGATATAGCTGAATTCCAGCTCCCTGAGAGTAGGAGTCACGCTAGCAACATACAGCTATATAGCTGAATTCCAGCTCCCTGAGAGTAGCAGGAGTCACGCTAGCAACATACAGCCAACTTTGCAGCCTTCTCTGCCCTTTCTTTTACTCTTATTTTCCATGCTATGTATAATTTTAGCAGGATGGTTCTTGTTTCCCAGAACTGGGAATGCTACTCACTCTCTGTGTGCATCACTTGTTTGCTTAACTTTGCATTCTTTTGTTCCCTCTCAGTTCCTCCCATCCTGAACCTTGGGTTCAAAATTACTGTTAGATTAGACAGCAGTTGTTTCCAAAATCGTAAACTCAAAATCTTGCCTGGGGGGAAGATCTCTGCAGCTCCAAGTGCACAGCACTCTTCTCCAGTTCAAAAATTTCATGTGAGTTCAGGTGGAGAGAGGGAGACCTACCAGCCAAAGCATTTATGCTTTTATAGCACTCTCTGTGTGCATCACTTGTTTGCTTAACTTTGCATTCTTTTGTTCCCTCTCAGTTCCTCCCATCCTGAACCTTGGGTTCAAAATTACTGTTAGATTAGACAGCAGTTGTTTCCAAAATCGTAAACTCAAAATCTTGCCTGGGGGGAAGATCTCTGCAGCTCCAAGTGCACAGCACTCTTCTCCAGTTCAAAAATTTCATGTGAGTTCAGGTGGAGAGATGGAGACCTACCCTCCAAAGCATTTATGCTTTTATAGCACTGGCAACACCTTTATTTCTCTCTAGTAATTCCATGAGAGATTGGGCAGGAATGAGATCACGGGTAAAATGTTATCTTCCCATGAAAATCCACTGGGTTGACAGAGCTGTTTCCTGCAGTGACTTTATTCTTTTGGTGTTTTCATGCTCAACCATAGTGCCTATGGTTAAGCAGGAATTCAATCTCAAAATCATTATGGTAGGCAAGACATTACTGAGCCTGTGGTGACATCTAACATTTCAGTATTTCATATCCAAGTGGAGCATGACAATCATAAGAAAGAATGCATTTCAAAAAATCAGTACATGGCAATCAGTCATCCTGAATGTTAACTTTCTGCTACAGCTACTTAACTCTGCTCTCTCACTTTCTACATTTTTATACCAAGGAGGTAGTTAAGGATGGAGTTTCTGAAGAGAGAATTTAGGACCAGGATTCATCTCTTTTACATCCACGTACAGCCTTTAGTGATGTCTATATCTGAGCAGCTTGCAATAGTTATCTCTGTTATGCCTCTAGGAATTAGTTAAGTACTAATATTCCACATCACAGAATTTAGTACTTAATGCACAGAACATTTTTCATCATTGCAGAATTAAGTGAGCAGCAAAGTTTTATCTGAGTTCATAAACTCACTCCAAGTGGCAGTCTTGTCAGGGAACTGGGCTACAACTCCAGTTAATGCAGCTCTGGCTTTGAACATCTTCCCTCACAACAGTCTGAATGTTAGCTAGTTCACTGACAGTCTTGTGAAAACTAAGATAACTTGAGAGGATCTAAAACTGCAGAGAAGATATACAGAGTGAATAAATGGCTGATTAGCACCAAAGAGGCAATATGTGAGACAGCAAGAGAGTATTTGTGAGACAACAGGAGTCTAAAGTTTTATAGCACGAGGCTTGCTAAGGTGTGAGAGTAATGGAAGAAAATCTGTAACATTATATGTCAAAAGTAAAGAAGAAAGATAATGGCTAAAAATTTCCCTTTGTAAACGGAATTATTACTTTTCCTAAATATAGAGGAAAAAGAACTGCTTATTTTCCTTGCTTGCCCATTTTCTGATGGTTCTTGCTATCACTTTATGCTGGTCACTTTGCACACTTTGAATTCGTGGAGCCACGAATTCATTCATTATGGGCTAAACTAAAAACATCAGGAAAATTTGATTTCCGTTGCAACTTAGATTTTAGCCACAGCTAAATCTGACTTCTTGTTCAGCCAGCAATAGTACATGAAGTTTCTGTAGAGTTTGTCATCAGGAAAATTTCTTCAGAATCTACTAGCCAGTGTCCGAACACTATCACAAGCCACAAGCCTTTTATACACTTAGAGCTCCAGATGGCTCCTGGAAAAAATGCAATTCATTTTCAGTTGCTTAATTTCATTTCTTCTTCAAAGGCAATTTTCTTCTGTAAGTATTTTTAAGTATTTAGTGCTAAAGGACAATTAGCCACATGAACAGTTTTCAACTTATCTACTTAACACACTCTGGTCATCTTTTATAAAGATAATGACATATTTTTCCTACTTTGTACTCATTTCTGATTAATTTCCATGTACAGTGATTCTATCAACATTATTACTATTAATACATATTACCCAGATAGGATCATGTGTTCTGGAAACACTAAATAAAAGTATCTTGAGGTCTGGGTACAATCTTAAAAATAAAGGTTACTTTGAAAGAGAAAATTCTGCAAACAGCTAAGCATGTTCTGCTAGCAAGAAATTCCATAAAATGTATCATGTTCTTACACACAAAGAGAACTTATTCTGACCTTCAGACTGAGTTTCATGGTGAAAAGAGAAACCCTTACAAGACTGCACAAATCAGAACTGAGAACACAAAATATTTTTTTATATATAGAAAGTATATGAGATTATTTTAATAAAGGCAAGACATTAAAACCAGATAGACATACCTGCTCCTTGTTGTTCCTTGCAATTTAGGCAAAGTTTCAAATTCAGAAACAGTTAGTAAATAGCAGTACAGAGGTTACTGAGAGAATTCAGAGATGCATTCTGCGGCTCGACTGAGTGGTGCTTGAGTGTTTTGTTGGCCATGTATGATGTGTGTGATGATACATTTTGGAAGAAAGCCCCAGGATTATTTTTTTTCTTTTTTTTTTACTTCCCTAAAGGTCGGGTGTAGTAATTTTCAAGGCATGTGAAATATTTCATCCTCATTGTGAAGTCATATAAGCCATATGCCATAACTGTTGTCCTCCTGTGACCACTAATTAAAGCTCTCAAGAACAAATCCTTTGGCAATTAAAGTTCCTTTGTGTGATTAACTACATCCGTAACAATACCAAGTTTATCAACACCTCTGAACTGCCTTTTTAGTGCCAATGCACACGAGTTCTTTTGTTGTTGTGGGAGGTCCTTCCTCTGCCAGCCTTGGTGAGGACCATGCCAAGAGCTGGGGTTAAAGCAGAATGAGTGTATGGGAAGGGCTGCTGAACCTGGGACACACTAAACCCCCTTTAGCCTTTCCACTGTTTTTGGAAAACTGATGTCTTTTGCACCCCATGACAGGTGTCCAGGGCATGAGTCTCTGTGAACATTACTTCTCAGTAGTGCTTGGTGACTGCTGTATTTTTGCAGGCTTGCACACATAAATAATCATCTTTTTATGTGATTACCTGCTGGGACCTTGTAGACTGAGACTGGTTGTTTACCAATTATTTCTATGTTTGTTTGTTGTTGTTTTTTTTTTTTTAAATTTTGATTCTCCTCTGATTTATTTAATTAACATATTTATTTGTTTATCTGATTTATCTAATTAACAATATTTTGGAAATATCTGATGAGTCTCCAACTTTAAATACAAATCCCTTTTAAGTATATCTGTGTAAAAATAGGGTTTTTTGACTTCTTTCTAAAAATAGTAAGAAAATATCCAGGGACTGGAACATTATTTACTTACACAAAAACATTTTTCCCATTGGCTACCTAGCAAACACATGCACTGTCTCTCTGACTTCTTGTTCAACTGTGTCCATTCTTGTTTGATAAGTGAGTTAAAATGAAAAGGCATGGGAGACTGCATGGTGATAGCTTACTCTGAACTTCCCTATTGCCATGATAAATACTTTTATTCCAACTTTTTATTCATTAAAAAGATATTAAGTTAGCGTTAAACTGGTAAAAGTATCAAATTTGAAAAATTGTTCTGGTTAAAACCATCACACTGGAGAAAACTCGAAAGAAGCCAACATTGAATTTGAAGATTTAAAAAGTTTAAATACTTCTTTTATTTAAAAAACATCCTATTAAAAAATTTATTTTTTAAGTAAATGAAACAGTATAAAAAATATATCCAAAATGAAGTTATGTGCTTCACTTCTGTAAATTTTTTTCTTTTAAAATATCTGGATCAAAACATTTATTTTGGTGAGAACCTGAAACACAACATTTTTTGAATTACATGTTACCCAAGGAATCTTAATAACCTACAGGAGATCAATCTCTAAACAACACATCCCACGCTGACTCATTAAGGTAAGTGGAATACGCTAGGAGATATTCGTCACAGACTTTCCAAATCTTCATCTTTGCTTACACTAGTGAATTTCTGTGTTTGAGTTATTTTTTCCATAAAGAAGATCATTTGAGCAATAACGAGAAGGCTGGAATTCGTTCTTGCTTGGATATGAATCTCTAGGAGCCGCCAACATCCACATTTACTCACAGACTCTGACTAGAAAACTGCAGCTGCATCTAAAATTTAAATGATAAGTCACAGTCTTACGAAACTCATCACTTCAAAATGGGATCAAAATATTGGTTTGCAAATCCAACTCCTTTTTGTAAATCTAGTTTCTTATTTTTTGTTGTTCTTCATTGCCATCTTTAGAACTTTTTCAGCAGTGGAGGGAGCCTATACATTTGGTGGAAATAATAGTGAAATGAACAGGCACTGCTGTAGCTCCAACTCTTAAACAGCTTAGAACAAGTCCACTTAAGAATCTGTAACTTTATACAAAAAGGGGATTTAATTTATTACTTGTTTGCAACTTGGGTCTTCATTTCAACTTGTAGAAAGCATAAAATGATTTGGTAACATTTTACGGTTTGCACAGATGTTATGGATCACAAATTAAAGGAATGGGAAGGATTAAGTTTAAAAACATTTCTCAGATTCAAAATGTTTTTGCTGCGTACACATAATTAAAACATATCTGTGTATTGATGCCTTCAACTCAGGATACTCACAGCACATTAGTTTATGTTTTAAGCTTATGTGAGCTTCAGCCACACGGTCTGTGTTGACTTTCCTGCAAAAAGTACACATTTGCTAGAGCTGCATAGGAATTACCTGTTGGAACGAGTCCAGAGGAGGGCCATGAAGATGATCAGAGGACTAAAGCACCTCTCCTGTGAAGACAGGCTGAGAGAGCTGGTGTCGTTCAGCCTGGAGAAGAGGAGGCTCTGGCGACACCTTATAGACCCTCCCAGAATCTGAAAGGGGCTACAAGAGAGATGGGGAGAGACTCTTTATCAGGGAGTTATCACTATCAACTTAGTGATAAGATGAGGGGTAACAGTTTTAAGCTAAAAGAGGGTAGATTTAGATTAGATATCAGGAAGAAATTCTTTGCTGTGAGGGTGGTGAGACACTGGAAAAGGTTGCGCAGAGAAGTTGTGGATGCCCCATCCATGGAGGGGTTCAAGGTGAGGCTGGATGGTGCTTTGAATAACCTGGTCTGGTGGGAGGTGTCATTGCCCATGGCAGGGGTGTTGGAACTAGATGATCTTTAAGGTCCCTTCCAACTCTAACCGTTCTATGATTCTAGGAATTCACAAATGCTAACTGCCCCTCTTTGATCAGAAATGTTAAACAAATATGTTGATGAAGGCAGAGTTAAGACTGTTCACTCAATTATTGAACACATTATGTGGTAGACAAATGGCACATATCCAAAAGGTCTCCAGAGTTCTGGCTCTTGGTCCTACAGTCCAGCCATTAAAACTCTTTCTCTTAATGTCATTGGAGCCTTTAGTGATCTGAACAAATTACCAAACAAATTACCAAAATGGACAGTATGATTTAACAATTTGATTTTGTTTATTGAAACAGTTTGCAAATCACCATAATTATCTGCTAAAACTGTTCATCTATTCTGGAACAGGAGAAAAGTTTTCTGATGTGACCTTATGATGTAAAATTCCTTGTTCAGCTAGGTTGGATTTCTTATCACATACTATAGACAGTGGTTGCCAAGGAGATCTCAAACTCCGGTGCAATGCTTTACAATTCCTAATAAACGATCCTGTTAGCATCACCATGTAATAATCAAGCCCTACTAACTACAGTTTACAGAGGCTGAAGCAGCAAAATATGGAAGGAGCCATTATAGGCTGGAAAACCATGATGTGCTGACAAAAGAATGGAGTGAAAGGATGATTCAAGGGCTAAAGTACTGCTTGGGGATTTGGGATACCTGAACCAGGATCCTGGCTTCCCCGCAGAAACCCTACCTTAAAAAAGAGCAACCTTGTCCTGTCCACAACGATCCATCAGGTGTTTGCGCTAACAACATTCAAGATCGTTACTTTTGCATTTCAGGTGAAGCCAATAATCAACCCAAAAAACCAAAAGTTGAAAAGTTGAGAATTATCCCTGCTCATACCTCCTGGGTACTGGCTGTTGGTATCCTTGCTGGTCCTCTGGGAATGGTCCCCAGCCACCTCCATTGGACTGAACACAGAATCAGCTGTTTGCATGGATAAAGTCCACACAGAGGCGTCAGCTTCAGGTAGGAAGTAAGATGGGAGCTGAGGCAGGGGAATAGGATAAAAGGGAATAAAAAGGTGACATGATGACAGTTTGACATCTCCAGCTCTGAGATCCTCAGGACTGTGTCTGACCTCATTTTACCAAGAACCCTTCTCATATTTTGCCTAGTTTCTGTGAGAACAAGGCAAACATCTGAGTGGGACTGTAGACTGCCGTTAGGTAAGATGTAGCTTGGACATTACACTTTATTTCTTGGGCTTCTTTGGTACCTGCATAAATGGTACACTCCAATACTGCACAATGTGTGAGGGTGCTGAAAAGTGGGCAAGAACATGAATTAAACAGTCTGTGAGACGACATTGTGCCTTCTGCCGTCTGCAGAGAGAAAAAGACTTCAGCATCCTTAGCTGTCTTAATTAAGATTTCAGCTTCCAAAGGGACTGAGTGTGGTTGGCACTGCTCAGAAATGGACCCTGTAAAGAAAGCTCACCCAGAGCTTTAAAACGATGTAAAATTCTGTGGTTTCAGCTCACTTTCCCTCGGTACAACAGCAACCAAAAGACAGTACCTGTAACAGCTGCACTTCTGACAAGTCATTCCTGAGTAGCAGGATATGGGCTAGAGAAGAAAATGCCAGCAAATCTCGTTTCTTAAAGTAGTTTATTTTATGTTGTATATGCTTACTGCATAGCAAAATAATGTGTCTACATATTTACATGATTTAAATTAATGACATATTAATATAATAACATTTTTATATTTTACTTCTCAGTACCAAATACTCAAAAATCTCTTCTATTGCCTCAATAACCTTTTAATGCAGTTTCTTTTATTTAAACATTGCACGAACAGCATGCTGTTCACTGGAGATAACACTGGAGATAACAAAGCCTAGCAGTGTTTCGTTATAGGTGTCTTGGACAATATAAAGAATGAACAATAGAAGTATTTATGATGTAGGATTATACTGGATAATTAAAGAAAACCTATGGAAATTTTCTATAAATCATCTACAGTAATCTAAATCCCACAGTTTTTATAGCACATCCACACGCTTCTAGAGCATTTTGGGGGTTTAATTATTCAAAGTTTTAATACAAATTTCCCATCTTAAATGGAACTTTCTTGCCCTATTCAAGCTCTGATGAGTAAAGACCATGCAATAGCAGTCTGAGTTTACTTATGTCACCAAACTCCATTCCCCTTGGTGCTTTTAAGGTTGTAACCTTAAGTGCTTTGAAAAGAACAAAGGCTCTGTTAGTTCCAGAAGATTTTAGATCATCTCCAACTCAGTTTTCGATCAAGGTTCCTAGAGGTAAAAGTGTATACTGAATGTTCAGTATGCTGTGGGTTCATCTTCTGTGTAAACTCAACTTGGATCATAAATCTAGTCCAATTGGGGAAAAGCTATCTTGCGTTAAAATCACTCAGACTAATTCTACACTAAAACGCAGGTGTTATTAGAGTCTGAAAAGACCATTTTTGAATACTTTGAACTTTCAAGACTCCTATTAGCTTCAGTCAGATTTCTAAGGCAGTTACGTGATGCTCTCCTTCATTTTCTCAGTTTCTTCTACTTGTGAGATTCTACCAGTTGTGCTGAGCTTCTATGTTTCTATTAAATAACATTACAAATATTAATTATGTTTTGTGAATATTAAAACCTAAGTCTTTGAGCTGAAGTGTAGGTACGAATGTAAAGAACATTCACTCAGAAGGAGTAAGTGAATGCTTTTACCCCAATGCAGAAGAGGAAGAGCATTTCCTGGTACAAACTAAACTGAGTTAACTTCATGCAGCTGGCTGCAACCTTTCTTCCATTTCTGCTTTACCTTTTCTGAGCTTTTTTCCATGCATACAAGCTGATGTAAACCTGTAACTAGCAGGGGCATAGTGGTTGCAAAAGGGTACAGCTTATCAATCAATCAAAATAGTTTTGGATGACTGAATAGAGAAAGTAAAAGCCCAGAAGATGGGAACATCTAAAAATACATTTGAGTAATACTCCTACAAGATTACTTTATGAGAGCTTATTCAACTACAAGCCTCTCCAATCAAGAATTTAGTCTTACAAACTGTATGGGTACCATAAGTAGTTGCACAATCCTGACAGTAGCTTCTATACTATTCAGAGAGCTGTATGTACGTGTATGTACACCTTAGAAATGCAAACATTTCAAAGGATATGTGCATCAAATACTCAGCCATGAAAATTTAAGTATGCCACAAAGTAGGATTCAATTATGACAAACGTCCAACAACATTAGAAGCAGGTCTCTGGATGGATTTTCCACTAAGATCAAACCACTGGTTTCACACAAATACCAAATACTACCACACGTTTATTCTGTGGACCAGTAGCAGATGGATGTTACTGGAGACTGATATGTTAGAAAGCTTTTTTCCTGCAATGAACAAATTGTGCTATTTTGGTAATGGGAAATCAGACTTTTTCCTTGGGTATTCACTTGAAATGGAAGTTTTTAAAGTGTCCAGGGAATTTTCCATCTGCACAGACTGTGATTTTCTGCACCTCTTTGGGAACAAGTCCTTGTAGAATTCCACAGCCTTCTTCTGGAAGTGCTTCCCGACAATTACATACAGGATTGGGTTCAGGCAGCTGTTGCTATAGGCACAGAACACTGCAATCTGCGTCAGTAAGTCATTGATGTGTTCCAGGCATTTGGAAGTGTGTGTGAGGCTAGAGATTGTGTCGATGAATGTGGTGATCTGGAATGGAAGCCAGCAAACGACGAACAGCAAGAGCACAGCAAGGACCAGCATGGTGGCTTTCCTCTCTGTCTGGACTACCTTCAGTTTTTGTAGCTCACTGCTTCGTAAGGCTTTGATGATTTGCAAGGTGCAATAGGTAATTACACAGAGGGGGATCACAAAGCCCACAATATTCAGCAAGCAGTTGTTTGCCGGCCTCCAGTAGCTGGCTGGGTAAACAAGCATGCAGGCTGTGACGTTGTAGTCTTCGTAATATTGCAAATTTCGGAACACCATTGCAGGTGAACACATGAGCAAAGCACACGTCCAGACTACAAAGCTATTCCATTTGGCACAGACAGTTCGTCGCATCCGTCCAAGAGACATGGTTTTCACCAAGGCCAGGTAGCGGTCAATGCTCACTAGTGTCAGGAAATAAATGCTAGAATAAAAGTTCATGCTACTCATTATGTTGACAGCTTTACAGAGGAACAGGCCAAAAGGCCAGTCAAAATTATTAGTAATATTAATGGCCCAGAAAGGTAAAGTACAGACTAACAATAGGTCAGCGAGTGCCATGTTTGCTAGGTAAATTTCAGCCACTGTGCAGCGACTCTTGTGGAAACATAGGACGATGAGGACAGAGGAATTTTCTATTGCTCCCAGAACAAACAGAACCCAGAGGAATCCAGGCTGGAAATCCTGTAGCCATTCCCATACATGTGGATTAATACATATATCTTGACTCAGCTGATGCACTCCTGAATTATTGTGGAAATTTGCTGGAGTGCCTGTGAGCTCCTGGGTGGCTGTGGTGTTGTAAAGCTGGGTAACATTTTCAGTTGTGATGGAAACCATTTCTGTGCAGAGGAAAACAAAAAGATGACATGAGATTGCTACATGTAGCTCGTTGCTGAAAAAAAATAGAATAATAAAAGCTGGCCCTGCTTTCAAAGTGTAGCTTTGAACAGCAATTTGAACCCAGCTGTTGAACCCAGCAATTCTCTGGGTTTGTTTCTCATAGACACCCTGAATACTCGCAGGGAGTATCAGACTAATCTGCATGTACTGATGTTAAGCGGGTGAAACAGAGGGAATAAAATGACAGCAGACATTGTAGCCAACAGGTTACCCGAAGAGAACATTTACCAGCCTGTCTTCTCTAGAACCAAGCTGCAGCAAGTCTTTTTTTAATTCCTTGAGGAGGCTGATGGTTACTTTCTTTTCTTATCTTTGGGTATCAGCAGCCATAGTCTCCTAAAGGACAGATGTACCTCCTGAGTCTTGTGTTTAGGAAGAATTAAGTGCATATCTGATATTTATGCCCATAAATAGCTCCCTGTAAAACCCCAAGCTGTTCTGACCCTTCAAACATTGCTAAACTGCTCCTCCTGTGGCACATCCCTCAACATTTTACACCCTTTCCTGTAAAGCAAGAATTGGGTGGAATTCAGTAGTGTTTCCTCCCCACGCAACATCATATTTTTTTCCAAATTTTACGATCGTCACAGCAGACATTTACCTTGCAGCTCTAGCTCACACTGAGAAAGCCGCAGGTGCAAGGATCAGTGTTTGCGAGCAGCCTGCCTTTCTCAGCTCCTCACTGGAACCACCTGTGGATTTCTGCCTCTGCTTTACAATCTCTTTCAGCAAGCAAGTCACACAAGAGGTAAATGGTACAACCTTTGTGAGGGAGCTTGGTTTTAATAGGTCTGCAGTGGGTGGGCTGGCAGTTTGGCAAAGATGGTGGCCATCACGTAAGCAAGGACCTGACTGCAGTCAGGCTGCGGTGGGACTATTCGGGTGCAAGAGCACAGTCTGCAAACCAGGTGCTGCATTGTAAATGTTCGAGGGGTCAGAACAGCTTGGGGTTTTACAGGGAGCTATTTATGGGCATAAATATCAGATATGCACTTAATTCTTCCTAAGACCAAACAGGAGTTCCAGCATCCGCTCAGGACTGTTAAAATGTTGACTGTGGTTTTTATTGTTGTGCTCTGAGATAATGAATGCTGAGACATTATTCAAATAAAAGACTGTTTATATAATTCTCTGGACTGAGTGACAGAAATACTGTTTGTCTTTTTCCAGGTCTTTAAAATACCACTGTTTATATTATGGTCTGATTGGAAGCTTTTCAGCTGTGTTTTTAATTAAGACATTTATCTGATTCAGCTGGTAACTTGGCAGTAAAAAGGGGACACATTTGTAATTCCTGAAAGGATGGGTCTCTCATTTGTACCCTGGTTACTGGATTTGGTGGTTGGTAAGTGGCAGTGCTCGATATGCATATAGGCATTTGGCTTTTGGATGCAGAATTACTGAGAAATGGTGGTCATATTTTGTGTACTTAGTTATAATTAAGTCCTGTAGTGCTTGAGAACCAAAAGCAAAGATGAAACCCACATTTTACGAAGTACAGTAAAGGAGACTCTATACTGAAAAATTTATAACAGAGGTGTAAGGCAGGACAGGTCAACTGGATAAACCAGGCGAGTGCGACTGAGAACCTTGAAAGACAAGGCAATATAAAAATGGATTTATGGGCACAAAATGAAATGTTGGGAATGCACATTTCTAATCCTTTGTAACTTGAACAAAGGACAGTATTTGTATAGACTTGGTAGCAACATAAATATTCTTATTCTCCAAGTTCATCCTCTCAAAACCTCAACTTTTCAAGCCCTTATATAATTGCAGGAACATACGTCCATCCTCTATCCTGCCTCTAAATTAAAGTTGTTGTTGTTAGAACCACCTCAATCTTGAGACACCAGTTTCCTTTTGATTTCTGACTGTTTTCAACCAGCATCTGGGGAATGGGTTGGTGGATCCCCCTTATTACATAGCACTACATGTTGTAGACAGCTGTCCGGGGACCTGTGATTTTGGTGACACTGGTTAACTGGAGCTTTTTGGTCTAGTGGATATGGAGTTCTCTACTGAAAGCAAATGCCATCCGCACTGCATGCTATACCAATATTCTGACTTATGTCCCCTTCTCATCTTCCAGGTGCAAGTAACTACCGTAGGTTGTAAATGCTTTGGTTAGAAATCTTATCTTTGATTGAGCCCTTCCAGGTATAGCAGAGTACCTGCACCTGTAGTGCATTTTTCTGCTACTTTATTTGTTTGTATTTCAGCACAATGGAATATAGGATGATACCATCCAGATATGCCTGTTCTACTGCTTCTGCTTTATCCATTAGGAGACAATGCATTAGTCTGATACAACTTTATTCTTGAGAAGTTTATATAGGCAGTTCCTTATCACTTGGTTATCTCCTCCATATGTGGATATACTGGTTATTTAATATTTCACTGTCATGTTTTCCAGGTATTTAAATGAGATTGGCAAATTTGTAAATCCCTGGGTTCTGCTATATGTGCCTTTTCAAGATAGGTACTATGTTTTGCCCTCTCTTCTGTAGTGTCCCTGTTCTCCTTGGTTTCACAGACATAAAAACTGAGAGTAAAGATTTCCTCTCCTAATTCATGAACCATGGGAGGGTGGGTTATATATGACTCTGCCACTTTGTATACCTCCATATATTCTTTAATTTGTTCTTTCCCAATTCACATAAATTCAGTTGTTCAAATCAATCGTCTTAAATATTACATCATGATCTTCATTTCTGAGAGGAAAAATGCAGAGTCACCATTGAACTTCATTCTCCGAGTTACTGTTCCTTTTTCCTTTTGGTAACAGGCCTAGACTTTCCTCTATTATCCTCTTTTGATATATTTATAGAAACATTTTATATTAACTCCTATGTCTCTTATTAACTGCAACTCATTTTTATCCTGATGTTTTTGGTATCTTTGATGTTCTGAGTTCTTAAATAATACCTTAGATAGATAGCCATACTTTTCTGTAATTAATCTCCCTATAGCAAAGCCTGGTATCAAGGTTCTGGTATTCATAAACACTGAAATACCTCAAAGCCCAGTTTTTGTGGCTCCAAGAGAAGCCACTAACAAATTGCGAACAGCAGTTTCAAGTCTCCTTTTCTGTGTATGCTAGCACTTCAGATTGTAAAAACACATAGGAAGTGAAATACTAATGGATGACCAACAAAAGGTCATCTGAAAACAGAGTTCTGTTGGGGATGCAATTAGTAGAGGCTGTTTCTTCTGCCAGTAGCAGGCTGTGAACCAGAAGAAAGAATTGTAAAGTGCATTATTTTATGCTTGGACATTGGATGTATGCATATATTTAATAAGATGTTCATTAGTAATTCAGACAGTGGTCATAAAGGCTATATGACTAACAGAAAAGCAATAAGCAGGAATTATCTTACAACAAACTGCATCTCAAAAACTGCCTACTGATTTATGACATTTTTCCTACAATTAATCTCTTTTATATTTATTTTTATAAAGGAAAGCACTAGAAGACGTTAAAATAAATTACTTATATCTCATTACTGTGGTCTAGGAACAGTATGCAGGGGCTAGTTAGGATGTGACGAAGTCCATGACATGGGACTTCTGGTGACCGGCCTCTGTGGTTGTTAGTTTGTGCCCTTCAATAAAGCATTGGTAGAAATGCAGGAGAGAACAAGGTAATATGTTCTAATAATCTATTTAGAAACTCTATTTAAATGATGTGCTCAGCGCTATTCTCTATAGCACAGGACACCCATTTAAATTATGTGCCTACTGAATAAATTATGAATTACACATCCACAGCCCTTTAGAAAAGGAAGTGATGCCTATTTGCCATTAGCTTATCACAATTCAATGAAAATAAATATTACCACTTCACACATTCTCTACAAATGCTTTCTGTGCAATGCAAGACAGGTCTAATGTCTCAGCTAGGCCCCTCAGAAAGATTTTTATCTGACAATTTTGATTTAAACACTGCCCAGCTGAAGCAGTCTGTTATTACTGATCAAGAGAGACTCCTGCTGGAGTTCACTTCCTACTATTAGTTACCTCCTCTTTCAGATCGTTGGTGATTGTCTCATGTTGTTCCAGAATATTTTTTGCTAATAGCATTGGGCACAAATGGCAAGGTTTTGATAGTAGAGGTCTGTAGGGTGCTCTGTGTGAGAGGCAGCCGTGACCAGCCCTGTGCTGGTGGCAGCCAAACCTGTGCCTCTTGTAGATACTGCCCTGACCAAGTGAGGATGGATTTGGGGTTGGCTAATGCAGGGATACATTGAGCACTGGCTGGATCCTGTCAATGCTGCAAATGAAGGACCCTTGCAGAAGGACTGCGAAAAAGTCGTTAATCAACTGTAGTTGCTGGACTGTTGG
Source organism: Calidris pugnax (assembly GCF_001431845.1). Taxonomy (NCBI): domain Eukaryota; kingdom Metazoa; phylum Chordata; class Aves; order Charadriiformes; family Scolopacidae; genus Calidris; species Calidris pugnax. The sequence goes on along the minus strand of NW_015091083.1, from coordinate 4,438,074 downwards.
TTTGTGTTTACAGGGAAGGAAAGAGGGACCCCGAAAAGGTGGTGCCCACCAGTGCCCCAAAATTTTGAGGTCTGTGCACAGTCACTAATGCTCCTTGGTATTGCCTGGTAACCAGGTGGGGTGTCCTGCTGATCAAGCTGTATGTCTGTCCTGCCGTATGCACTGTACTGGGGAGAAGACAAGCACGAGAGTGTCAGCAAGCCAAGGATAACACCCAGAGTGCAGGAGTGTGGTCAGCCTTGGAACGTTGTACAACCCAGCTGTACGTGCTGGCACCTATAGATGTTCTTGAAAGAAAAGAAGTGGGATATGACGAGGTGGGACAAAAAGCCCTTTCAGGATCAAAGTACTGTGAACTAAGCAATGCAAGTGCAGGGGGAAAAAGGTCAGAGCTCATTTAATGCTGCTACTGGATGTGAGCAAGCTCTGGGACAGCTAAGCCATTTGGTGCACCACTTTACTCCCCAACTGGGGAAATGCCCACACTGCATCAGGTGATCATTTTTCACAACCCATTTTGGATCTGGATGAAGTCATACAGCTGCTGGACTCATTAATCCATTAGTACCTCCACTGGTGGTGTTAATCTTCGCTTGCACTATGCTAAACATTTGCTTGTATACCAAGATATAGTGGAATATTTAAACTGTTATGATGGTCTTGGTTATGTGTTTTGTAAGAACAAGGCCTGACGTGTAATAAATATTCAGATTATTGCAATGCTAATGCCAATAATCTTTGGTGTATAAACTTGCACACCATGGAATGACAGCCATTGTTCTGCAGTTATCATTAAGGCATTTATATCAATTATGTTGGGAAAAATGGGGGGGGGGAGGGGGAAGTTGTTCTGTTTGTTCTGTTAAAGCCGTTATTTTAATATCAAAGAGTCTAAGGTGAGAAGCGGCTGTTTATTTCCCGCCTTGGGTGGGAGATGAAGCCACTCAATTCCAGCTCTGTCTGGAAGACTGAAGCAGAGACATTAAGTCAGTGGAGCAGGAGGAGTGCACAGGAAATTAAAATAGAAACTTACATTTGTTGCCAACTTGGTCTGGCATAGCAATGGGGAGTTTTGCCTCTCTTTTCAATACCAATCCTGAGAGAATGTATTCAGTGTGTACAGAGGAGATAAAAAGAAAATATCTGTGATTTTGAGGGAGAGCAGCATCCAGGTGTTTGAGAGGCAATTTAGATAATTGAATATATGTGTGTTTGGGGAATTGAAAGGTATCTGTGATGTCTGCATGGGGATGGTACGTGATACAGGACCTCTGAGAGCTATGGTGTTCTGGAGACAAGCAAGATACTTTGGAGTTTCTGCAGCACCCTCAGACACCGCTGCAGCTCCCTTGCCCCTTGATGGACTAAGACTGGAGGGTGTAGGGCATAACTCCACCATAAAAATAGCAAATCTTTGGGCTTAATAGAGAATTAAAGGGACTATAAAATACAGCATTACAGCTGTAAAATGGAATTCAGAATTATAGCGAAGGACAATAAGGAAAAGAGTCTCCTGGGAATTAATCTGTCAAAAAAGTCCAGGTTTTAAGAGTCCAAAAAGAGAAGCTGCTGATTTCTTCCGGAAGAAGTAGCTAAAAATAAGTATTTTCAAGTATTTGAAAATTAGAATAAAGCAGGCTTGGGTCCGTATTTGAAATGAATGAGTCTGATGTAGTGCTCAATGTATTGGACATTGGCTTAGTCCTGTTTTAAGGAAAATTCCCGCTTCTTTTCTTCTGGGGAACAGGAATGCTGCATAAAGCTCTGTGGTACCTTGGCAACAGCTAAAGAAAATGAGCTAGAGGCAATGTTTTTTTTCTTTGGTTGTTTTGTGTATCTTCTGAAAAAGAGTATTATCTATGGGTAAAATAACAGGAAAAAAACTCAAGCTGCCTCCATATACTCACTTTTGCTGACTTTCTGACCTTTTACAAATTTGCATGTTCATAACACCTTCGTCATTCCTGAGAACTCTGTATTGCTCAAAGCTGACTTAAAGCCCATCCACATTTTAGCCTTTCTATCTCAAAGGCAACATAAGCTAGAAATGTTCAGCAAGGAATAACTTTTTAAATTAACCACTTTCCCCATAGCAATATTTCCTGTTTCTTCTCTGAAGTATGGAGGAGAGCAAACATACATTTAGTCAGAAAACCCATACAGCTCTGATCATCTATCATTCCTATTTTAATATCCTATTTTAATATTTATAAGTGCTATGTATTATTGCATTGTTCATTAGCAGTAATTTTACTGAGAGTAATTTAAAAATGTGAGTGGATTCAGTCTCTCAGAAATCTTTTCCTCCGAAAATTTATCAGATGAGCTGTTATGATGCTACATGATTTATTCCCGGTCAGTGGTGAGCACAAGGGCTGGTTGGAGAGGTGGGGCAAACTTATTGGGAACTTATTAAAACAAAGTGCCATAAAGATTTAGTTTCAGTTTTGTTGCAAGTGTTAGCTCACTTAGCTCTTCATCAGAGCTGTGTAATTCCTCTTGAATGGAAACCTTTCATAGATCCTGGATTTCAGAAAGTATCCCGGAAAAGCACTGCCATGGGTAATACACTGGGTGAGAACATTCCTATTGTGGAGAAAGGCTGCTTCAAAGCTTCATTAAATTAAAAAGGGAAGGGTATAAACGAATAAATAATAGAACATGCCAAATCCATTGAATACTGTTCTAGTGTTGTTTTGGGACATATCGTAGCAAGGAGCAGTTTGGACAAAGGAATGAAATATGAGGGTAAATCCCTCAACTGTTTTTTTAACAGTAAAACTTCTGCTAATATTTGAACAACTTTGGCAATAAATATAAATGAGGTCTGAACTCTGGGAACATCAAGAATTGAAAATTTTATGCACACAAGACCTGTACATAGTGATGTGCTTACAGCAACAATTCCCTAAGTTAAATTTAGACCTGAATAACTGGTTTGATGTTTTGTTTTCCTAGAGGTTTCTATTATGTTAAAGCTGTGCGGCTTTTCCCTTCCGCTTTGTAAGTGATGGATTAGTAAACACAGCAGAAGAACTTTCTGTACTTGTTCAGCAACTTTTAGCGTTTTACCAGAGAAAGAAGATTAATTAAAAAACCTATCGAACTACTCTGAAAACAGAGGTCACTGCCTTCCTTCCCCCAGACAGCACACACTTGAATTTCTGCTGTTCAAACAACTCTGAGAAACTTTAGGCTGTTCTGATTTACTGAGTTATTTTTTTCTCCATCCCCAGCCTTCTCAACATGATATATGTCTACAAAGGAATGAAGTATATAATGCTCTCAAATCTAAGTGGTAATCACGCATAAGCCAATTTGTTCCTCTCTTTCTAGTCATTGGGCAGATGAGTGACCTATTTCCAAGTCTCCACTCTGTTTAACTTGGAACAAAATCTAGAACTCAGGTGATCCACCTGCCTGTATACTAAAAGGCCATAAGGCTATCAAATAATGTTGATTGAGACTATTTCTCTTGATTAAGCTATTTCAATTGTGCATAAATACTGAAATAATTGTTGAAGCAGGGACATGACTCTAATTCTTCCGTCTTTGGAAAATATGTCTCATAACTCCTTCTCTCTCTTCTCGTAAATACAGAATTACTTGCTGCTGTTCTCAAGTTTCTTTAATCTTCGATTCTCCAGGAGTGTAATCTTCATAGACACTCCACTCCTGCCCCCTTCGTTTTAATGCAACTTTGCTTTAGACCTGGCGTGAGGAGTCCTCACACAGTAGCTTTTTGTTTCCCTTAACCAAGGTGATAACTTTCTGATTCTCTCACAGCAAGGCACATTACTCTTACACAACATGTTCAAGACACAACTGAATCTATTCTTTTTCCGTGTGTATTTTAATGTGTTTGCTCAAAATGTTTCGACATCCTGAGAAGGAGAATATTCAAACAAGAGAAAACTGACCACAAACTCACTCTTCAAGGCTGTCAGTGTATTTTGTTCTGTTCTTTTTGGCATTCCCCATATGAGAACAGGCAAGGTTAACCATGAGTGCTTATTGTCCAAAGCTCAGCCAACAACCAGCATTAGGGTCAGGGTCAGGTCAGGAGAGAGAGAAATCTAGGAGCTGCAGTAGGAGTGGGATTGCAAAAGCACTGCAGAAGGGAAGAACAGTCACCCAATATTAAGTCCATGCCTAGGATTCAGGTTCAGGATAGGAGACCCACAGACTATGTCTGCTCTTTCACTCTATCATGCTTAAACCTGTGTTTATTACTCTTCTCACACTGTGTCTTATCAGTGCTCTGTGTTTTCCTGTGTATATGATACTGGGTCAGCCTACTAACACTGGTATCCTGTTCTTTGCCTTGTATTCAGAAAACTCTGAGCATATCTTTGAGCTTAGGGTCTTTCTGCTGCCATGTCTAACTTCTGTTCATTACTTGATCTTCATATTTGGTCCAAAATGATATTTTGTTCTTGGTAAGGAAAGGGGTAGAGGGTCAAACTTTGCATGTGGTAACAAGCTTTTTGCTTCCTTTTCTCCAGTTCTTTGGTGCTTTTGATGACAAACACTGGCTTACAGCAATGACACAAGGAAGAGTGCTGCTACTTCACTAGGTAGGTGTTTAAATAACGCCAAGGTAGGATACATCCTGGTTTACACTGGTTTAAGACTCCCACTCATCTCAGCTTTCAGGCTGAGTGGTTCCCTTTCTCAAAGGCACAGACTGAGGAGATGCTGAGGAAAATGGAGAGAAGAGGATGGCAGATGTAGGTCGGGGGCAAATTTGCAAGTCACACACGTGGAGGGGAAGGGAAATGTGCCTGATGCAGACAGTGCTGGCTGAGGCCCCGCTTATTGCTAGGGAGAAATAAGTGAAGAAAGACAATACACTTGGTTTGTCGTGTGGGTGAAATAAACCCAAAGCTTAGTCTTATTTGCTTAGACTCACAGAGCTCACTAGGTTCTATCGTTAGCTAGAAGGCAGTCGTCAGGTAATGTTTTGCTCATCTTTTTCATCTGCAGAATTTGCACTCCACGTTGGATCTCTTGCTCAGAAAATGATCAGCCATTAACATAATTTATTCCTGTCCCTAGCTGGCTCACTGCCTACCTTGATAATACCTCCCCCGTTGCACTGTCTTGCAAATAGCGATGGATGGGAGTGAGCCTACCTGCACGTTTATACAGGGAGAGAAGCAGCAGAAGTGCTGCTTGGAGTGAGAGCAACATGCTTTGGCACCAGAACCACACAGGGCTCCCTGTCAGCTGGCAGTGATGACTGGGAAAGCCCCAGCCTTGTCCCAGGGCTGAAATCTTGCATCTCCCTTAACCCTCCTGCAACACTCATGCTGTCTGTCTGCAGAGCTGAATGATGACAACCCACACAGTTTAACTGAAGTAAGAGGAGAAATGAGAGACTTCCTGAGTTTTATGATGTGACGTGTAGATTTAACAGGTTGGAGTAGTGTCAAACGACGTAATATCCCCTCCCCTGGGCACTGCAGGCACCGTGTGGATTCTCTGCTGTAGAAAAGGGATTGCTCTACCCCGTCCCACTGCAAAATTCAAGGAGTTTAATGCACTAATGTTGTGAGACCCATTTAATATCCATTGCAGGAGTTTAGTGGCATGTGAAATGGCAGGTCTGATGGTATCAAACAGCACAATGCATCTATGAAGTGGCAGACAATACCTTGAGCCCAGTGAATAGCTAAGGTAACCTGTGTCCAGTGATAAAGAAATGAAATGCTAGTGATTTTATCAAGAGGGGCTTGCACAGCTAGATTATATTTCTTTGTTAAAGTAAGAATTTCCTGCATTAGAAAACCACCTTTCCTGAAACCCAGATAGACCAGAACTACTGCAAGTACCATGGTGAAAATAGCTAAATTGGGAAAGAAATGTGTGAGTTTTCAACTGGCTGACGACAGTTCTTGAGAGGTGAGCTGGAAGAACTGTTCCTAGGGTAAGTTCTCAGAACCAGTCTTGGGGTTCAACTAATTAAGTAGTTACAGGGCTGATGTCAGTATGAAAGAGAGGAGAGCACATAAAGTGTGCCAGTGACACAAATTGCTTGATCTCTTCATTACAGAGAACAATGGGAATATCCTGCAGAAAGCACTGGATGATATCAATAGAGCAACAGAGGTGGAATAGTAAGTGGGAAAAACTGTAAGTCCTGAAGCCCTTTTGTTCACCAGAAGATGTATCAACTGATACTTTATTCCCCTTGCTGTAGTGGAGGCATAGAAAGGCAGGGTACAAACCTCCACTTAAGGCTCCCTCACTGATAGGCACGTTGATGTCCTCTAAAGTTTTGCTGTTTGTTGCATTGCCCCTACCAGACCTCTTCAGCTCAGTTCAACTACTGCTTTCTCTTAGCAATTTAAATACTGCTCTTTTTCCTCCGTAGCAACTCTAAGTTCTCATGACAAAGCAAATGTGAATAGAACGGCCAAACAGTATTTGCCAGTGTTGCTCCCCTTGTGCATTAAATACTTAATGGAGAGATTTGCCTTTCAGATGAACTGGCTCTGTGCCCTGAAAGCACTTTGCTTCTACCACCTCGAGAACATTGTAGCAGTCATTTAGAAAAAAGGCAGGGATTTGCCACCTCCAGTGCCTCCAATCTCTATCATGTTTAGGCTGTTTTCAAGGGTATTTGCAATAATACAGCATTTTTTGCACGTTTTCATAACTGGCTTTCACAAGTATGGCTTTTGAGAAAAGCCTGTCTCCCATAGCAAAGCTGGGAGCTCATAGTATGTGTGGCTGACTGATTGCTGTCCCAAAGTCTAATAGCTGTTTCTTTGACAGCTCCCATTTACGTCATTTCTTATCATACAGGTAAATGATTATTTTACTCTGGAGTTGATTAAATCTCTGTTGCATTTTGCAAAAAAACATAAAAGATGTTCTAAACTGTCCTACTACTTCTCCAAAACATATTTGCAACTACAAACAGTCATCCCCACCAGCAACTGGAAACGTTTCAGTCACTACTACTTTTTCTATTGCTGAGCCACATGCTGATGGCTATGTGCAAGCAGAGGAGTCCTTAGTGCAGAGGGCATTGCAGGCAGAATCTGTCCTCTTTTTAAATTAGTAATAGTGCCTTGTGTTCTCTTAATGCTTTCCACCAAAGGGATATACGGACTGCTTCACTGGGTAATGGTGCAGTTTCCAAACAGCATGTTGGGTTCTGACAACAGAATAGGGTAGAAAGTATGATTAACTATATAATGTTCAAGTGAAATTACACCTTTAATTTCAAGCAGGTAGAAATCAGAGGAGATCATATTTATCCAGGTTGTTCAAGTTAGCACCTCTACCACATGGGCTACCTAAGATGGTCTCAGTTTAATATGAAACCTCTGACAACAGCTGTAGCTGTAGACACATCCTAAAATCTACGCTAAACTGTAAACTCAGATTTCAACCACCTAAAAAGCTTTTCTCATGGACCATCTTAGTGAATGATCCCCAGCATCACTGATTTGTGTCATGGAAGGCAATACAAGCACGACATCATACTCATTGCTTAAAATGGCAGGTTGTCTTTACTAAAATAATCAATGGTTTGTTTTGGTTTTATTTGTTGTTTTTTTTTTTTTTAATTTCATACTCTTTTAAGAAATCCCAAGGGTAGAGTGTGGCAGTGCGACCATTGGTGAGTTCCCTTCTCAAGGAGAAGTCTAATCTGGAGCGTGCTTCACTTCTAAAATGATAAATTTCGGAAAGCCATTTTGCCTTCCTAGGTCAAACATGTCCTGCTATGCTGCTGCTTGAGCAGCTGGGACAGTCATTTTGTATTATTTTCGTATCTCTGCTCCTGACTTAGCCAGTACACGCAGCATTTGCAATTGGAAAGTGAGCAGCTGGGACAGTCATTTTGTATTATTTTCGTATCTCTGCTCCTGACTTAGCCAGTACACGCAGCATTTGCAATCAGAAAGAGGTCAGTTTTCAGATGTCATGGTTAAAAATCACCCCAGCCTGTATACTACAGAGGGAAGCTCAACACCAAATGTACATACTGGAACTAGTGTGTGTGTGTGAGAGAGTAACTATAGTGAACTTCAGACTGTATTGCAATTACCTCTATAGTCACAGCAGATAAAATTGGTTATAGATCCAAATGTCTGTATCTATAGTCACAGCAGATAAAATTGGTTATACATCCAAATGTAGTCTGTTTTTCTGCTGAAAACCCAGGGGAACTCTAATGGCAACAATTCTTAAGTGGGAATACACCATATTTCTACTGGAAATACTCTTGCTCTGTCTGGCCATCTAAATATTTTCTTATCTATATGAAGTGGAACAGCTCCAAAAAAGAAAGAATGAAAGAGCCCTACTCAATATAGCTTATCCCTCAGGCACTCGGTTAAGAAGGAGGATGCCTTGTTCAAAACCCCTAATCTGTGCTACCCATTCCCAGGCAGATTTCCTGTCTCTGTGTGCATGTGTTCTGTGGTTTTGATTTCTCGTTTTTGTTAAAACAGTAAAGATTCTGTAATTCTAGGTGGGAATTTCACTTCTTCTTTCTGCTCTTCCGAGTTTTTAGGTGAAACCTAAACTTTGGCTTCTGAGCAGCTTTGTTGATTTTGAAAAATGTTCTAGTTTTAAGTATCACGCCACCTTTAAACTTGTGTACCATCCCTTTTGCAACTGCTGTAGAACATAAAGCACTGTGTGGAATTTCACGCGATAGTTTTCTGCAGCAGGCAGCAAAGGCTCGTGGCAGGATGTCAGGGCAGGAACAAGTGAAGAGGAAATGAGCGGATGCGAGTTCTGGAAGAGAACATAACACTGCTAAGGAAAATAGAGGAGAAATGCTGCTGCTGGGAAGGAAGGAAGAAAGGAAAGGAGGAGGGGAAAAAAGAAGGGTTTAATTTCCCATGAGGGAAAAGGCTTCTGAAACAAGCAACAAATAAAGATTCCTGCCTGAGTCAGGAATATACCAAAGTTATGAGAGATTTATCTGGGATTTTAATTTAAAATGTTATAAAACCTAGCTAGTTTACACAGTTTGGATCCTTATTTTACCTAGCTTCAAAATAGTACAAAATTCAAAATTGTATAATTCTAGTATTTAAAATCAAATATTTCTTCAATTTTTGCAAACTTATTTGACCGACCAGAATTCATTATCCTAAGCCAAATCTTATTAATATGTTCCACTTAACCCTTTTAAAAAAAAAATAATGACACAACTGCACAGTGGAAACTACTTATACAATAAACCTGTCTATAGTGGTGCATGAAGCAAAGTGTAGCAGAACAAAATTCCAGATGCCACCTACTATATAGTAATGAGCTGTAATCATGTTTGGAATGCTATTTTTTAGACTACATCTATTGTGGAAGAAAATAAATTTCTGTCTTCTTATGTTTTCAGAAAAAACTAGTGTTCCATAATACTGCAGTAAACACCACGAAACTGACTCCACTTTCTTACTTCTCCTTCCTTCTACTTCTGGGAAATGTCCCTGTTGCTGAGCAGCTGGCTGGAATTTTTTGGCTATAAGGTGACTCTTTTAATGAAAAAAAAGTTTCTTAGAGGAATGAGGTATGTGGAAAATGAGAACACACGGCTGTCATATGCAATGTGCCTGTACATGCTCTTTAAAAAAAAAAAAAGTATGTTATAAATTAATACTTCTGTGAACAATGTTCCAGCCATTCATGAATTGCGTTCATGTCTGATTCACTATGACTACTTTAACCAGGTTGGAATATTATCATTTTGAAAATGAACTTGTAACTCACTGAGGAAAAAAAAAAAAAAAAAGAATTACAGCTATTTAGAAAGCTTCTACGTTTTAAACTCATTCTTGTAATTGGCTAGTCTATCTTCTTTATTACTTTACTGTTACTGTAAATCTCAACACAGAATGAAGGCTTGTGAGACTATATCTGCTTTTACTTGTTTATCTACCCATGAGGGATAGTGCCAGATCCTCATGATTTGGAAATTTTGCCATTAACTAGAAGAAAAAAGAAAGATCCTTGCCCAAATAAAAGAGAAGAAATAAACAATTGCGACCATCTTGATCCTAACAGAGGGGCACATCAGAAATGTCTGATGAAAATATTTGTTGATCGTTTTCTTCTAAGTAAAAATGTGGGAACTAGGAAGGAAGTGGCAGAGGTTCTACGTAGGACTGTTCCCTAGTAACAGGTATGGATAACATAATTATGCAGAGGAACATGTTTTTTACTTCTCTGACAAGATGCCAGTAAATAGTTGTGTTTTCTATATACTTGTATATATATCCATGTATCTATACATGTCTATGTGTGTATAGAGAGAGAGGAGAGAGAATTTCCACACAGCAAACATTTCCTGGTCACCTTTAGTGCCACTAACCCTTTGCCTGCTCTTTTGCTTGTTTACTCTGGGAGAAAGTGGTTTGTGTGTTCCCAGTGCCCAGAGTTGGAAGGACCAGGAACAGCAAAACTTTCTAGGTGATGCCAAGGAGAACAGGCATCCATCAACTGGTCTGGAGCAGGTAAGGCAGGATCCTGCACGAGCAGCATGTGGGAGAGCTCTCCAGAGTACACAGTGTCTGGAGGCTTTGATTTAGATGACTCAGTCTAAAGAAATAAGGAAATAAATCCATCTTTGAGCTCAGTGCAGATTTTTAAGGAGCTGAGCCCATTACAATAAATAGCCTGGTGACTCTAGTCAGCATTGAGCTGACCAGGAGTTCAGCACTGAGCTCAGGCTGTACAGTTATAAGGACTAAAATTTGTCATTTTGTCAAAAATTGTTGAGTGTATTCTGTGTCCCACAGCAAGGTTTGCCTGCTGTGATATGTAAAGGAACACCCACCACCTAGATTTCTTTCTTGTCTCTTGATTTCACAGCTAGGAAAACAAGACTTCCACAGACCTTTCCCTCTGGAAAAAAAGAAGCCAGAAAAAGGATGTGGCTACCTTTTCATGTTTGGTAAGCAGATTCCCGGAGAGCAAATCGCTCATCTCTGCTAGCACATGCCTATGACTTCATCTGCTATAAAGTGTCCTTATTCAGCTGATGCCATTGGCACTGTGAGCATTCAATCCAGCTGAGGATCTAGACTGTGTGGTTAATTGTATCACCTTTTGTGTCCCTTCCTCTGGTCATTTGCTTGGTGTGCTGTTTGCCCTGGTCTAGCAGGTAGGACCCGGAGCACTGGCTCTGGAGATGTTGCCGTACTGTCTGTGTGATACAGATGATCTGAGGCTTTGCTGATAATCAATGTGCAAAAGCCGTGCAAGCACAGAGACAGGCTTTGCCTCAAGGAGGTTGTAATCGAGAGCAGAAGCCAAATAAAATATAGAGAGTGTAGAATATAGCTTTCTACAGGGCAAGACTGCTGGAGAAAGAGATGAGAGGTGCAGGAGGGCCTGAGCCAAAACCTAGCAACATATACTGCAATATTTGTGTCCTTCTACTTACTTGTTTAATTATCAGGGCCCACCTTCGAATTATGAAGGCTTCACAGTTGCTTTTTGTAAAAATGCTCAGGGGACCTGGTGGAACCGTCTCCTGGCCTGCCTGCTGTCTGCGGGCAGTTCCCCCTGTGCACCGGGCCAGTGGCTTGGGCTGGTGCTTTGCTCCATGTGTGTGGAGATGGGGCCCACACCACCCTTCTGGAGGGTAACCTGCTGCCCTTCTTTTATACCCCATGACATCTCGGAGCAGCAGCCTTTCAGTCAGTCAGGCAGCTGATGGGAAATCCTATAGCTGTGGCAAAGGGACAGGGCACCTCCAGAGACACAGGGGTGCAGGTCCCAAAGAACAGGCCTGCGGTGTAGTCCCTTCTGCTAAAGCAGGAACACTGCAGGAGGAAAACCATCTGTGGCCAGTTCTGCCTCAGGGAGTGCACGTATAAATCCTGTTAATATTAAAAAAGACCTGGACCTCTAACCGTATCTCCCTCCCTTTTTTTTTTTTTTTTTTTTTTTTTTTGTGTGGAGTTTACCTGTAATCTCAGATAAAGTGAGTGAGAGAAATGGATTTCTGTATTTTGACAGATCCATTCTCTGCACATTAGCCCTAGTCTGAAGTCTGCCTCTGTTTGCAACCTTATCACCACTCTGGTATACCTTAGAGTAGCTCAGCACTAGTGGATCTGGAAACCTGGTTGATCAGACGTGTTTGCAGGGCTCACAAAAAGCGGCTCAACCTTGCTGAATTGAGGAGTTAATGTGCAGGGGAGGTAAATACAGTACAGCAGCAAAAGTGAGTCAAATCCACCCCTTTAGAGGACACCAAGAGTCCTGAAGGATTTTGTTGATGTTGCAGGTAGCAGCCTTGCCTCTGTGTCTGAATGCTTTGGACTTGCTTATCATCAGACTGAAGATAGCAGGCTTCAGAAGGCAACTTTGCTCCTTGTGTTTTTCTGATCTGTATCCCATTTGTGTCTGTTCTCCAATATTTAAGTCCTTAGTGGGGTTTTGGACCATGACCAGGGTTCTTCAATCCCGGTGCACTAATATTACTTCTAAATAAATAATGTATCACCACGAGTAACAAAAGAACAAGGTAGGCTTATGCATAACTTTTAAAGAAAAGCAGAGGTTTTAGCTAAATGGCATTTGTTTTCTGGGGCTTTTTTAATTTTATACTGATTAGCATTGCTAATGAGTTCAGGTGTGCTTTTGCTGTTGACTTGGTTGGGAATTTGTTTTGAAAACAAAGCTCTGTTCTCTGATGAGTTTTCCTGGATTTGCAATATGATTTTTTTCCTACCATGACTTTGAAACATGCTTTGGGAATCGGGTTTCTAAGAGCTTCTTTCCATGAAAAGCAGACTATCAAACACTGACTATTCTTAATCAGTGAATTTTAGGATCTTCAAAATGACTGTGCTAAAATTCTACTAAATTCCTTTTTTTTTTCTGTCTGAGAAAAGACTTCAAATATTAGAGAGCTATGAGAATTTTTTAAAGCTGTGTTCCAGTACAATGATGAGATCCTTATTTCAGGAAGCTCCAACTCATTGGGAAAGACAGTTTTTGTGTTGGATTGTTGGTACAAAATGTTCAGGTAACTCTGAGTAACCCAACTGATCTTGTTCTAGCATGTTTGGGGCCCAGTGGAAAACCTGACAAAGACTTTCTGGAGGTGTCTCTGCTCTGACTATTCCAAAGATTTTATTAACTTGGGTACATTTATCACTTCTCTCTGTGTTTTCACTGTTCACACGGAAAACAAGACAACTGTATTTGGAAGTCTATGAATGAACTTGAAGTGCAAAGATGCGTCTCTTAATTTTTTTCTTATGATTGCACATTCTCAGAGAACAGTAAAGAAGATAAAAGTCATGACTGATATTACTCTGCATCCTCATACTTCAATCTTAGAGAGTCTGCTGTAAAAATAGATTATTGTTTTCCTAGCTATCTTCTAGCTTCTTTAAGAAAATATGTGCAGCTGTTCAAGATAAAAGTATATTCTTATCTTAGGAGATGGCATCTGTAAGATTACATACACTGTATTAAAACAAGGATTCTAATGACAAACTATTTAAACTCTTTTGGCTTTATGTCTATTTTGTTAACATTACGCTAAGATGGCTGCTTATGATACTGAGTAATGGAAAATGAATGGCTAAAATATAGCATACCTTTCAACTTTTGGTCTTTTTATTCTATGATCCTAATTACAATGCTAGTTCTAAGCTTTTCTTCGTTTTTATCAGCGTCTTATAAATCATGCTCCTACTGCGTTTTTTTTATTGGATACAGATGTTAGAAAGAAACTGATAATGCTGCTTAAAAGTCATCCAAAACTTTTCTTCTTTGTAACGTAAGAAAAAGATTTAAAGGTTTAGCCTTTGCCATTCAACCAGCACAGACGAGACAGGTTAGCACTGTAAGGTACACACACATACATGCTTCCTGCCCCACAAAGTTTACAATCAAAATAATAAACAGAGAGAAAATGATTGGTATGAACAGAAAAGATTTGCCTCTGGTTTATCCCTACTATTTTGTAGGTATTTTCTCAGCTGAAAACAAAGTTAGGTGCTTGCACTTTTTGGTTGTGGTTTTTTTTTTGTTTGTTTGTTTGTTTTTTGTGAGATGAAAGAATGTGTGCCCATGGTATGATTAGAGACATGAAATGTCTTCCAGACAGAGGAAATCCTTACCCTGCAATAACCCACACACAGTGTAGTATCTGTGGCAGGTGAAAAGCCCTGTGCCTTCAGTATGTTGGGAACTTTAAATAAAGCATTTTTCTGTAAATGTTACAGCTCTGCAAAAGCTGTCAAGTTACAAAATCACATTAGCAACAATTATTTCTCTCCTACGTGTTCCTGGAGCCTTAATAACATCAGGTTTTTTTATCACTGAACCAGACACATATTAAGAATTCAAGAAGTGGTTTCCAAGAAGCAACAAACTGTACTGAGTTTAAATAAGGAGAACTTTTCATATTAAAGAGAAGCAGAAACACATACCTTGACTACAAATTCACCACTGGGCAGGCACGAATGAGGGAAGTGCAAAACGTCTCCAGGAACAGCCAAGCTCCTTCTGTTGTGTGAATGAGTATGACTTCTGGTTTTCTGCCCCTCCCTGAACAGAACAGACTCATCCCTCTGTCGATGACATCATATTCCTGGATTTTGTCCCATATTGTAGTTTAAAAGCAACTTTTGTCTACTGTATCCAGTATGAGACCGCTGATATTTGAATATGAAATCCATCTAAAATATTGATGTGCCCCAGTATGTGTATAAAACAGTCAAGTGTTTGCACAACAGCTGCCAGAATTATGCATGAGCACGTGCGTGCACACACACGCAAGTCCGATCCGGCTCTTAGGGGATGGCGAGTGCATTTTTATTTTTTTACTGGTGTTAGACACAATAAAAAGTTAAACAAGTCCGCTTTTTGGAGAACTTGGATCTTTAAAAGAGGTAAGATCAAATAACTCATTTACAATCTTACATACTTCTCTTTCATGGGAAGAAATTAACTGTTTATGTTTCTGGAAGACACTGCTCTTCCTCAGCAGAAGTCTCTGACTGCTCTGTCTGCTGAGAACTAATACAGAATCCAAATAGTATTTAAAGATATGAATTGGACCAAAGTTTCTTCAAGCTTATAGATGAGATCTCTATATTAAGCAGAACGATACCCTTAAAGCAAAGCAAAGCCTTTTTCCGGCTACATTGACTTTTATTCTGGATTTGAGATAATTAACAGAGAACTGATTTTACTCTGTTTGTAAGATGCATAGCTGTTTTTCTTCTAATATTTATGCACTTAAACTGAAATCTGAAATGTCAGCTGTGGTTGCAAAATTCTACAGAGAATACATCTTCATTTAAATAAGAAGTGAGCAGAATAAAAAATAGTCTACTCTCTTCCTTTCCCACAAAATACTAATTCTGAAAGTAAAGGATTCATGAAAACGCTTGGGGCTATTCATATTATGTGTGAGATCAATGTATTGAGATCAATGTATTGAGATCAATGGTATCTTCTAGAGAAAGTACTTGGCCCCTGCTCTCCATTGATTCTTCATTTATAGTTCGAGGGCAATACTCTCACTTGCACTTTTCCCAACAGGAATAGCTGCTTTGCTTTCTAGTCATTTTCCTTTTCTTTCTCTGAATCTGTCATAATAGCCACTCAGTACATTTTCTTTCTTTATTGCCACTAGTTGAGTCATGCTCTCCTATCAGCAATATCTTCCCCTGGTCTGACCCTGCTTTCCCTGCACCAGTTCTACTTTGATTGTGTAACCTCAGGACTCAAATCTCAAAGATCTTAATTCTGAAATTTTCTTTTAGTTCTGTTTCTTAAGTTCTTTTGTACCTGAACAAAATTTTAGGATTCCCTCTAGATTTTTTTTTTTTGTTTGACATGGATTTAGTATAAACATTAACATAATTTTGCAAATACAGTGCAGCAAAATTCTGCTTCGATTTTAAGACATGTTCATAGAAGGGAATCTGCTGGCTTATTTGTAGTAATGTAATAAACCCCAGCTATAGCCAGATCTACTCACTTACACCTGAGGAATGCAGATAATTTCTGGAAGAGCAGGTGGGGACTGTTCTACAGCCTTTTCAGGAGGCTGAGGCAGGTGTTGCCAGCAACCAGTCTGATTTGGAGACTTGCTGAAAGGGGAAACAAATGCATGCAATCATCTCAAAAGCTTTAGAGAGGCAAAGCTCTGCAAAGGAGGATCTATTAGTGGGTTGGGGATGTGAGGGAGGTAACAAACACATGAGCCAGGCTTCACGTGTATCTCAGTTACCTGGCCGTTTGTAATACTTCTGTCAATATTCTTTTCAAATTTAAGTGTCAAGGAGACAAAATGTGGAATTTTCAATATCTTTGAATAAAGCTGGAACAGCTTGAACTTGAGTGCAAAAAATTTCCCCTTTCCTCCTTCCATAATTGTGTGGATGGCTGCAAGGTGCCACAGCTGAGGGTCATTACCTGCAATTGTGAAAGCTTTAATCACTTTGAAAGAGGTCACCTGGGAGCACTCTTACTCAGTTAGCATTTCTCCAGGAAACTGAGACAGAACATACCTGAACGTTGGACTCTCTTAATTTGGGACAACAAACAGTGAGTAAAAAGTAAATATAATGGAAGAATTGGTTGCCTTGGTAGTTGTTCAGGACTGTTGCCAGTGCTTTCTGGGGGGAGAAAAGTCTTGCCTTGTGATTTTACTGCTTAATTGTTGACCTTTTTGAAGTAGGTCTTGATCTTACCCACCCTGCTGGCAAGTTGTCTTTGCATTCCTGGGTTTGGAATAGGGCAGTACTCTCTGGCTTTTTGATAGGGAACTACAACTTCAAGTGTTAGTGTATGAGCAGGAGTCTCCATGTGAGCAGGTGCCTTGCAGCACTGACCATGCAAGTGAGAGAAGCTATGCTCAGATGAAGAGCTGCTCTTGAAGTCTGTGTGTGCTGGTCAGCTTTTCTGGCAGCGAAGTCTGCTTATCTATTTCCCCTACAAACTCAGTGTTTTCCTAAGACTCACTGATTAAAATCTGTGGCTGAAGAGACTCGAGTATTTCCCCTACGTAGGACGCTGATTAATTTCCTTTTCCTTGCCCTCAACTGAGTCTGATCCTCCAAAATAAATTGTATCTGGACAATTTTATGTCAGCTGTGCGGTTTTTGTCTCATCGCTGAGCCTTAGCTGCTTGGCATGTGTTTTGGTTTAAACAACCATCCATTTTGGTCAGTTAAATTTTTCTGAAATGAGAACTCTTTTTGTCCTGTATGTGTTTCTGGCCGTCCAAAACAAAATGGGTTGCACTTATTTCAAAACCTCATTTCTCTAACGCATAACGATGAGCTCTTTCCTTCCTACAATTAAAGAATTTTAGTACTTTCTTATTGTAAGGGGGATTGAATTAATCAGGATTTATAAAGTATATGAACTACTGAAGGACTGAACAATGAGTTTAGTCCTGAAAGCCCTCTAAGGAGACAAAGTTTGGATACGGATGCACAGAGTATCAACAGAAAAGCAAAGACAATGTTGGTGGAAATATTTGTAGCTTAGTTGCCAGAGGAAAAGCCCTTTTGTTTGAAAACTGGATCCTGTATTGTATTGAACAGATACACAGTCAGAACTAACTTCAGTTCTGTGAAAGGGACAGCAGTCATCTTTGGAAGTAGCAAGTGGATCTCAAGCTATCCCTTTGCAAGCATATACGGAAAACCACAGAGAGAAATGAATGCTGTGGTGCTCTTGTAGCAGTAAAATCATCTTCAGCTGAGTAGCTAGAAGTTGAATCTGCACTGGGTGAGACCAAGGAAATGGCACTAGAATGAACAGAGCAGGCAAGGGACCCTGCTTTTCCATACCTTAGATAGGTCAGTCCATGCTGTAGCGGGCAATGCTACTGGGATGAGAATGTCCATCTGCAAGATGTGGAAGTAGTGATTTTTATCTGTGCGTCCAGAAGCATTGGAGGGAGTATCACTGTGACTGCAACCCTTGGCCCTGCTTCTTCTCTAGCATTAATGACAATTTGGCCACACATCCAAGGAATGGGTTATTGCTTTGACAAGGAACTGGCAGTCTAATGTTTAGTAGATTTATTCCCATGGTAATGTCTAGCACATCTCTGTTACTGAGTGGTAACTCTATAGCTTTTCACTGCTTTTAGAAACAAACAGCGTTGGGATTGCATGTCTTGTCTTCTTCCCAAAGGGCTCTATCTGACCAAACTTCTCACGAGGGTGCCATTGCATGCTGGTCCATGGGATTAGCTCTGGCATGCAGTGCTGCAGGATGTTATGGCTTAGGTTGTGCTTTTCTGCTGGTTTGCGTCAAATGTTTTTCCCCCCTTTCCTTTGTAGACATTGGGTAGGATTAATTGTAACCACTTAGCACCAGGAAAAAGATTAAAAAAAAAAACCAAAACCCCAACAAAACCAAACAACAAAATAACCCCAAACTGAAATACTGGGTAGTGCACCTACCCTCACAGTTACTGATATTTTTCTGTAAAGAGTGTTACATACGTGCCTCAAATTAAGCTCCCACAATCAGGAAGGAAACTGTCTGCTTCTCCTCATTAAAATCAGATGTTTTTTCACTCTTATTGGAAGCACTAAGATTCATGAGTTCCTTTGTATCCTGAGAGAACTTCACAAAGGATGCACACTGCTGTCTGTATCCAGCCCTGCAAGTGTACAAGTTAAGACAATATATTGTACAAGCTAAGCAAATCCCCTTTTTCTAATATCCTTTGGATTGAGCACCCCCAAATTAACTGCTGTAGTTCAAGACGACATCATTTCCAACTAGAGTATAAAACGACTCTTAATCTCCACGCACTTTCTCAGTTGCACCGGGCTTTGTTGAATATTGCCAGTGTGTGCTCCTCCCTTCCTGAGCTCCTGTCTGTTCATTTTTAAGCTCCTTCATGTTAGTGCATTAAGTTCTACTAATAGAGATGTAATGCAAACACAGGACTGTGATCTGTTTGGTGCATGCATATATAATGCGACAATAGTCGCTTGAGACAGCTGATGAGCTTTGTATCTGGGAGAAGGGCTGTGATAACAGCGCTGGTTATTCATGCCCCAAATATGAGGGTAGCTGGATGTTCTGCCCTTTGCCCAGAGAAGGGGTGACAGGGAAGTAAGGTGGCGTGGGAGGGAGCATCACAGAATCGGGCAATTTGGTAGGGGGAAGGCTGAGAGTTGTGCCCCCTGTGATTCTTTGTAACCTGCCTTCCCTGCAGGTGGTGGTGAGTGGATGGGAGAGTCTCTTTCTCGCACACTTTAATGGGAGTGTGGAACAAAGCCTGCACAAACTCAAAAAACCCTGTATTTTCTGTGAAAATCTGCCAAAATGAAGACAGTTGTGATTCCAGTTCAACTGAGTCTGATCCTCCAAAATAAATTGTATCTGGACAATTTTATGTCAGCTGTGCGGTTTTTGTCTCATCGCTGAGCCTTAGCTGCTTGGCATGTGTTTTGGTTTAAACAACCATCCATTTTGGTCAGTTAAATTTTTCTGAAATGAGAACTCTTTTTGTCCTGTATGTGTTTCTGGCCGTCCAAAACAAAATGGGTTGCACTTATTTCAAAACCTCATTTCTCTAACGCATAACGATGAGCTCTTTCCTTCCTACAATTAAAGAATTTTAGTACTTTCTTATTGTAAGGGGGATTGAATTAATCAGGATTTATAAAGTATATGAACTACTGAAGGACTGAACAATGAGTTTAGTCCTGAAAGCCCTCTAAGGAGACAAAGTTTGGATACGGATGCACAGAGTATCAACAGAAAAGCAAAGACAATGTTGGTGGAAATATTTGTAGCTTAGTTGCCAGAGGAAAAGCCCTTTTGTTTGAAAACTGGATCCTGTATTGTATTGAACAGATACACAGTCAGAACTAACTTCAGTTCTGTGAAAGGGACAGCAGTCATCTTTGGAAGTAGCAAGTGGATCTCAAGCTATCCCTTTGCAAGCATATACGGAAAACCACAGAGAGAAATGAATGCTGTGGTGCTCTTGTAGCAGTAAAATCATCTTCAGCTGAGTAGCTAGAAGTTGAATCTGCACTGGGTGAGACCAAGGAAATGGCACTAGAATGAACAGAGCAGGCAAGGGACCCTGCTTTTCCATACCTTAGATAGGTCAGTCCATGCTGTAGCGGGCAATGCTACTGGGATGAGAATGTCCATCTGCAAGATGTGGAAGTAGTGATTTTTATCTGTGCGTCCAGAAGCATTGGAGGGAGTATCACTGTGACTGCAACCCTTGGCCCTGCTTCTTCTCTAGCATTAATGACAATTTGGCCACACATCCAAGGAATGGGTTATTGCTTTGACAAGGAACTGGCAGTCTAATGTTTAGTAGATTTATTCCCATGGTAATGTCTAGCACATCTCTGTTACTGAGTGGTAACTCTATAGCTTTTCACTGCTTTTAGAAACAAACAGCGTTGGGATTGCATGTCATGTCTTCTTCCCAAAGGGCTCTATCTGACCAAGCTTCTCACGAGGGTGCCATTGCATGCTGGTCCATGGGATTAGCTCTGGCATGCAGTGCTGCAGGATGTTATGGCTTAGGTTGTGCTTTTCTGCTGGTTTGCGTCAAATGTTTTTCCCCCCTTTCCTTTGTAGACATTGGGTAGGATTAATTGTAACCACTTAGCACCAGGAAAAAGATTAAAAAAAAAAAATTGTAACCACTTAGCACCAGGAAAAAGATTTAAAAAAACCCCCCAAAACCCCAACAAAACCAAACAACAAAATAACCCCAAACTGAAATACTGGGTAGTGCACCTACCCTCACAGTTACTGATATTTTTCTGTAAAGAGTGTTACATACGTGCCTCAAATTAAGCTCCCACAATCAGGAAGGAAACTGTCTGCTTCTCCTCATTAAAATCAGATGTTTTTTCACTCTTATTGGAAGCACTAAGATTCATGAGTTCCTTTGTATCCTGAGAGAACTTCACAAAGGATGCACACTGCTGTCTGTATCCAGCCCTGCAAGTGTACAAGTTAAGACAATATATTGTACAAGCTAAGCAAATCCCCTTTTTCTAATATCCTTTGGATTGAGCACCCCCAAATTAACTGCTGTAGTTCAAGACGACATCATTTCCAACTAGAGTATAAAACGACTCTTAATCTCCACGCACTTTCTCAGTTGCACCGGGCTTTGTTGAATATTGCCAGTGTGTGCTCCTCCCTTCCTGAGCTCCTCAGGTGACGTTTTGCCTGTCGGTTCATTTCTAAGCTCCTTTGTGTTAGTCCATTAAGTTCTACTAATAGAGATGTAACCCAGTGTGTGCTCCTCCCTTCCTGAGCTCCTGTCTGTTCATTTTTAAGCTCCTTCATGTTAGTGCATTAAGTTCTACTAATAGAGATGTAATGCAAACACAGGACTGTGATCTGTTTGGTGCATGCATATATAATGCGACAATAGTCGCTTGAGACAGCTGATGAGCTTTGTATCTGGGAGAATGGCTGTGATAACAGCGCTGGTTATTCATGCCCCAAATATGAGGGTAGCTGGATGTTCTGCCCTTTGCCCAGTGAAGGGATGACAGGGAGGTAACGTGGCGGAGGAGGGAGCATCACAAAATCAGGCAATTTGGTAGGGGGAAGACTGAGAGTTGTGCCCCCTGTGATTCCTTGTAACCTGCCTTCCCTGCAGGTGGTGGTGAGTGGATGGGAGAGTCTCTTTCTCGCACACTTTAATGGGAGTGTGGAACAAAGCCTGCACAAACTCAAAAAACCCTGTATTTTCTGTGAAAATCTGCCAAAATGAAGACAGTTGTGATTCCAGTTGGGATGCTGTGGTGGACTGTTTATATTTCTATTATTTATTATTTTTATTTTAAAAAGCTGATGGATTTTCAGTCAAAAGCAGCCATATACCTCAGGGAACAATATATTCTGTTTATGTTTGGGTCTTGCATCTTTTATATGAAAACTCTACTGACTCCTCAGGTTTGGTGAACTACAGCCCTAGTAAGATAGATAGTAAGACAGTCCTTATAGACATTCAGTTCCATGCGTGCTATATTTAAGGTACAAATATTCTAACGCAAGCTTATCTGCACTTTGAAGGCTATTGATGTGTTTGTAGTATACCCTGTAAAATGCCAGGCAACCTATTTGTGTAAAACTTTCCATGTGTGCCTTTATTCCAGTGTTTTTGTTTTGCTCTTGTCAGTATGGATGTACTGTTGCTGTCTTCTAGCATCATTTTGCCAGATTCCTGGTAGCAAATTTTTCCATCAGCACAAATTGTTGCAACTACATGGAATTAAGCGGTACTGTGACAGCTACAAAGTGCAAGTTAATGGTTGCTGGGAGGCAGAGGAAACACTGCCTAGCAGGAAAGCATTTCTCCTTTCCTGAGGCCTTAAAGTCATGCTGAAAGCTGACAGGTGGACAACATAATGCCATTTGACTCCTGATCAATGCAAGACACTGAACATCTCTGCAGTTCCATGCACTGATCCATCAGGTGATTAAAGGATGTCTTGCATTTCTCTTACTGTCTCTTTCTTATGAGCTGCAACTAAGTGGCACAGACAAAAGCTGAAGTTTTAAGATATGCTGCAGTTTCAGACAAACTGACTACCCACAGGAGCAGTTGGTGTTAGCCTCTGAATGTGTTTCTTTGGGCTTCTATGAGTGTGAACAACTTTACATTTTTATTTTAGGTTTACTGTAAAAAGCATGTTCCCTTTTATTGGGAAAGGGATAACTCACAATCCTGTCAACTTCCTCTTGTAAACCAAATGTGCTACTGGT
Source organism: Calidris pugnax (assembly GCF_001431845.1). Lineage (NCBI taxonomy): Eukaryota > Metazoa > Chordata > Aves > Charadriiformes > Scolopacidae > Calidris > Calidris pugnax. The sequence continues at coordinate 4,415,343 of NW_015091083.1, read as the reverse complement.
GTTTTCCCCTATCCTTTTACCCACAGAATGCCGCAAGCTGTTTGTGTTGGGTTTATCTACATACCTACCAAGTGCTATCAAAAGCTACAAATTTTAGGGTTTAGGGATGAGTTTGACTTTTATAACCATTTCAATGCAGTTTGCTTAGTAGAGGATTTTAAAATGGATTCAAGGATGCTTTCCTGACAGTATCTTACCGATTTGTGCTAAAATCAAGTGTGGAGAATGGAAGCTTTGACTAAGCACTTTCTAGAGCCAGAAAAGTGAAAGGGAAGCTTGCTCTTTGCAGCAGGGTGCTGGCAAGCAACTCAAGGGCTTGGACCACAAGATGGCCTGGGCACTGTATGTGGGGAACATGAGAATGAATGGTTTAAAGCTTTTCTGGGTCAATGTGTTAGTAATGCAATGAAAATTAAACAGATGTGGCCACCATCATTTAGCAAAATCCAAATTATCTCATTCTAAAGATATGGAAGGCAAAGATTTGATGATCATAGTAACTAAATCTGAGAGTAGTAGCTCCAAGTAGTTTTGCAGCTCAAATGTGAAAATTCTGTCATTTTTGTAACCTTTTTATGGTGAGGAATGACTGACAGGGAATAATTTCTGCTACAAGGGGTGATGTGTGTGAATAATTTTCTGCTTTTTTTTCTGAATACCAATGATTTCTCAGTGTGCAGTAACAGTCTCTGCAACGGCACGCTTTACTTCATTCTGAGCATTTATTGTGTTCTGGGCGAGGTTGGGGAAAGGGACACAAGGCCACTGGGCTGTGACAAAACACTGTGAGATCAGAAAAGGGTGAAGGTTATTTTTATTTCTGGGTAAGGTGGTTCTTTCATATTCATGAACTTCTAGACGTCTGTGTCCAAGTAGTCTGGGATTACTCATGTGTGACGTGGAAGATGATGAATGCTGGCTACTGAGCCTCTGATCTTTCATCTAAGAGATCTGTTTGTTTTACAGTTCAGAAATGTTTGGCAAGGTCTCAGCCTGTTTTGTTCTCTTGTTTTGGGCATCTTCTATCTATATTCTAGCTAGTATTCTTCTAGCTGTATTCTTATTTGAATAATAGGAAGAGAAATGGCACCAGAGCACAGACCTTCAGCTACTGAGTCATCCCTGCCATGATCTTGGTATGAGCAGCGCATTCTTCAGTGTTTACTGGTTTTATGACTACTAATTTTGCCCTGTCTATTGTTGCATGTTTTTCTTAACCCTTGCTCTGTTGTTTCTTCTGCTCCTTTTACAAACGTGTCTTTGCATTTATACTGCTTTCACTCTAGCCTTAATATTGATGTTGTAAATCTCTTCTGGGCTGGGCTGACTTAAGAGTAAGACTGAACCAATAGAGTAGGACATTGATGTCATATCCTTCACATTTGACTAAACCAAGATAATATAATCCTCAATCCTGAAGGTCTGAACTCTAACTGCTGGCAGAAAAGTGATTGATCAAAAACTCTTTGCAAACAGTTGTAGACAAAACCTGTCCCCAGTCCTTAGTATAAAACCGTTTACTATATTTATGTTTATTTGAGGGAATTAATTTGATACACAAACCAAATAGTTGCTTTTGTGTATTTTTCCCCGCCAAGGGGCAGGTACCAATAGCAGAGGGGACAGCAAAGAAGTAGTCTGGACGAAATAGTGGGGTAGTGAGAGGGAAGGGATTGAATGAACAAGAAAAAGTTAGCAAATGCATCTTTGTACCATTTTGCTGTTCTTCCCTAGTCTAACTGTGGTCTGGATTTCACAGCAGCCAAGATCAAATTTGTCCAAAATCAAATAATAGTGCATGGATTGCTAACTGTGGTCTGGATTTCACAGCAGCCAAATCAAATTTGCCCAAAATTAAACAATGGTGCATGGATTATCTGTTTCCTTTTTGACTGGTACTCAACATGATTAGAACCAGGAAAATTAAGGATCATATTTGTCCTTATCAACCTAGATCTTATTGCTTATTGTTTCAACATATATTTTTTAATGCTTCTAGCTAAATTCTTATTGGGCAGACAAGCTATGCTTGCTATAGCGCTTCTAGCTAAATTCTTATTGGGCAGACAACCTGTGCTTGCTATAGCAGAAGAACTGGGGGTGATAGCCAGAAACTGAGAAATTGCAAGCTGCTTGGCTTCACTTTAGTCCTGGGAATACTGTGGAACAACTCCAGCCATTTCCAAGCACGTGAAGACTAAGAAAGTGGTTGGGAATAGTCAATGCAGCCATTTCCAAGCACGTGAAGACTAAGAAGGTGGTTGGGAATAGTCAATGGATATACCAAGAGCAAATAATGCCTGATGATCTGGAATGCCTTCTCTGATGAAATGGCAGCTGGCTGGGTGGACAAGGGAGAATAGTGGATATTGTTTATCTTGACTTTAGCAAAGTGTTTGATACAATGTCCTAATTCTTATAACTGAACTGGGGAGATACAGACTAGATGAGTGGGCTACAGAGTACATGGAAAACCTGATGGGATGCTGGGCTCAGAAGGTGGTGGCACTATTTCAACATCTAGTTGACAGTCAATTCTGAATGGTGTTCCACCACTTCAATGTCTTCATCAGCAACCTGAATGATGGAAGAGAGTGCCTCCCAAGCTTGAGGATGACACCAGGCTGGGGTGGGTGGGGACACCAATAACTGAAGGGCAGGGCTGGCGTTCAGAGAGAACTTAAAAGGCTGAAGGAATTGACTGATGGGAAACTTGTTAAATTCTACAAAGTGTGGAGTCCGGTGTCTGTACTGAGGCATGGGGCTGTTCCACCCCAGGCTATAGATGGGCTGAGCAGGTAACAACCCCGCAGAGAAAGATCTCGAGGGTCCTAGTGAATAGGTTGAACAAGAGTCAGTAGTGTGCCTTTTCAACAACAAAGACTTGTAGTACACTGGTCAGTTAGTAAGAGCATACCCAGCAAGTTGATGCAGTTACTCTCCTCTACCCTGCTTTTTTGAGGCTACCTCTAGAGCCATGTCTCCATTTCCACCCACTCCTACCCCCCCAGGAAGAGAGATTTACAGACTGGAGGGAGTCGAAAGGAGGACCACTGAGATGATCAAGAAGTTGAAACGTGACATTCTAGAAGAGGCTGCGGGAAATGGGTTTCTTAATCCTGAAGAAGAAAAGGTTGAGGGGGAATCTTGCCATCTTGAACAGCATAGTGAGTGGTTATTAGAAAATACAAAACCAGACTTGTCGGGGGTGAATGGTAAAGGACAAGCGGCAAAGGATAAGAATTGTATCAAGGAAAGTTCCTATTTGTTGTTGAGAAAATAAATTCTCATTAAGGCTTGTTGAACAATGGAACATGTCACCCAAAGAGGTTGTGAAATTTTCATCCTTGAAGATATTCAAAACTCAGACAGGGCTCTGAGCAATCTGACGTAACTTTGAAGTTATCCTGCCTTGAGCAGAGGGTTGGGCTAGCTGACCTTCAGACTATTTTTAACAAAATTCTGTCATTCTGTGAAATTCTGGCAGTTCCAGAGATGAGAATCTTATGAGAATCTGGAAAGTTTTTCACATCCCAGCGTCTTTTTCAGACTTGGTGTGTATGTGCATGTCTTCCAAGCATTGGAAGTTCTTAAACCTTTGTCTGCCATCCTGCAGAAACCTCCAGTGAAGTTTTGTTCTCCATGTAGGTAGTTGCATTCTGTGATAGTTATTTCTGGACCTTTCCTTGAAGAAGTTATAAAGACAGGGCTATGAAGCAGGTTTCCCAATATTTTAACAACTTGTTCTCTATCCTAAACCTTCTGTGGCATATTATTGTTTTCCCCAGCTGTGTCAGAACTGGAAAAAACTACACCTTTGAAACAGAACTTTCATCCCATTTTGTTTTGCCCAGTTTATAACAAAATAAAAAGATGGAAAAATATCTAGGTAACTTTTGATCCCTTTACACAAATCTATCAGCAAGAGATTTTTTCTTTTCTCTGTCAGTGATGTGAAAGTATGTGAGAAACCTCAGCAGAAGTATAAATGCCCACCCTCCCCCACCATTTACCAAGAGAAGTTTTCCACAAACTTATGCCGACAAAGACCATTAGTGAAAATTAGCTATTCCATTATTTTCAGCCATGCTCTTCCATGCTGATGAGCTGACAATCCATGGTAAAAGCCATGATTTTCTTTTGCACCCAAACTAGAGGAATAGAGCACACTATACTTCATTGAGGAGGTTGGCACAAGTCAGAACAGGGGGAGGTTTCTAAAGTTCAGTGGAAAAAGTAGTCACAGACTTTTCTTTTTTTTTCTGTCCTGTTCTAACATTTTCCTGTCTTTCCCATCTTAGCTCTAGGGCATCCTTTGCAATCATTGGATTGTAATTTTTGGAGGTCTGTGGCAAGAATTCTGATATTTGCAGGAGGTACAGTATTAAGCAGTAAATTCAGTATTCAGCAGCGCTCATTCAGTATAAGCTGAAATGATACATACTTTCTGCCAAATTAGATTTTTAAGTGGAAATTCATTTGAAGAGAAATACAAAGCCATCTTTGGAAGACATGTACTTGTGTTAAGAATGAAGCTCTCATATTTTCATGATTTAATCTGTATGAGTAGTTAAGTGAAAAATTGGGCATTTTTAAAAATCAAGTTCAGTATTTTTTCACTTTTAAAAAATTTCTTTTCAGCTTTCCAGCTCTTCCACTGACTTCTTTCTGATCTCTTTTCTCTTATTTAATGAAATAAGAAAGATTTATTACCTTGGTAATCAGCTGCAATGAGAAAAATATGTGCAAATTTAAGCACGTTCAAGAAAATTACAACCAAACTGTAGAAAGACCAGATGACTGCAAATTTTGCTAATAGTTTAAAGGATGGGAAGATGAGTTTGTATTTCCCCTTTATAAGTCTCATTGGAACAAAAGATGCTCGAATTGTTAAAATGTCACTTGTTCTCGGATTTTTACTGAGTTCAAAGGTTGGAGCCTTTTGACTGTGGTGTGAGATGCACCCATAGAAGGAATAAGAACCTCTGGTCCTGCTCTGTGCTAATACATATATACCTTCCCTGCTTTGCCTTATGTCTGTATGGAGGCAGGGCAGGGGACTATTGTTTTTTTCTTTGCTCTGAAGTAAGGGGACTTCAGCTCTGAAGGAATGTGTTGGCAAGTGGATACAGGAATACTGAATGTAACAGCAGTGAGTGCAAGTGCTATGGCATCTCTCCAGAGGATGGGATTTTCCTTGGGGTGGGGGGGAAGGCATTTCTGCCCTTTAGATTTTGTGGCCTTTGTAGGCAAAGTCAGCAGTATCACCCTAATTCTATGAAAATTGAGAGTTTTAATGGCTTACTCAACAAATCTATAGAAGATAAAGGGAAATAACTCAGATCTTTTCTGTCCAAGTGTACAGACTTTAAAAGTCTTTTATCTGTAGGGGAGTGTCTGTGATGTTTAGCTTGTGCTTTTTGCTTTTTACAAGTAACTTGAGTGCCTTATGTAAAATCCTAGAATATCTGGTGTGTCCCTACTTGTGCATGTCTAAAGAAACTTTAGCTGATTCTTCAGAAGTGTAAAGATGTCATACAACACTGCCATACAGTATCTCCCTCAACTTCCCATGACTTTTGTTTGCCTATTTCTCTGGAATTACCTCTGTTTTTACCAGAAAAAATAGTGAAAAAAATAGAAGGCAGGGAGTATAGTGGCTTACAAGAGAAACACGAGACAAGCAAATTATATGAAAATATGTAAATATCCTGGGGTATAGTAAAGAAAACATATCTAGTAGGACATATACAAAAGAATTATTTCATCATTCAGGCAGGGGTAAAGCTTGAAGCACAGTAATGTCAAGTTTTGCATTCACCATTTCAAGAAAAATGTGGATCAAAAGAATAACCAGCAGTGACGACAATCAGAGTTCTAGAAACATTGGCCTACACAAGAAAACTGAAGGAATTGGAGTTCTTCAGCTTTAAGAAGCTTTAGCTCTCAAGTAAGTAAAGGATGTTAAAAAAGACGTGGGAAGTTCTACCTATTTTAGGCTATCAATAAATCATGGATGTAAATTGCAGCAAGGGACATCTAGGCTTAACATTAAAAATATCCTTCCAATACTAAAGAGGGTGAAGCACTGATGTGTTTTTTCATACACAGATGCTTTTGGCATTTCAGGAAAAGCTATGTCTGACTGTGAGTAAAGAGAATTGTCTAGATGGTCTCTGGAGGTCCCCTCCGGTCCTCTGGACACGACTCTTTAAAGACACTTGGTTTGTTTTCAGCTTTATAGCAACAAAGAAGATATAGGCTGCTTGACCTAAAATCATCACCATTCTCTAAACACTTAGACCTGGTCCTAGAGCACTATGCCTCCGTTACCTTATAAAACTGGCATTAAGGGCAGTGGTAACAAAGCATGTGTTTCATTGTTTGAGATGCCAGTGGGAATGTGTGGAGAATTCACTAGCTAAATTTCAATCTTTGCTTTAAGCAAAAAAAATAAATAAATCAGTATTTCTGTTATAATATACAGACTAAAAGGCATCCTCTTTCAAGTAAAAAATAAGTTTATCCTGAGATACTGCATTTCCCACTTTAGCTGCTGTCTGTTCTAGCAGGGTTGGAGCTATGACTGAGAGATGTGGTCTGACAATTGCTAGGGCTGCAATACACTCTTTTTCAAGCATCTTTCAGTATCGTTAAGATATAAGCATCTCCTCTAACTATACAAATTTTGTCATCTTGCACAATGACTTCTCTGTAAGGCAAAAATAAAATATAGCCTGTTGTACCAGTTGTTGAGGAAAACACAGGCATTTAGATAAAAGTCTACATGGGGGGCATCTGGAGGCCCTTTTGTTAAGCCATGAAAAGAACTGGAATATGAGTGGTAGATGATAACCAGACTGTCAACATTTTGGTAGGGATAAGAAAGCTTGTAGAATTAATGTTTTAAAGTGTTGTTGTTCTTTCCTAGAACACTGATGTCGCTTGCCTGGATGTATTTTTGTCACTTTAATAGAAAGGATCCTTCATTTCTTAAGTAAATTGGAGATCTGACTTTTTTCCCAGCAATCATTTGTATTCTCTGAGGATGTGGGAATTCCTGAAGAGGAATAAACTACCAAATAAGTAAAATTCAGTTTTGGGAGGTGGACTTGCTGCTGGAAGAACAGTACTAAAAGCCCAATCCTGTGCTGTTAAAGAAAACTAGTTTTATCATTGGACATAGTAAGGTTCTCTGAGGTTGCACCCACCACTGTGGTATCTCTGATGGTCTGTTTTTTCCCCACAGTGGTTATTGCCATACACCTATATTTTAATACAGGATACATGAAATATATGGCAGTGACAGCTTCTATAGCTTCTGCCGTGCAAGACAGGTGAAATATGAATAGCAGGGGAGATTGCTCTGAAAATAGAGCGCACAGCAGTTTACTTCCTAGATGAAGATATCTGTCTAAACACCATTACAGTCCTCTCTGCATTCACTGGAACTCTAGGTTGAGTGACTCCAGGTCACTCCAGCAACCATGAGAAACCTTAAAAATCTGCTCTGAGACTGTGTCTCTTCCTGTCAGGCATGAAAGAGCTTCATCATTGGCGCTCTCTCAGTAAGACTGAGCTGAGGATGCCCAGCAGGGGTTACTCATGTCTCAGCAGGCTCTGAAGTGCGTGGACCTCTTACAAACATTGGGGAAATACACTTCTTTCTCCTTCGTTTCCTGTCACCACAGCACTTTTATTTAAGAAAAAGGGACAATACCCCACAGAAGAAGGCCTTTTTGTGGCTAGAGCACTGCACTGACAATCTAGGCGCTTGTCTGAATCTACTGTAGGTCTTACGAGACATTTATTAAATCCCCTACTCTTTGGTATTTCCTCTTGGTTTTCTCCCTGTTGTAACACTCTGAATGGATGTTTGGAGTTTATAAAGATTGTGGATTTAACACTGGTAAGAAGTTGTGCATTAGTTTAGAGATGCCCCCAAAACATGTAAAGAGTTCTGACAGAGAACCTGCAGGCTTGACCTTGCTGAAAAAATGAACAGCTTTTGGCAATAGCAAAGAAAAATCTAATGAATATGCAGTAACAGTGAATTGCCTGCACAGTTACCTTTGGGGGAATGATTAATAAGGGACAGAAAGCTAGTTTACAAGTATGCATTGGCTGTAGGCTACTGGTCTGAAACACCCACATTCCAGACATACATCTGCTATGATTGAGATGTTCAAAAGGTGGCTGCATTTCAAATGAAGATATTTGTAGCAATAACTTCAGTTCTGGCACAGTTAACTCACCCTCCTACTTTTGGATGCTAATTAGCATGAGACAAATAATGCCTGAAAAATAACATCTGTTTAATGACAAATAAAATGCAGATCAATATATGGGTACTTCAGAAGAATGCGTTCTTCCTCCCGCCTGCCCCAACAGTCTGGTGTATGAAACCAAGAATCACTGGAACATATTTTTAACTGAACACAAACAGGACCCAGAAGACTTGCGTGTCTCCATCCAGCACATGGTGCTCATGCTGTGTGCACCATTCCCAGGAGACTGAAAAGTGTGCCTGCCTTACTGTTGCACAGATGTTTTTTTGAATCCTGGGAGGGGGGAAGGATATTTTAGGATGGACGTGGTAGTTCAGCAGCACAACACGATAATGGCTGATATGCACATATATAAATATATATGTATATATAGTAGAATGGTTTGAGTTGGAAGACATCTTAAAGGTCACCTTTTTCCAATCCCTCTACCGTGGGCAGGAACACCTCCAACTAGACCAGGTTGGTCAAAGACCCATCCAGCCTGGTCTTGAACACTTCCAGGGTTGGGGCATCCTTAACTTCTCTGGGCAACCTGTTCCAGTGTCTTACCACACCCACAGTAAAGAATTTCTTTCTAATATCTAATCTGAATTTCCCCTCTTTCAGTTTAAAATCGGTACCCATCAACCTATCGCAACACTTCCCAATAAAGTCCCTTCTCATCTTTCCTCTGGGCCCCCTTTAGGTATTGGAAAGCTGCTATAAGGTCTCCCTGGAGCCTTCTCTTCTCCAGGTTGAACAACCCTAGCTCCAGTCTGTCTTCATAGGAGAGGTGTTCCAGACCTCTGATCATCTTTGTGGCCCTACTCTGGACTCATTCCAACAGGTCCCTGTCCTTCTTACGTTGAGGCCACAGAGCTGGATGCAGGACTCCAGGTGGGGTCTCACCAAAGCAGAGTAGAGGGACAGAATGACCTCCCTCAACCTGCTGGCCATGCTTCTTTTGAAAGTCTTTTCATCATTTAATGCAATTTGATTTTTTTTGTCCTGAGTGGTCAGGAATGTCTTTTCTGAGTGGTCCTGAAGTTTCCACAGGAGTGGAAATGGATTTATATGGTGTCCTAAATTAACATTTAAATAAAAGTTGAATTTCTCAGTAGGTCTAAGATTCATCCTTAACTCCTGTAGATAGGGCAGCTAGGCAGTGCTCATTGGAGGGTCCTGTGGAGTAGCTGCTTTATTTTTCTGTCACTTCTCTACTTTGTATTATTGATAGTAAATATTCACCATGCAACTAGATGGAAAAGAGTAATTTATTAAAAAATAAATTAAGCAGTTGCAAGTGTGTTCTGAAATTATGTGTATTACAGGACAAACACAATTAATTACTCCTAAGAAGGATTCTTACAGCTGAGTGAATTATAATATCAAAGCTGAAAGATAGCTCCAGCTCATGGCTGAGCTATTGTGATCTATGTCCAAGAAAGGGGTGAACAACGATCTGTTTAGGGATACAGAAATTAAATTGTTTAAAAAAAAAAAATTATAATCAATTTTTGAAAGGAATTAAATATGTCATTAAGAATTCTGTTAATTAAAGTCATTTTGTTATACATTAATAATCTCTGTAGAAAGGCAAATTTATGGGCTGGAGGATATATTGTAGAAAGGGGATGGGTCAGATGGTGTTCTGCTCTCTCCCTTTCTGCTTGAAATTTTGTAAGACAGGTTAATGTGCTGGTCCTGCACATTATCTCTGCAGGTATTATTTTACGGATGCATTGCTTATAATACTCAGATGACACAATTTTCTGTAGTTCTCTCCTTCTTTAAACCCTCTGCACAGGTAGCTAGAAAGAGAAAACTTCTGTTAGTTCTTGGTAACCACCCTTAAAGCTGATAGTAAAAAAACCTGGATTAATGATGTACTGACTACTGGATAATTCACTGTGGTTAATTTAGATGTTAATTTAACTTTTGCTCCTGCAGTTTTAAAGGAGATAGAAGCAGACAACAGTAATCCATCACCCATTGATAAGCACACCAAAAGGAAAACAGGCGATGACTTACACAATTCTACTATTGGTGTGGTCTCAAATACTAGATGCGACAGTTATAATACTAATTAATACTAATAGAACCTTCTTCTATGTGTTGAATGGAATAAGCAGCTTCCATGTGATGGATGGACAGACAATTTCTGTCTAGTTTCTGTTGTATGTTCTTGGCCGAAGCACCATGTTTTTTCTCAGCTCCAGTTGAGGAACTGGATGTTATTAAACCAATGATGGCTCTGTTGAGAGAGTTCTGCTATCATGATTTTTATGCTCATCAAAAATCCAAACTATGTTGGTAGGAAAAGCACCTTTTATCGATTCTCTTGCATTTTTCCATCACAAAAGGCAGTTTAGGTTCCAAAAGATTAAAACATGATTATCAGAAGTCGATTAAATTATTGCATCTTCTTTTGGTTTGGAGAATAATTATTTTAGATATGCACATTTAATGCCTGAGCCTCACTTAAAATTTGCACCATATACCTCAACTTAAGGAGCTAGGTGTACCTGACATGTGGGGAAAAACTGGGTTGGTATGGAGATATTGCACCAAAGAAAATACAAGGTATTAAGAGAAGCCAAAGGGTGGTTGTCTCCCTGTAGAATGAGATATATCCAACACAGGCATATGTAGCATGGGCTGGAATGTAATCCAGTGACGTGTTCTTAATTAAAATCTATTCCCAAATGAAATCTGCAATAGTACCCATGTTAATTGCTTGTGCTCTGTGCTCTTCAAACACATGGGGGACATGTCTTTCATCATTTGGCCTTTTCCATCTGACCTCCATGAGAGTAATTACAAACTGTAACAAGCCAAAGCAATAAATTCTGTCCCACAGCTGCTGTTTCTCAGGCTAGAACTCTGCAGCACTCAATTGTACCAAAACATTTATCTCAGAAATTATTACTTGTGTATTATTGGATAAACACATGGTAGATTTTATAAGGGGGTGTAATTATCTCCTCCATGACTGAAACAATGTTTGCGTGCTTAACTCTTGTCACAGCAGGAAGTGCATATTTGGTCATAGACTTGGATATCGTTAAAAATACTAGTGTATAAACTCCTGTCCTCAGAGACATATTTGCGATGTATAGTAATGAAGTGTACTTCATTAAAGGCAGAGACTAAACCTTGTCTTGGATTTCTAATGTATGGAACAGTGTTTACTATAGAAAACATGAGCAAAAAACCTTTCAATTACACTAACGTTCACTTATCAGAAATGAGACTTGTAATATGTCTATTTTGCACTGGTAGCATTTAGGGACAGTAGAATTTAAAAGACTTGTATTATAACTATGTGAGTGGTTTTTGGTGGGTTTTTTTCTTATGATCCATGTTCAGAGGATTTATAATCCACATAAACAGGGTAGCCCAAAGTTGGTAGAAAAATCTTACTGTTTGCATTTTACCGGGTAATAAAAACAAAACTCCAATTAAGAAATTTACCCAAGTCTATAAAAGACATCTATAACACGGCTTAGAGCTGAATGTGGTTATCTGACATGCCAGTTAGATAACCGATACAGGTAAAAGTAGAAATTATTTACCTTAAATGAAAAGGATGCAAAGATTTAAAGCTAAAGTGATACAGCAGTAGCTGCCTTCTCATTCAGTAAATCAAAAACACAGCAGTTAGATGTGATTACCTTCTCCAGACGGCTGGGACTGTGCTGAGGCAAAGGCAATGCCAGTGCCAGCTCAAGGTGATGTCTGGGGCTGTGAATGGCTGCCTTGACTCTATGGCTTTGTCTCTGAACCCGTAGGTGCCTCTCCTAAGGAAGGCCTTGAGGAAACTGCTTACTAAGCCAAGGAGAAGGGGAGAACTGCATTTAAATTCATGAGTGCTCCATTGCCACAGTTTCAACTGCTTCAGTTTTCTCACTGTCTACTGTTAATTTTAAGTACTTCGAACGGTGGGCAATTTTTAACTCTCTCATATGTGGCTGTACAGAAAAGACCAGGAGTCTGACTACCACCTCCTTTTAAACTAACGCAACTAATTTTTGTTTTGTTTTGCCTTCTCCCATAGGGCTCTCTTTGCCATACTTGAGTACTGCTCCCACTGTCAATGTACATATCTTTACTGTAGGTGCTGTCACCTGGGGAGGTGGAATTACATGGCTGGCAAGTGAGCCAGGTGCTGAGGTCCCTCTTTTATCTGGTTTAGTTGCTGAGGGAAGGGAAAAAACCTGAGAGGAATCTGTATCAAAAACATAATAGTGAAATATGGGAAAGTAATTACTTCACATAAATGTATATTTGTATTTTATTATCTGTTCTTGCGGCAGACAGGCACTGTCTTCTGCAAGTTCTGTTTCAGCCAAAGGAAAGGAAAATAAACCTGCTTTAAACTTCCTCAAAACTACAAAGAGACTAAAGCAAGATTTCTAGTGACACCTCCAGGTTAATTTTGTTTTCCAATTGCATCTGGAGGAAAGTGTCTTACACAAGCTAAAATATGTCTATTTTTTTAAAAATAATCATTTTATAAATCTACCTTAGAATTTTTCTAAATAAATATTTTTTTTCTAAAGTTGGTATATAACCTAGGTTTTGTTATTTTCAGTCTTGGGTCACTGTGTCATCCCAGTCAACAAAGTTTGCTTGACAAGACTTTGTCATCACTTCAGAAATTAGCCATGCACTCTGATGTCTCTTTCCAGCTGAAAGTGGAATTTCTGTCCTGTTTAGCAGCTGGTAGTGCTCTCTGCCTACTACCAAATTCTTTGCACCACCCCCCTTGGGATGGAGACCAACAAACTTCAGTCACTTTGCAGTTATCCTTGTAATGTATCTATGGCAATGTCTTGTTCCTGTGGGCCAGGTAAGTGCCACGGCACCAGGTACATTTGGTGTCTCCAGCCCAAAGAACCTAAGGCATTTCTTCATTCTCTCACTTAAAAAAAACACCTATTGCTTGTGCATTTAGTACAACCACGTGTATAAAAGCAGATTTGAACACAAAGAACAGCAAATAACAAAAGAGTTTAGTGTAAAATGAATTAGCTTTTTCTATTTGTCCTGCAAATGCAAAGAGTGGAAGGATGTTGAGCAGATGTCCAAGACGGTATATGGATGGAATTTAGGTGGGAGAGAGTGAGAAATCTGAACTGGTCAATTGTTGTGATGTTGACAGTTCTTCCCCTGGTTCCATGATCACTCATGTTTTCCTGAAAGCCTTCGGTCCTGGAATAAGAGGAAAATACATGTAAAGCTTACAGTTTGTCGAGGGGGGGGGGCGGGGGGGAAGATGTAGATATTTATTTTAAGCTATGTGTGTGACACTTGGATTTGGTAGCACCATTTTTGTGTGAGGATATGATATGAGAGAGACAAGGCCTCTGTGCCATAGGGAGCAGGACAGATCATCATCATGACCATTTTACGTTATGCTTGAGTTAAACTCTACCTCCATTTTGGATGTCTTTCCTTTTCTCACTGCCTTCAGTAGCAGTTAGAACATGCTACCATAAGCAGATCATGCTGATAAGTTCTAAGAATTAGTTCATCTGTAATAAGAACTTAATGCAGTAGTTCCTTCAAATAATTCTTGGCAAAGTGCATAAGTACCAGGGCGGCTTTTAGCATGAGGAAACTAATGCAGAAGGAGTTCAGCGTGTCAAGGAACTATGAAGTTAGCCTAATATTCATGCAAACCAGCAGTGAAAGCTTTGAAGGGGAAAAAAAATAACATAGAATTATATAAAATGTAAACCTACTTCATGGTACGTTGCTCAAGATGACTCACTAAGTGCCCTTAGGGAGAGTAGGAAAGTGGAATCCCCTACTCAGTTTATGGTGCATAAACAGTCCAACTGATTTTTATTATTTTTTTTCCTTTCTTTCTCCTCTCACGCTGGATTTGTTTGTGGCCATATTGGTGAACCACACTTGTTTCCTTATTTAGGCTTTGTTTCTTCATTAGTTTCTGTCTGTTCTTAAAGCTGTCTAGCATCCGGAGCCTAAGATGTTTGTAGTTGAGACAACAGTCTGTGCAAATGTTAAAAAAAAATGACTTCCCCTCTCTCTCCCCCCCAAAAAAGCAAAAAAGCAAAAGGGCAATGACAAAAAAAAAAGGCTAGTTAGAAAGAGGCTAGGATTTCTTGAATATATGTGCTTCAAAGGCAGTGCTACTGTAGTGATGAGATGGCTGAGCAACAGCATATAAAACAGATCCCTAATGCCATCTTAATATTGCTTAGATGCATCCGGGTGAAGTAAACCTAGGGAATGAGCAAATTGCTTTCCGAGAGGTCAGAATGACTTCCATCAGCCTAACGTTGTTTAGTAGTGTAGCCCATTATTTCTCATTTCAGTGGCTGCACGCACTTCAGGCCAGATGCAGCAGGCTGGGAAGGGAGTACCCTAAGTTTCAATGAGAATCTCAAAGACATAGTTTACTAGCAAAAGCAGAGAAGGGAATCTTCTCTTTCTCTTTTCTCCTGTTAGTGCCATAGTTTCAGGCTTTGTAGAAATGTCTTTTGGGTTTTGGTTTGTTTTCTTTCAAGCAAAGGGCTTTCCCAAAGGACTAATCCACTGTACCTCAGCAAAAGAAGTGGGTGAAATTCTGAACTCGTGGATACCAAAAGGAGACACCCCATTCCTTTTCCAGAGAAACAAGATCTTACTCAAATTCTGAGCTGCCCCATGTTGGGCAGGTGCCAGGAGACATGGGAGCTGAATGCACTCTCTGTCTTTGGAAATCAGCTGAGAGGTGGTATATTTTACCCATTTCAATTCTAATTGGGTAATTTAGATGTTTCTCTTCCTCCCTAAACACTGTTTCGAAGAACTTTGCTGACTCCCATGCCAAGCCATCTCTGGTTACACATTGGAAAGATAAGACCTTGGCTCCTAGAAATTTGTGGAAGGTAAAGTATGAAAAGGGGTGACAGAATTGCTCAGTAGTAGATGTGGAGTTAGAACTGCAATTCTTATTACTCGTCTCACACTTTGTTTCTGTGCTACTGACTTATCTTTTGACACTACACAGAGATGAGGGCAGTGAAAGGAGATGTGGGGCAAAGATGCAAGCCTTAGTATTTTTGTTGTCCCTACCAGTCACAGTGACTGGAAATGAAAAGGGAAAGCTGATGGCCTGTTACAGTTAATTGGCCTCACATCAGCTAGAACATCTGCTATGCACCTCCTTCATATCAGTTTTCATTTGATTTCTCCCTCCCCTGTCTGCCAGTGTGTCAGGTCAGAGAGGAACGATGGCTCTCTGCACCATATGTTTCTGTGAGACTAGACTAACGTGCCTGGGTCTGGGAATAAAGATATAGGGATTCCTGAAAAAGACACTTGGGGTTTGGAAGGACTTGCTACTCTGGAAGAAAAACTTAATGTAGATAGTTTAGCTAAACAGCAACCAAATATAATACAGTTCTGGGCAATTTATTAAAAAGACATAAGCACTGAGAAAAAAGAGCAATTTAGGATGATTTAAATCATGATATATGCTGTAGAAGTACCAAATCTAAGACTTACTGTGTAAGTAGCAGTACTGTGTAAAGCAATCTTTTCATGACAGAATAATGACGATTCAGGCACTTGGTTTTAATCATCTTGACTAAATGATGATTTTAATCATCAACTTGATCTAGAACTGCTGTGAAGTAGGGGAAGTGAATATTACTGAAACACGCTCAAGGAAAGAGACAATTTAGAAGCTAAGGAAAATTTACACACTGAATCCATCTCCTGGTCATTGTTGCATTGCCTTTCAGAGGAGACATCTGAGAGCTGGAAGAGGTTGTTGTTGGTTGACCCCCAAACACCACCAGACATTTGCAGATGCAGATGTGGCCCAGTCTGAACAATTGAATGCCTTTCTCCCAACAAAGCCCAACTGAAATTTAAAAATGAGATGTGATAACCCCTAGCCTGTTTCAGAGCATGACCTCGTAGGCTTCCTCTGTGTGTGTTTCACATCCTCCCAGCCTAGAGACTCCTGACAATATACAACTGAGGTGCTTTTGCTCTTAAAGTGATATTAACAGAAGGATACAAGGGAATTTTGAAAAGAAACTTGCTTGTAGATTACTGCCCTAGGAAAGGAACAGGCTGTCAAAGTGTAGTTCTCCCACTCAGAAATTAAAAGCGATATCTGCTTCTTCTTGGGTGTGTTTCCCTGACATCAATATTTGGATACAGTTGTAGTCCTTCCTGTGAAAGAATTTGTCCTAAATACAGGACTCATGAAACGAAGGAAAGCATGACTCCGCAGGACTCACTTTGATAAAGGGAAATTGTTTCCAGAATCATTACTATTGTTTTTAACTTAATTATAACTTCAATGTAAAATACAGAAAACATTCTACCACTGTAAGCAAGTAGTTTTTGCCCAGGCTCAGTAAAAACAAAAAAAATTAAGCTGTTCTCATTTTTTTCTTACAAACACAGGTGCTTTCTCTGAGCTCTGGCTGCTGGCAGGTGAGGGATTGGTGGTACCAGCCAGGAACTCCATCTGCACCCTCAGCATCAGTGGGTGCAGAGTGAGCATTTTGGTGTTCACAGGTTAGCTGTGAAAACTAAGGTCCAGATTAGCATGAGATTCAAGCAGAAATCACTGAGAAAACATAAATGTAATACTCTGGCTCCAAAACTGCTGCTCAGATGAAGCACAATGGTGCATGTATGTGTGTATGTTGAAAACAGACAACTGTGTAAATATCCTTCAGACCTCAAATGCCTCTCTTACCTCAGAGCTCTCATGGTGCCACTAGGAAAATAGTTTAAATACATCCTTTTTCCTTTGAACATCTGACAGGAAGATTATTTCCTTAACAAGCTCAGGATTATTAGTTTACATATCCAAATAAACTGCTTTATATTTGCCATCATAATATTTGTTCTTTCTGTAGTCTTACACATCTGTTATTCCCTGTAGAAACAAGGGAGGCTATTAAGGGAGTTAGTGTTAAGAAAAATAAATAATAAATAAGAAAACTAAGTGAGAAATTAAGAAATGAGGAAGAATGTGAATAGGAATGAAGAATTTGTGTTGAATCTTCTTTCTGCCACTGAGATTTCAGATTTCTCCATAAATCTTGGAGCTTTAAAGAATGCTATGGCTATAAACGGTGGACACAATGTTAATTTACTAGCTTCCCTCCTAAAGCAAGGAACTAATCGCACATCCCTCATGGGATATGATGCTGCATCTGGAAGATGTCTGAGACTTGCTAACAAGTTCTTTGGGATCATATCTATCTAAATTAAAGAGCTGGCAAAATTCTCCATGCCGCAGGACCATTTCCCTGGTAGTCAAGAGCTAATTATGTTCAGGAGACTTAATAGAGCTAATTTTCTGTAGTTGGCTTGTCCTCTCCTCTGCTCCCCTCTTCCATCTAGGCAGAGCAGACTAAGTGGCAAGCCTTCTGGTTTGTGCTCCTGGAGGCCAGCTGAGCTGCCTTTGTGCCAGCTGTAGCCCATGGGACTGGTGCTGACCACTCACAGCTGATATAGAGTCCCTCTTCCAGCTAGTAATTACAGAATCACATGGGGTTGGAAGGGACCTCTGGAGACTGTCTAGTCCACTGCCAAAGCAGGTCCACCTAGAGCGGGTTGCACAGGAACTTGTCCAGACGGGTTTTGAATGTCTCCAGAGAAGGAGACTCCACCACCTCCCTGGCCAGCCCATTCCAATGCTCTGCCACCCTCAAAGCAAAGAAGTTCCTCTTCGTGTTTAAGTGGAACTTCTTATATTCAAGTTTGTGCCCATTTCCTCTTGTCCTGTCCCTGGGCACCACTGAAAAAAGACTGTCCTCGTCCTCTTGACACACACCCTTTAGGTATTTATAAGCATTGATTAAAGTACTCTAGATGGGTTTGCTGGTTTTCCGGTGGACAATGGGACTGAGTTATTTCCATTTAAGTTTACAGTGCCTCTATGATGGTAAAAATGGAAATCTGGTTTTGTGTCAACTGAGGACAGTGGCTTTGTGCATGAGTTCATGAAATTATCAAGACTGAGATTAAAAATAGGGGTCAAGCCAAATACTCTATGTCAACTTTTTAAGATCTTGTAAGCATGGCTATTAAATACTCACTAATACCTAAATATGTTGCTGCATTAAGATACTGTAGCTACTTAATTGTTCCTAATACCAGCTGGCAAAATCAAAAAGTCTTTAACAGGGCTCCTAGGTGGACCCTTAGCAGTCACAAATGGTAATGTCATAAGGTTATTTTAACCAGAAAGGCTGTAATTGTGGCTGTTTACTGTACTGCGCTGATTCTTGTGCTTGATTCCCTCTGAAGAGAGAAGTCATTGAGCAGCTTCTGTGCCCAGGGAGAGATAGCTGAAGTGTGAGGGTGAATTCCTGCCTCTCCTCGTTTGTGTGTTTCCCTCCTTACATCGTAACTAGTTGTTAAATAAGGGAAGCTTCAGATGTCCTATCACATTACAAGTGATGCAGTTGACAATGTTACGATGGGCAAACTTCAGAAGATGAGAGGTTAGTATTAGGGATAAGCAGGAAAGATGACTGCAGTTGAACTAGGCAAATTTGAAAGGGCAACGAATAGTATTAAGCCTAGAGGGTAAAAGAGAGCTGCTCCTAATGGAAGTCAGCTGAGGGAAATTCTCATCACACTGAGCAGAGATACAGGACTGAAAGTGGAGGTTAACAGCACAAAGCAACTGTGAAATATAACTGGAGTTAATCAGACCAAACTGAGTTTAATTAGACTAGCTAACTACTCAATTTTCCTTGACATTCATTTGAACATAAGATGTAGTACTGGAAATCAGTGATTAAAATTACAAGAACAGTTGGTAGGTTGTCAAAAAAAGGCTGATGACCTTGATCAGAAAATTATCTGAGGTGGTAGGTTAAAATAGATAAAAATCTGAGGGCAGTTTGTTAGAGTTAAAAGGAAAACTGATGCTCAGTACAAATGGTGACGGAGGAAACTAAATGCTCTGCTAGAGGGGGCAAGGAGTTTCCTTTCGGAAATGATGAGTCGCAGTGGCGGTGTCAGTTCCAAGTAACTGATAGGGTCAACTTGTGAATAGTGCTGCAGAAGGCAAAAACAAATGACTTTGACTGATTGAAGAAATATAACAAATATTGTCAAGTGTCAGACTAGGCAGCTGTTTAAACTCTGTTGACCTCCATACTTCATTTCTTCAGCTACTATCCCTTCAGGACCGACCAGGTTTGATACTACAGGTAGCTCTGAGGAGACTTTGTCCTTTTTAAACCTGAAAGGACTACATGTCTAGCATGCGTATCGCCCTAATTTGTGCAAAAACAACTTCATTAATCACAGGACTGCCAAAACCAGGGTCACAAGCAGGGCACCTGCGTGATTGATCCAATACAAGCAGGGACTAACACAATTCCCACCCCAGAGAGCTCAAGGACTATAGATGAGTGAAGCATTGTACAAGAAGAGGCAGGACATGCAGACTGAAGTAGCAGCATGTTCCACTTTTGTTCTGTGTACTCTTGAGGTGGGGAGTGGAGCTAGACTATACCCCACTTAACTAATTTGGAAGATTTTGAGTGCAGGTAGGAAGGAAGGTAAGAGGACTGGTTTTAGAAGGCAGCCGTGAGAGGAAAGACTATGAGGCTGGAAAGTGTGTGTGTGTGTGTGTTGCGGGGATGGGTGGGGTTTTCCAAGTTTGTTTGGTTTTCTTCCTTTTTTTTTCCTGGAGGGTTTTTTTTTCTGTTTTTGGATGTGCCATACCAGATCACTTGTTTGAAGCATGAGGTGGAATCAGTTGATTAAACACACTTATCAAATGACTCCAAAATTATTCCTACCCAGGATTGCTCAATGATGCTTGTTACTTAATATTTGTAACTGTAGTGTAAGAGTCTGCACGTGGGAGTTCTGACTAAGACATAGGCTTTCTTGACTCAGGCTTTTCTTGCAGCGAGTAATTTAAAACCTGCTCTTGTGTATCTCTCTCTTTTCTGGATTTGTGTTTAAAGTTCCAGTAAATAACATTTTAAATCACATGGACGTTTACTAGAAAAACACATTTGTTTATACACAGAGCTAGATTGTGTGTGTGTCTGTGTTAAGATTTACTACAAGGCTATTTCTCTGCTCTCTCTTGAGAAGAGTGGGAGGAAAGAGAAACACATCAGGGAAACTGATTTCAGACTTCGGACAACACATGCTCTAAAGATCTTGGTTAGAAAGCAAAAGTCTGCTGTTAATTTTCTTTTCAGACACAAAACATATTTGAACATTTCTTTCTAGAAAAATGGAATTGGCTAAATTTATTGATGCTGAATTCATTGGGAGGGAGGGAAAATGAGTTAAGACTGTATTTTACCTGAAAGAAAGGCACTTGTCTGGCTTTGCATACTTTATAAATGTTGATAAACTGATGTATTTAAAAGATTTGATTCTTTTATTCCTCTCCTCCCTTATGCAGCACTTGCATCCCCTCAGCTAATAGGCTCTTTGAAGGAGGGTTCGTTAGTTGATGAAACCTGTTGACAGGGCCCTGTGTTGTCATGGTAAATTATTGTTTCTCCCTTTAGTGGATAAACGCAGTGTGACTGTAAGGCAAAGAAATACACAATGGGTGGTTAGATATGCAGACAGGTCAGGTAAGTATTGTTTGCTAATACTTAGTTTAGTGTTGCTGTTTACCTATTCTCTGACATAGCGTGCAAAAGGCAGGATTTTCTGCTGAAAACAGACCTATTTGTGTCCTGTTTGTTATAGCACAGTTTATTCATCAGTCCAGCCCCTAAGGAATTTGCACTTTGAGTCACACATTGAAGAAGGGACTCGCTCCCGTAGTAACGACAAAAGTATTTTCATGCATTGTCACAACAGTGGCTCCCATTTGGAGGCTGAGCTTACACTCGCTGAGCCACGTCAGGTCAGAGGGCAGGGGTGCAACACTACTGTTGGAGTGAAGAGGGAAATGCCATCGCTGGTCATGGTCCACCTGCACTGACTGGAGTATCCAAGGTTTGCAGGAGATCAGGTTTCCAAGGATGCCGTCTCAATCTCCCTCCTTCATGTTGTTCATAGAATTTTTAGGGAGCAAAGAAAACTGAAAGGAGGGGAGAGCACTTCTCTGAAAAATCCACTGGATGCTGACATTAATATTGGGAGTATTACTGTGTGGCACCTTCATTTTTTAAAACAATAAATCTATCCCTTATCTGCTATTCTATATAAATTTTCTCCTCCTAGGAACAGGAGGAAAGGCACCATTGCACTGCTTGGTTCAGATTAGTTGTGCTAATAAACTCAATCATTTGATGTTCATTCAAGTAAGGTGGAAATATGGTTGAAGTAGGATGAAACTCTAGTATGCAGGGAGCTGGACTAGACCTACTGGTCCATTTGGTCAACTGTCCAGGAACATGCTGCTGAAGTGATGCTCTACTGGTGATTGTAGACCAAAGCCATGTTGTGGAAACTTATTTGTGATGGCAGTCACAAATAAAGTCAACAGGGCTACTTCTGAAAGGATGAAAAGAGGGTTTCACAGTGAGATTCTTTTGCCAAGTAACCAAAACGCCATTAAGTGCAACTTTCATTTAAATAAATAATACATTAGAGGTGAGTGATCCTGGGGGAATAATCTACAGAAATTTGAAGGAACTAGGCTGAATCAGTCATGTCTAGACAAGTGTCTCACTTGGGCAGACAGAGGAAACAGACTCTTACAATGCCCCATTTTCTTTGTTTAGATCTTTTTGCAGACAACCCTGGATTTCAGTTGATGGAACCTGAAGGGACGCTTTTTGGCCCTGACTTATTTTCATATGTAGAATAAAAATCCATATGACGTAGAGCTTAAAGTAGCCTATGTACTGGGTTGACCAGTAAACCATGTGGGTCTTTTAGCCACCTTCTTTCAACATATGATCTTTAGTTTCATGGCTTCTGTTTGAAAATGTGGTTTGACCTGACCAATTTATGTGACAACAATAAGGCAGATCATTAAAATAGCTTTAAAAAATTGTTTTTAGGCACTACTCTGATTGTACACAATGTTCATTAAAATACTCTTATACTACAGTGTATATATAAGGTAAAGCCCTGACCTGTAAATTAAGCAGTAATTATATGGCTGCTTAAGTTTATTCTCTGTGTTTCAAAATGATAAATTTAGTAGAGTAATCAACTGGATGATAACTAATCGAGAGAGAATGATCTACAGCAAAAGAGCCTGTAAATTAAAGTTTCATTAGGACTGCAAACCTTCAGATAAGATGCTGTCTGTAAAGTGATGGAAGCAAAAATGTGCCAACTGCATGTGCTAGGTCATAACCAGAATTCAAGGCTACCTCAGCTGCTTAGAGATGAAGGTTGGATAATTGCCTTCACTGTGTTTGACTCTGCCTTTTGAGTGAAACCGTAAAAGTAGTACTGTTCAATGCTGTGCAGAACACAACACTATGGGAACACAAAACATTACTTTAGGTAGGTAGGATCACCTGACATCCAAATAGCTCATGCCCTCAAAAAGCATTTACTCATCTTTTTTTTTGTTTTTTTTTGTTTGAGGTCTTGTTTTGGACTAAGAACTCTAAAGGCTTAAAGGACTATATTTTTTGATTATTGGGTATAAACTGTGAGTAAAGTGTGTATGTCCCAAGATTACAGTGTGAATGCTTTCATCTTATTGGCTGGTTTGGATTTTTTTTGGTTGTTGGGTTTGTGATTTGGTTTGGTAGGGTTTTTTTTGTGGTGGCAAGCAGGCTTTTTGGCATCACCAGCAGGTTCTGGAGTTCTCACAAGCAGACATAAAATCCAGGAGCGTTATTGTGCAACACCTTTCTACAGCTGTAGCAGGAATACAGAGTAGGAGAACTGTGGTTGTTTCGTTGACTTTATAATCTTAACTCTTTCTTGCTATGGAATAACTATCTCTTGTGTAGGCTGCCATATGCAATAAACTCCTGAAAGAATGGAGGAAAGAGAAGGGAAGAACAGCCTATAGGTCCTTTGATATTCGGGCTGTCTTTGCAGTATATGACCAGTATTATTGGCAAAAGAATCTCAGTTTACGCAAAAAATGTGAAAATTTCTCTGTGAAGCATTAATTCCAGCCAGTATCTGAGGATGGTCTCTCTGGAGGGACTGGGAATATTTAACACATCCAGGCATAACTAGGAAATGGGTGTTATTGTTGCTGCCTTGATGAGAGTAGGAGGTATTTGGACTACTCGCATTCTCACATTTAGTATTGCCACAGGCTCTTCATAATTTTCCTGGACATACATTACCTTAACAGACACGTAGCGGAAAGATGCAGGATACTGGTTGGTGGCTCACATGGGCAGATCTAGAAGGTAGGTGAGAGGGTTCAGATAATTCTCTCCGTGTATAAGTATCTACTGCAGTGTTCTGTGGCTTGGAAAGCTGGCTTGCAGTGAACAGTCTTTCACTGTTTGCATCAAAACTATCAGGAATTGTTTTTGTCAGATAGGAAGATCTCCTGCAAAACTTCACTTTTGTTGTTGGGCCAAGGATTTGAGGACTGTGAAAGTCACCTGGAAAGGATTTCAGACTGTCCTCCTTAAGTTCTGAAACATGAAACCTTCTACAGATTGACATAGCAAATGTATTTTACTTCTATTAGCTTCCTCTAAAAACATGTATGTAATGAAAATCTGAACAAATGTTTGCTTGTTTCTATTAGGGAACCACCTTGTTTGCTGAAAGCAAAATGGAAATCGATTTGCCATATAAATAAGAGAAAACATCACAAGCTTTTCACTTTGCCAACATGAAAGAGGACATAATTTCCCAATGCTTTTGCATATGGGCCTTAGCCAAGGGGGAAATACAGCAAAAAGACAAACCAGTTTAAAATGGTCTAGAAAACAGAAAACAAGAGATTATTATTAATGGATCTCCTTGGGTGGTTTTTTTTTTTTTTTTTACAGTCAATTACTTGTCTTATTTATGCAAACCACTCTAATGGAAATATTAGTATACTAGCAGAGAGCATTGGATTCGAGATGTATCACAGGAGTAATGGAAAATGCATCCCTAAGGTATAATGCAAATTTTCCTGGGCCGGTGGAAGGCATCAGGTCTGACCTTTGGTTATGGGGAGAAGTGCGTGTTTCTAGGTTTTTTTTTTTTTTTTTTTTTTTCCTTGACTTCTTACATAGAACAGCAAATAAGGAAACTGTGCCCTTGGTGTGGTGGGGGTGGAATATAGTCTTTAATGATTAGGGAGAAAGTGAATAAGGTGTTATTATGCCTTCATATCTGGACCCTGTGCAGGAAACTTAGTGCTTATGGAACAGTTTGTACTTGTTAGAAATTTTGCTTATAAATGGTCCACTGTGCAGCAATGGATGTAACTTCAGAAAAGTCTGGATCTTGCAAATAAAAATTTCTTGGGCAAATAGTTGCATGCTGTATGCTTACCTATGGAAAACCTTTGGCTAAGGAGTTGTTTTCCCTCTTGAAGAGCATAACCAAATGAGAAGAAAACAATTTTGCCAAGTCCCTGTGTTTCAGAACAGTCATGCAATTACACTTAGCCTACCTTCTGGATTCGCAGTTGGAGTGGCAAGTCTAGTCAATTTATCTATTTAATGTGAAAACGTAAAAGAAAATCTTTTTTTCTCTAGCCATAGCCTCTGCAGTCACTACAGAGAAGAAGGTTGGGCAAGGGTTCCTGTGTCCATATGCTGCCTCTGAATGTATGAGGGTACATCTTATTTGGGGTAAAGCAACTCATGGGATATGCTAATGCTTAGTAGCCTCTTATGCTACTGCTTTTAATAGATTGATCTTATTTTAGTGGGAGTGGATTAACAGACAGATATGCCTTGCAGTTGTGTAAATTCCTAGAAGCTTCTCATTTCCATTTGGACATCCATGAGACCTGGAAACACTTACTTCTTAGTGACCAATGTAAATAAATGCCCAGACTAGAACAAATGAGATTTCAGAACAATTGATGAATTATTGTACTAATTTCTCAGCTATTTTAGAACACTCTAAAGAATGTGCATAAATAAATAGCAGCTGAATATACTTTATTTTAACAAATTAAAACTGTGTTCCTTTTCTAAGTGCCATGTAACACAACTTAGGAAATTAATAGCACTAGTAAAAATAAAACTTGACTTGGGAAGCATTTGGAGAGTCACCTACATTTGCATTTCTTGTAAATGCCCTGCATTTCTTGCTTTTCTCACACAAGCAGTTACACCAGAGACAAGAGGGTTACTTGTGCACCTAAATCAGTGACCCAGTCCTTTCCAAACCAGTGCACACATCTCCTTTTCCTTTGCTGTGCAAGTCTGAGGTTGCCTGACACCACCGCTGGATCTCTGTTCCCATTACTATATGTAAAAATTAAAATATGGGTAAGAGATCCAATTTTCTAGAGGTTATACAGTGGCTGTACATCACTAGATGGAAATGAGCCTTCTCTGACAGCTTGGTTTCTATTTTTCCTTACCCCACTCCTTTTGCTTGCCTTGGGCTAAGCTAGGCAATTCAAAATCCCGTAAGAGAAAGAGAAGTGACACACACAAGAATAAAGGTACCAACCCACTGCAGGATGATGGTTAGGCAAAGGCTGAAACCTTCAAAGCACAGATCAAGAAGAAGAAGGACTTCAGGTACTTGTGAAAGCATAGGGCCTAAATAGAACTGGGCTTTCGCTCACACAATAAATACTACTGGTAGCATCAGTAACATAAATGTTTCTGATTGTCAGGCTGTACTAATTTATTTTCATATTAGCTTTCTTATGGGGGAGGCCATTTCTGTCTAGATGTTGAGTCTGATGAGCTTGTTTTAGAAAAAGAATGCTACAATGGATCTACTAGTGACAGCAGGAGACTGAGCAAAAAGTCTTGCGACATATTTTTATTCCTATATTTGCTTTGCTTTTTTTCTTATTCCCTCGATGTGTTTATTTATGGAACAATCAAGTCTGCGTGGCACTCGGAGTACCATGGAAGGGCTGGAGGTACTTTGCTGTTCTGAAGGAAAATTTAATTTCTTCAGGCACAAGATCCCACTTGAGAAGGCTGAAAGTGTACTGAATGGATTTAAAATCTTATTCTCCTCTGTTTTATGGGTTTGATTATTTTTTTTCTTGTTGCCAGTTTTCTCCAAGTAGAATGTGATAAATAATAGTAATCCCTACCCTGTTAATAGGAGGGTGATCTCTAGTTCACAGTCTAAATAGAAGCATATCTGCACTTCTCCACTAATTTCATCTGCTTTCATTAACTTCAGGGTCAGACAGCTTATTTTTTCTAACTTACGATATTTTAATTTTTAGCATCCATCTCTTCCTGTCTTTAGGGCCAAGATCAGACAATATTCTTATTTATACACCTTTTATTGTATGATTATTTACTTCTTTTAATAAGCCTTTCAGGTAAAACATGAAGTCTTGAGTGATTGTACCAAAAAATTGGGAGAGACCAGAAAGAGAGGATGTGACAAAGCAGGATCAGAGTGTATGTAGCACAGTCACCAGATGAAGGGACCTGAATATTCTTGTTATCCCAGCACTTGCAAAGCTTCATCTGGAGTGCTGTGTCTAGTTTTGGGCCTAACAGTATGAGGAAGACATTGATAAACTTGAGAGAGTTGAATAGAAGGCAAATAAGTTGCTTAGGGGGCTGGAGCACATGATGAGTGTGATGGTAAATTAACAAACTAGGCTAGACAAGGCCCCGAGCAATGTGGTAGAA
This sequence comes from Calidris pugnax, assembly GCF_001431845.1. Classification (NCBI taxonomy): domain Eukaryota; kingdom Metazoa; phylum Chordata; class Aves; order Charadriiformes; family Scolopacidae; genus Calidris; species Calidris pugnax. Next base: position 4,388,375 of record NW_015091083.1, on the reverse strand, counting down.
TTAGATGGTGTCCAGAGGTGACTTTGAACCTGATTTATTCTATAATTCTATGATTTACACAATCCAAATAAACACGGTAACTTCTAGCAGACTCTATTTAATGTCTGAAATGTTTACAGTAAAGGCTGAAGTGGAATAAATAGGCTTAAGGTTTAATGGTTTTAAGGAAACTCTGAGAGACTAGGTTAAAAGTCCTCAAAGGTGAAAACCGGGGGTGTTGGTTTGATGTAGCGTAAAGACAGAAGGCAAAAGCTCTTAGGGAAGAATAGATGTCCTTGGAGCATAGTTTTGGGGTGTTTCAGAGTGGAGAAAACAAATCGTATGAGGAGCGGCTGAGGGAGTTGGGACTGTTTAGTATGAGAAAGAGGAGGCTTAGGGGAGACCTCATCACTCTCTACAACTTCGTGAAAGGACACTGTAGAGAGGTTGGTGCTGGTCTCTTCTCCCAGGTAATTAGTGACAGAACGAGAGGGAATGGCTTCAAGCTCCAACAGGGTAGGTTTAGATTGAACATTAGGAAAGAATTTTTCACCGAAAGAGTGATAGGGCATTGGAACAGGCTGCCCAGGGAGGTGGTGGAGTCACCATCCCTGGCTGTGTTTAAGGGCCATTTAGATACAGTGCTAAGGGACATGGTGTAGGGGAGGACTTTGTAGAGTAGGATAGATGGTTGGACTCGATGATCCCAAGGGTCTCTTCCAACCTAGACGATTCTATGATTCTATGAAATGTCTTGATCTGTACAACAGGAGCTTTTGGGAATTACAGTACAAGTAAGCAGTTGAAATCCTAGAATTTCTGGGTATCATGTTATTTCTTCTGATGCCCAAATATAAACGTATCACCTTATTATTTGGCTACTGACTCTGTTAACTGTGTGAAATATATATGTACGCACATACATCACGTATACATCTATCACTAGTATTGCTGGTCACATTGCTAATGATTTAATGCGATACAGTGTTGAACATGTCTTTTCTAGGTGTGTCTTTTACTTTGTTCCTCTTTTTGGTTTGCATTTATATGCATTAAGCCATGAAGAAGCTCTTGTGCTGAACTACTAAGCTACATTAAATTATCAGCAGACATCTTTTACTAGCAAGGTAACTAAATGAAAAAAGTAATACCTAGCAGTGATGATAATGAGCAAAATTCTTACCATAAATCTGGGAATTATAACTGTCCCATTAGTCGGGTTCAACAGATTATTGATTGGAAGCAGCCTGAAGTTTGGATTCTGACATCTGAGTCACACCAAGTCATGTCCGGTGAGATGTAGCAACCACCAGACCACATGTTCCCTCACGTTCTGGAAATGGTCCAGTTCATATCCAAATTCCGGTGCCTAGTTCTGCTGTAAAGAAAGATCTTCACTAATTTTCTTTAAAAAAGTCTCATATATGTCTCATTAATCATCTTGTCAGGGTTTTCTTGTCAAATAATAGATCTTGGCAAAGTTAAGGCTTATTGCATATTTTGTTCCATCATTTTTTATTTTGTTTTGGCAAAAGAATTGGGATATTTCTAAACATTGGAAGTCCCTTTTTGTCTCGATTTTATTACACAGTCTAAAAATTAATGAGTAAAGCTGCTCCTGAGGCAGCATCAGCATATGTTTCACCCACAAGCTATCTGCAAGCTCAGAGGGGTTTTTTTGTTTGTTTCTTTCTTTTTCCACTAGACCTTATTTATTCTGAAAACCCTGTAGCTTTCTCCTGAAGGCATCAAATCCCATTAAAAAAACCCAAACCAAACCCTAAACCAAAAAAACGCAATTGGATTTCCAAAATGTAATGTTATAGCCAGGTAGTAGCTCAACTACAGGTTAAAAGTCTGTGAAGTTATCATGACCTGTGAGATCACTGTCTCTCACCTCCAGCAGGCTGGGTTCAGGCACAGGGGGTGGCAGTGTGGGTGCTCTGCCTTGTACCACGCACACAGACCCCAGAAGTATCCCCCAGTTCTTCAGCTCAGCAGCTCCTGTCCCAATATGTGTGTGCACTCACACAGACTGCCAGACCTTCCAGAGTGTCTGTGTACACATGTGCTTAATCAGGATTTATAAGATGAACTTGATAGTGTTCATAGCACAGAGAAGAGCTTGCATGGAACGGGACCACCTGTGGAGATGGTCCCTCATGAGTACCAGGGGTGAGAGTCAGAGTGTATATAAAGCTCCACTAACAAATTAAAATTTGTGGTTCAGAAGGAAATCTCAGTGTGGGATTTCTTCAGGCTGTTTAATAGGGCTTGATGAAATGCTTACGTCTGGTTTTGGTGAGGTGTCCCCAGGGGCATGAAAAATGGGAAGATGAAAAATACTCTTCAGCTCTACAGATTTTAGTAGTATTCTGGGAGGTGCTCTGTTAGGGTTTTTTTTGTTCAGACAAGGCAGTTTAGTTCATATCAATGTAAACTGGTGGATGTGCTGCTCCCACGTGGAGCAATGTTGATGAGACTGGAGGATTAGAAGACTTGAAGCACTGGGAAAGGGAAGCTGTGATAAAGTGACAGCAGTGCTCAGAAAGCAGTCTGTTCCTACTGTCAAAGCTTTTCTTAATCATATATGTCTTGTTGCTTGCATGGCAATGCAATGGCAGCTGCCTAACCTGGAGTCTTTTTGCTGCAGTCAAGATAATGTTTAGCTACGTGCTCCTTAGGACTGAAACAGCAATGTCTGAGAATTTTAAACTCCTAAGTTGCACAGGGCTGGGTGCTGGAAAAGAACTGATTCAGGATCTGTGTTCATCCCACTGATGGACAACCTCAGGGCAGGAGCTACTTTTGCTGCTTGTGAGTGTGTAAAGTTTGGATTAGCAAGTGCTCTGCTCCATGCCAGGTTTCCAGTTGATAACCAGGTGAGCAGTGGGACAGCATCAAATCATCTAACCTGAGGTGTCTCCTGGGAGAAGAACGGATGTTTCATTTATATAAACCAGACCCATCTTCCACTGATGACAACCAGCTTCTGTCCTTGGTGGCCATCCAACTTACTGTGATATTGGAGCTTGAAACTAGACAAGCTTGCCCATCGGGTTCTGACGTTTGTGGAAGTGGCTATCAGTTGGGCCAGGAAGACCTGAACAGGGTGAACTGTGAGTTACAAGGCAAGCCACTTTGGTCACCATTGAAGGTGTGTTGGAGGAGCTTACACTGGGTGTGCTCTACAGGTACCTTTTGAGTACTGGGCAGTTGACTCCGAGAGCTCGACTTCCCAAGAAACTGGGACCAGGCAGTGGGATGTGGTTGCTGCAAAGTGGTCCCTGTGGACTGTGATATACCTTTTATAATGTCGTCTTTTCTCTCTGTGTGGAAAAATGAGAAATGTTTCTGAAATATTCTGAGGATCGGGGACTGTGGAGTCTGTCCCTGCTGGTGGCTAGATGGTAAGATCCTAGATGCAGGCATGGAAAACAGTTGAATGCCTGATGTGTGAGAGCAAAAAGAGGCTGAGGACCACTGCTCAGTGTTTAATTCAATGAATTTTCAGCCTGTTGGCTATTCCCTGTCTATGTCTGTCATTCCTGATGAGCGGTCTCTTTCCTGTAGAGAGCTTGTCTGCCTTTGCTTGTTTTTCACTGCTCCCGCTGTCCTTGTGTTAAAATGTGACTGGTTTCTGTACTGCAAAGGGAAAAATAACGTTTGCAGCAAGTGAGGAAGAAGCAGCAGCCGCTGCTGCTGGATGCAAATATCCAAACAAAAAAATTCTCAGTAACCAGGAAGGAAAAAAGCTTCACAGTAACAAAGAGCAGAATCTAGAAACCGAGAGACAGGATGAGGTGACATTTATTATCTTGGTGTGTTTTAAGGGAGTGTTTTTGAAAGATAGACATAGGGAATTAATACAGTGTGGAAATAATAACAAATGCTGTGTAATATTTTAATTTGTATGCAGTCTCTCACCTTCCACTCCAGGGAACTATGGAAACACATTTCATTTAACCTCCTCACTAACTGTGTGTGGCCGTTAAGCATTGTCTCTATCTCATGCATGAAGAAATGATGATGCAGGGCCAGATTTGAAGAAAGCAGCTTTTGCAAACCTTCTGGGTCCTGTTTCTCTGCAAACTTCAGCACCCCTGGCTGCCAGCAGCCCAGGGGGCTGGTGTGCTAAGGCTGGGCAGGGAATGCTGCTTCTCTGAATTGTGGAGAAACCGAAAAGCAGGTGGTAACCGAGGCAAGTTGAAAGACATCCAACAGTGACTTTACTGATGGTTTGTTTTTCATTGTTTTGTTTTCTTAAAGCAGATATTTTCAGCACTAAAGCTGAATTCCTTCTCTTCTTAGTGGGTTTTATTGGCAGCATGACTAGAAATCATGCCCTGGTGCTGGAATTTTCAGGGATTTTGTTACATTTTTCATCTAGTAACACTGTTTTTCAGCTCCATAACAAACAGTGGTGTTTATAGCAGGCATTGCTGAACAGATCCTGCCATCGGATGCTTGGGCATAATTCTCCCCAGGTTAGTATCTGTCTCGGAGAGTGCCAGATCCCAGAACTGTCTCAGCAGTGTATGCAGAACTGTGTTCTCTGGTTGAGAGAGGAGTTCTCTGGTTGAGGCAGGAGATGGTGGCAGCTGGTGATTTCACAGGAGGAGCTGCTAGCAGTATCCTTCTCCTTACACTCCTGGAGCTTTCAGTTGCTAAAAGCAATGTCTAGACTTCTCACAATTCAGCTGGAGGCAAATGCCCATCAGAGGCATCACTGTACACTGCCTTACAGTCAAAGTAGGCAGTTGCCTGTCTAGTATTGGTCTTGGTCTGATCAGTGGGGAATAAGAAGACCTTGTTGTCTCTCCTACGTAGCGTGTGCTGTGAGGGTCTGTCTTCTGAGTGACAGAAATAAGGCTGCAGACTTCAATGGGAGTCCCATGGTGTATTTGTGAGTACGACAAAGGTTGTGTGTGTCCCTCTGAGGGTCGGACAAACCTTCCGCTTGCTTTGAAATGAATTGCTTTCCTCCTGTGTGTCCGGCTTGAGTTTTTTCATAGCATAAGTGATGGTGGAAAGGTGAGCACTGACCTAGCGGTACAGTGGGCTTAAGTGGCAATAGACAGTATGACTTTAGTCCCTGCAGAAACATCACAAACATAGCGAGCGGCACTAGAGAAAAATGCAGAGCAACTGGTAAACTCCATTTCCATAATATGTCAGATTCTGCAGTCCTTTCCATACTGGGTGGAGGTTCTCCATTGCATTGAAGAACAGCTGGTAAGGAGAAAATTGATCTGTCTTTAAAGAGGTGCTGTTTAATAATTATTTCCAAAGACTCTGTGTCTTGGCACACCATAGCTCTAGAAGACAAAGGAGCAGACCACATTGCAATTCAGTTGGCTTCAGTTTGCTTATACCATAAAGAACATATCCCACTTTTTTCTCTGCTTTGGAAGGTTTCTATGGTTTGGGACTGATGAGGCTTTTCCAGATTACTGTTGTAAGACTACTGGCAAAGACTGACAATCCTCTTGCCTGGCTTCCCACTTTTTTCACTCCTTTGTTTTCCTTTGTTTCAAACTGTGGTTTCACATTAAGAAGTCTTTGCAACTATACTGGCATACCACTCATATCATTGTACAGGAGGGCACCATGGTTTCCCAGAGGTCAGTGGAGCCCATATAATCTGTAGGGCTAGAGTCCTGTAAAATCAAATGTGTTGCATGCCACCTCCTTACCCAAATCTCCTAATTTTCCAGTGCTTCACGATTGGAAAAAATTGGAATGGAGTTGGAAAAAGCATCTGCAGTTTTGCCATACAGTAACTTGTAGAAAGATGGGAAAGACTTTAAATGGGAATAAGAAATAGAGGGAATGTACATGTGGGACAGAACAGTTGTCGACTATTATTTTCTTCAAAACATTTTGTCACTCAAAAATTTTGGCCAAATTTCCTTGGAAAGTCCCACTGCAGTGATGCTTTTGCATAACAGTTTGTCAACCACTGCTATCAAAAAAGAAGGGCTTGTGTGGGAAGCCACATGGAGGATTCACTGATGATTCCACCAAGTTAGTGATTTGTTGTAAGAGCTTTGCCCACAGTGTTCCATCTTGCTTGCATCTTGGAAAATGATTCATTATCATCAAAGACACTTGAAGCTAATCACCAGATAAGGAAAGGATGAGAGATGATGTTTAGTGAGGAAGGGCTGTGATGGCAAATGCCAGTAACAAACAGTTCCATACTGTTGAAATTTAAAGGTTAAACATAAATCATTATGTTAATAACAAATCACCATAGCAAATCTTCACTGAATGTGTATCTAGAATGCTCTGGGAAAAAGCTTAATGCTTCTATATTTGCAAGTACATTTTAAAAGCAGTACATAAAAAAAATTTTCTCTGTCTAATGGGTAAATAAATTCAGGAAGTGAAATGGAAATTCTGAATTTTGCTATGAAGCTGTCCTCTGCTTTTCCTCAAGAGATTCAAATCAACATTACTTCTTATGAAACATATTTCGAAATCCCCATTGGCCACAGGCTAAAGTTTCATTGCTGGGGCTTTTTGCTGTTGTTTTAGCACAGCAACAGTGCCCTTGATTAAACTTTTAAATTTCCATGCATACATCTGCAACTCCAGCACAGCTGCATAGACATGTCAACCTGAAGATTTTCAATAGTGTATAATAAGAGTCACAAAATATATTAAAAGATTCTGTAGCTAAGAAGGGTAAGGGCCAAACTTAATCCACGCTTCTCATAGAATGCACATTAAAGTCTGTGATGCTGCTATGGAAGTGGTTTGGGCTCTGAACACCGAACCCACATAGGATCAAAGATAAAAAAAAAAAAAGAAATAAATATTATTCATCTCTTGTTGCCAGACACCAAAGGTAGAGACAGAGAAGCATTGTCAAGGGGAAGTAACAGGTCAGTTTGAACCATAGCATCATAACTGATGTTGGACGCTATACTGCTGTCCCTGCTGTACCAGAATCAGGTATTAGGTGCAGATACTACAGCCCTGTCTATGATATTATTCATACTAATCTCCATAATACTGTTCCCTTCCCCAGGATGGCATGGATAAAGCAGAACATCACATCTGTGGTGGTCTCAGCTGCCAGTGAGGTACGGGTGGGTGTTGTCCTTCAGGCTAAGGACCTGGGTCTGAGGAGAGTGCTGATAGCAGGAGGACCTTGATAATTAATTCTGTCATACTTGGACTTGGCAGTGAAATTTTTCAGATTAAGTCTCCCTTTCTGTACATACTGCTGATAAGCAGATGCATGGAAGTCCAGGGTGTTAATGGAGGTGAAGGAAGAGACAAGTCCTTTCAGTCTTTGAAAGCTGAGTCTTTTTTTCACCCAGCAAAGTATCCTTGTTTGTAGTACTGTTATATGATGTAGTGTTATTGTAACAGTGTGTTGATCTCAATATCCATGTTTCAGGCAGTAGCATTGGTTATGAAAAACAGTCCCAGGCTTAGAAATTGTATTCTGTTCCTCTTCAAGAATCTTACTTTGTCTTTTATCTCCCTTCACAGCACTATCCAAAAACCCAAGAGAAAATAACATTACGTATGTTAATTTCTAAAGACAAAACAAACTCAGCCTGTTTTCTGTGTACTTTACAATACCTGAAGCCCATAAAACATTGCAAGTGTTAAGCAGATGCAACGGCCATTGGTCACTTCATCAAACCTCTGTTAATGCGGTAGGATTTTCATCAGCATCGACTGTAATGATTTGAGGGGTTTTGACTGAATGTCAGCTGAGCAAAGGCAAGATGACACCTTGGGAACTTCAGTCTTCAAGAGCTGGTGAGGTGATAGTTCTGGAGGGATAAGTAGGCTAAAAGGCAATGAAGCAGAAGGCTGATATGAAGATGAAGTTGGCCTTGGCAGGGTTGTTTGTCAGCTTTTAACTGCCTGGCCCACTGAGGAAGGAGAGGGAACAAAAAGAGAATAATAGCAGAGAGACTCAGTCAAAACCAGAACTGCTAACCAGTTTACTTGTTTCTTCTGATGTGTTGCTCAGTGTTGCGTAAATCAAGGGAAAAAACTCATGCATAGAAGTTTGCAACACAAAGAGGTTGCTTCCCTTCTTTTTCCTACTGGCCCTGATGTTCTTGTCTGTCCTCCATTCTTTTTCTAATCTGTTCACATCCCATGTCGCCCAATTCTGTGCTCCCTTCCTCGTCCTATCTCCTGCGATACCTCTGCTGCTGTAACTCCATCCCTCCTACCTCCCTCTCGCTTCTTCCATACCCCTCTTCTGACATGGTTTCCTCTGTAGGCACCTGTTCTATTATGTCAATTTAAATAGCTCAAAAGAGGGACTTTTGAGATATTTAATAGTTTATTGTAATATTTTATAGCTTAATATTAGTTATTATATAGCTTACTATTTAATTTTTAACAGCTTTTTATAATATTTAGTAGACTTTTGAGCTATTTAAATAGCTGGGGACAAGGAGGAAATATCTTTCATCAAGGGCACAGAGAAGGAAAATTAGAAGGATTTAAAAGCTGACATTTCAGACAATGGATCGCGATTCCTATCACAGGACCTACCCAATTACCTGCCTTCCTCTGCCAGTATGCAATTATGGGAGCTGGCTATAAAAACTGTAGTACTAGGGACGTTTGAGAGCAGTATGAAACACACAAAGGATGCTTCTGTCTTCTTCTATACCATACTCTGGGTACGGGTATAAATGCCTTCCATGGCCTTGACCACAAGAGGCTCTTCTGCAATCCCTGAGCTGGTCAGGGTCTCGCCTTCTGTGTGCAGGGGCATCGCTGCTCTCCTGGCTGCCAGGGGGTGGAAATGAGAATGTAACAGGTCAATCAAAGTCTGAGAAGTTAAAAAGTCTGCCTGCAAGGGTCTGTAACTTTGTTGATGTGTATGCTATCCTGAGGTGTGTCAGGAGGAGGGAAATGTGTCTAGGTCTTTATGAAAATGTGACCTGGATTTCAGGATTCTACGTTTGGGATGCTGAGGAGTATAAATTTAACCCTGGAAAAACAGCTTCCAGCTGTTTTGGTGCAGCAGTGCTCCTTGCTGTGTTCAGTGTGGTGTTTGCTGGCTTTTCTGCTCTAAGTAAGATGAGAGCAAGAGAAAATATCAATGTGACTTTTGAAGAAGCTAAAGATTACTGGCACTCTTTTTTTTTTTTTTTTCATTATAAAGGTCAGACTGCATTTGCTTTATGACTTCACATGCCTTATTCATTTTGTTTTCATATTAAATGAAAGAGTATTCATGATGTAGCTTTTATTGCAAAAAGTGAATGGTTAAAGGAAAAGGCTACAACTGAAGTACATGAAAAATCTGCCCGGCCCTCTATTTGTAGATACGTGTTCAAAGTATTTCTGAAGGTAAAAGTTAAACGAAATGGTCAGCTGATTTTAATGACATGGGTTTTTTTCAGTTTTACTGAGATGATACAAAATCCATCCTTGCTTTCTATTCTCTCTCTCTCTCCTCTCTTCTCTTTTATTAAATAAATAAAAAAAGAGGGATGCAGAGGGGAGTTGTTAAGGTTCAAGCAATGTTCAACAAGGTTATCCAAAGAAATATGCAAAAGCTTTTCGTATTTTTTTTCCCCAGATTTAGGAATTGATAAAACAGTAAAGAAAAAGAAGTTAAATGAATTCTTCTTTCCTCCACCCCCCAACCACACACACGCTTTCCTCACGTAAGATGTATTGGAAAACCTTCTCAAGGATCCTTATGATACTCAAGAATATCTCTCAGTTTAAGAGTAACGGCTTTGAATTATAGCAACTTGCATTTTCGCTGCTCTGTGAAGAGTACTTTATTATTTGAGATGAAAATGATCACTTGCTGTTATCTGATGGGATCCTGTTTTTTCCCATGAGAAGGCTGCTGTTCTGTATGGATTTTTTAGGGGGAAAGCAAAATTACAAGAAATAAAACCAAATCCAAATTTGATCTTTGAGGAATTTCTTACTTTGTAAAAGGAGGAAAAAACATAAAAAGAAAAATTTTCCCAAATGCTAAAAAATCCTGTTTCAGACTATTACTTATATAAAAAATGATTTTGAATTTTTAAAATTTCAAACAATTTTTTTCTGAGATAATTATCTAAAATTATGTTACCTCAGGGTAGCTGAAGTCTGAGGCTTTTCTTTTGTCTTTTTTTTTTTTCAATCCTATTATTTAAGGGGGCTTCTATAATCTGAATAGGTGATGCTCCAGTATATAAATTGAGTCTTGCTATCTACATGTTCTATCTGATCTGGATCAGTCACTTAAATGTCAAATTATTCACACCTAATTGTGTGTAATTTATGACCTCAGAAGTTGAAATAGTTACAGTTGAGAAGTCAAAGCTATAAACAGTTAAAACTTGTGTCTTGTCAGTGCCGTCCACTAATCCCTTCCCCTCAAGTATTCGGTTTCCTTGCTTGTGTAATATATAATAGATTCTGTCTTCAACCTTACTTTGGCCAGGTTTTTTGTTTGCTTTTTTTTTTGGTGGTGCCAAACAATTTTGCTCAGAAACGTCCCAGTGCTGCTGGTGAGAAAAAAATATCTCAATGCATAAATGTTAATGAGTAAAAAATGGATTTTCTTCTTTTGTTTTACACTTAGTGTCAGTTTTTTGTGCAGCATAAACAGGTGACGAAGATGAGGTGAAGTGTAGATAAGAACAGTCTCACCCAGACTCATGCAGCCCTTGTGACTTATGCTAACTGCAAAACTAGCTGTGGCTCTCATCTTCCAACACTTTCTGTTAAAATAAAACCCACAGAATAGCAATCCACTGACTTGTTGTTTCCACAGGTTCACTATTAACTTGCAAATGTGCAGTCTTTATGACAGAAAATTTTCAGGCAATAATCTCCCATGTGTACAAGAAGAATGTTTAGGAAATGATTTACTGCCAGATTAAATGCTAAAGATTATTTTGTGCCTTGCACTGGGGAGTTCTGCTGGGCATGGTTAGTCATATCAGCAAGAGTTAAAACAGAAACATTCTTTACCCATTACGTGTATTTTCAGGTCTTGTAGCTTCATTAACTTCTAAAATAATTCATTGTGTATGTTGCTTCATTGTGTTTTCCATATATTCAGCACTGTAATAAGAGAATTTCCATATTCTAAAAATGGAATTTGTGATGCTTGGTTTAATCTGTGCTAACATAGGCCAGATCTTGACACTAGCTATGGAAAATTGCTCACACTACCTTGTCTAAATACATCCTCAGAGTCTGATGAGATTATTTCAGTCTTACTTGTGACTCCCTTTATAAGCATTAGTCCTAACTATGTACTTTTGTGGGGCTATTTTAAAGTGAATATAGTGTAGCTATAGGGAAAAGTTAGATTCCCTGGTCGGTTGGCATGTTCTAGAAGAAATGTGCAAGACTTCCCAATGTCTTTCAATTTTCTGACATTTGACAAGGTACTTCATCAGTATCTGGTAGCAAATTGTGTGTACAGCTTTCCTCAGCGCTCTGTATATTCCTTATGGTCTTCCCTATGGTAAAACACTGGATCATCTAACGCTATAAAAAAATCCCTGTGACTGAGAGTGCCGTGTCCCGCGTTGCTGATACGGCTCAGCAATAATGGTTTCACTGGTAGGATTTATAGTGTAATAGGAGTGCACACCATGCCACAGGCGGGGTGAGGTCCCATCACCCTTGAAGGGCTACCCTTCCTTCCAAAGCACGTGCTCAGCATCTGCCGCGTGGGCCATCCCACCGAAATGCTGGGGCAGGGTTACAGCCACTTCCCATTTCCCTGTCAGCAAGGTCAGGGTCTAACAGCAGAGTGATTTGTCCAAGTGTGCAAACCCAGGCAGCAAAGGTGACAAGGAAGAAGATAGGCGTGCAAAAGTGAGAAGCAAAAATGGAAGATTTTCCCAGAAGAGAATACTTCCCAGAGATTAAAGTTTTGTAAGTCAATTTGATCATTTTGGCTTGCTGTTTAGTGTTAGTTTATTATTTATTTTTTTAGATTATTGGTGAGGAACTTTTTAATGGGCATGGTATTTTATTATATCCTGGTTATTTAGGCATATCTGTGACTGTTACTCCTTTCAGTTGCTTTTCCATTCAAATTCATTTCTTCTTCTGAGATTACCTTTGCTTGAGCCGTGTCAGTGAGGGATGAACAATACTGTGCTGTGCCTGAGCTGTCCTCTTCAGTGTAGACCTCTTTCCATTTTGCTCATGAAGGGTCCCAGGAAACACATTTAACAGAGAGCAACTGCAGAGCCTATGGGGCAGAGAGGTGTCTTGCTGGGAATCCATCTGGGGTAGGCATTCAAACGCCTCTCTGCTTTGTTATAAAGAGAATCACCAGCACGTGCTGCCACTTGAATTGTGTAGCAGTTTGCGTCAAAAGCAACGCTAAAGGTAATATACCATACCACCCCCTTGTAATACTTGTCCTAAGAAGGATGGGTAGTGACCCTTGCTCTAAAGATCATTTGGACAATTTTTTCTCTTCATTTCCACCCTCATAAGCAATGAGAAGAACTGGTTTCTAGGGCATAATTTGCTTTCAAATAAAATCAATTTACATGTACCTAAGCCAAAGACTGACACAGAATCTTATTGAAATAATTTCTCATGCTACATGCAAATGACAGCTATGAAATAATTTTCATTTTTTTTTGCTATTTCCATCATAAACATCTAAAAGAGCTTCCAAGTTGATAATAGTTGTTGATATGCTAGAGCTGAGCCTGAGGACAAGGAAATTCTGTATAGTCTAGCTAGTTGTTGACCTTCTATTTTCAATCTATCCTTCAGCTTAAAATAGTGTTTTTCAGGAACTTCAGTACCAGATTAATGTGATGCGTTAATACCTGAGGCTGTTACAACTCATTGAATGGAGCTTTTTTCCTATCTGCTGTTTGTATTTAAATCTAGTGCATTTAGACTGGACACGCTTAGGGTTTTTTGTCTGTGGAATGCAAAATTTCTGAATGCAAAATGTGGAATGCAAAATGAAGGACTTTGACGTGCAAACTTCAGACTCCCTTGAGACCTTGCTTGTAAAGCTTGCACCACTGTCAAACTCCAGCGCAGGAGTAGCCAAGGCAATGGTTCTCTGTCCTTTGGGATGCAACCAATACACATCTAACCCTCAGAATGGGAAAATGTCCTTGTGAGTAGGCAGTAAATGATCTTAAAAGTAAAAAATTAAAGCAAAGCTTTATTTATCACATTTGCTAGAGAACTATTTCTGCTCCCACAAATAGTGGTTTGTGTGTGGCCATAGGTTGAATGTGTTTGTAACCATCAGCACTAATGCCTTAGTCATCTCTGGCTGTGGTCTGTGTCAGACTCTTGGCTGCCCTCAGTAGCACTATGAATCAGACATCACACTTCAGATCTGGAAGTTCAGCAAAGTTTATGTGATTTTGTTTTTAAATTTGCACTGCTGGTTTGAGTTAATGAACTTTTGTTTGTTACTTACTCATTTCTTTCCTTGAAGGAAAATCGGATTAAAAGCAAATTCTAAATGCTTTTCAGGTAAAGGGAAATCTGTGTTACATCTACAGTTGGATACCTGATAAAAAAGGCTGGTTGGTACATCTGTGCTAGCAATCCCTGTTACTGTGAAACTGCTTCATAGAAGCAAAAGAGCATGTTAGTCTGATTCCTTTTCATGATAGTTAATAAATTAAATTCTTGTAGCAAAAGTACTTTTACCACTATAGATGCATCTCCACTTGTGCCCTTGCTGGTTGTGGAAATCACTTTTCCCCAGCACTGTTCCTATCTTAGCAAGAAAGATCAGAAAATAAACATGTCTTTTCCTTCCACAAAGACTTTCCCCAAAATCAGGATTTCCGGTTGGATTTCACATTTTATAAAAGCATTCTTATTTTGCAACTGTGCTCACAACTTTAGCACCTGAGGCTAGGGGTTGTCCCTCCTAGAAGAGAAGATAAAGTATCTAAAGCATTGAAAAAATCTGTGGTTTCTTTCCATTCCCCTTTCCAAGAGTTGTTTTCCCCCGCTCCCTTATTCACCTAATTTGTTTTACTGATCCGTAGTCTCACCCTTTGCATTTCCATCCAAGCAGAATACTTTTCCCCAGGGCTGTTGGAATGAAATCAAAATTTACTTGCAGCTTAATCTAGTTTTACTTCAGATATGGCAGGTCATAAGGGTAGATTTGATATTCTGCAGCTGAAAAATGCTCATTCCTCCCTCATCCTGTTGAAAATTGGAGATGGTTCTGCACAATTGATTTTTTTTAAATACTTTTTATATCCTCTCATGCAAGCTGCTCTGTGTCTGGGAGAAAGGGATAGGCGCTTCAGCTTCCCTGGTGGATTTGGTAAAAATCCCCAGAAAACCTATGGGATCTGCTCAATGTGGTGTGTGTGCCCTTTCAGGCTGGACCCAGGGAACTTATGGGCAGTAAAGAAAATTTGAGGCAGGGCACCTCTAGGCTGACAATCCCTGGCTACTGGAATGCTCCAGTGAGGCAATCAGTGATCAGCTCAGTATAAATTAGAGGAAAGCTGAGATTACTCTGGTTAAGAAGAACCTCTGGTATGCAGTTTAACAACAGTGCCCTGGTAGGAAACACCCCTGGGGGAGAATAGTTATACCCAAGCCCCGTAAATGTTTTTGACTTGAATTTATTTCTAAGAATTGTTTAGAGGGTTTGGGGGTTCTTTTTTCTTTTTATTTACAATTCCTGCCACCAATGTTTACAGCAGAAATAATTTTTATTGTGCTAAATATTTTATTTCTATGTGGACAAAACTAAAACAATTCCACTTAAAGTTTATCCTTTATTATACGTTGTCAAACAACATGCATGATTTGTGCTGAGTGTATTAACATTGAGAGGTATCTGCCTGGGCTGGAAATCACACTTCAGGCACTTAGTCTGAGGTCCCTGGTCAGGTTCTTTGCCATCTACCTCACTACAGCACATTTTGGAAAGCAAAAGACCGTTACTGCAACACATGTGGCCAGACTGGGAAGAAAAGCCTGTAATGGAGAAAAAGAGCAGGAGGGGTAAGAACCACAGCCTATGTAGGATTACTGGGAACATTCAGAGGGACAGAGCTGAAGGCCAGCTTTAGTGGAAAGCATTCCTGAGGAATCGGAAGCTTCTAGCATGTTTAAATCATAAAAAGCTCTTGTGGAAGTGAGTAGCAGGCAAGAAGCTGCTAAAGGAGCGTGAATCTAAACATCCGACCTAAATTTTTCCATTTCAAATGAGAACAAGGAGCCATGTACTGTGTGTATCTGTGT